>NW_023396543.1:186195-556171 GCF_011125445.2 Fundulus heteroclitus | reverse complement strand
TAGAAATACATTCTAGCAATGACGACGGGGATTTTAGAAGATCAGAAAAGAGTTATTGATGTCAAAGCCTCTAAAATTAAAAAGCTCATAAAAATTACATGTGGATCCAGCCTTTCCATTGTGAAGAGATTCATGACGGTCAACTTTCTTCTTAACAGTGAAGGACCAAAAACATCACTTTTAGACCAAAGCATGAGCCTGAGAAATTCAGAAAGGAAACAACACAAGTATTAAGTTAATTTAGTGAAACCCCTAATTGTTTTCGCAGTTTATTGTACACTGTGTGAAGAAAGCCTCTGATCATCATAAAGACACTCTGAAGAGTTTTGAAATGTGCCGAAATTCCTGTAAATACACCAGATTTCTGTTAAAAAACATACACAGAAAAGTGTGTTTTGTAAAGAAAAAGGACAAAACTCGAAGATAAACTGGATTTGGTTTCTTTTTGAAAGCCTTTACATCTCTAAACATTTCCTGACTATGTAGAGCCAATGAGAATTTACAAAAGCTGTTTGGAATCAAATAATGAAGTATAGGCTATTTTTTTTTAAATCACAATTATCAAATGAGCGTTATGTTAATATTCAAACACAATTAAAGTATTTTCTTTTGTTCTTCAAGTCAGAGTTTAGAAGTATTGTAACACTTATGCATCATGACTGCTCATAAAACTGTTGGCAGGCATTTTATCTTGATGCTAAGCTAGTGTTAAATTCAGAATGGCTGTGAACAATTAATTTGTAAAATTGTTAAGATTTTCATGTTCTTTTACTTTTAATGGCCTTAACCAGGGGTTTTCAAATGATTTCTGCTACGCCCCCCTTTGAAGTAGGAAAAATCTTCAGGGCCCTCCATCCCAACAAAATGGGTCGAAAATTTAACTTTTTTTCTGTTTTAATATGTTAAAGCGGTCATTCTGAAGATTACTCAGAATCCCTTTTAAAATGTGCATGTATGTTATGTTAATGAGTTCATTTATAACATATCAATGGTTTCTAACAACTAGAACATTTCAACATTGCCACACTTTTTTAACTATATAATATTAACTACAATATAAATGGCATTTAGCCTGACTCCTACCTGCAGACAACCTTTAACTAGCTATGAACCTCATATGGCAAAAACAATATCAAGGCAATGTTATTAAAGACAAACTCCAAATTACATTAAGTTTTGTACTTTTTTAAAAGTGTATTAATAGTATTCATCAGACATATTGCTAATTGTAGAGCAATCATTCATACAACTAAAGGCTGAGTTTACGCAAACATTTTAGTAAACTTTATTAACATCTAATGCAACTTTTTCATATTTGCATTCTGTCTGCTCCTGTTCTTCAAAGTAGCTGAGAGTTCCCGTCCTTCTGTCGAAAAAGAAACAAAATGCACCAACACACCTTGGTTGTGTTTTGTAAGAAACATCACTGACCTTTAATATTGCTCTGCACACTCAGAAAAACTACTATATTCAAACATTTCAGGTGAGCAAGAAAACAAATTGATAGCAATCAGGACAGTTCTCTAAACTTCATTACATCTTTGTCTTTATTTTTACTTTGGTTCTTTTGCAGTATCCGTACCAGTAGTGTATCTTTCTATTATCTCCCTGAGCAAAAGATTATATCAGATGATTGAAGATCTGAACAGATTTGAGGTGTGACTGGATTTTGAAAAAAAAAAAATCTTCTGTAATACACAACATTACTCAATGTCACAATTTTAAGACTAGGGTAGAATATATAAGTTTTTCTTCTGTTTTAAACACCTATAAACACATAGTTTTGTTTAAGGAATTCAGAAGTAAAAAAGATGTGCTCTTTGTTACACTAATGGTGGCTACTTACAGTACAGGTCTCATAACATGAGTAGGTGATGGGTCAGAGCACTAAATATGTAGCAATGAAAGATCCCAATGCACCTATTTGCACATATGTTTAGTGTATCTAATTTAAAAGTTACTCTTAATCGTTTTATAGTGTTCTGTAGAGGTGCGTGTGTGGGAGGGGGGGTATGTTGCACTACCAATTAAGCCACTCCGCCAACGGCCATAGCAATATAATACTACAATAACTGTACAACAATAATATTTTTCAAACATTATTCACGCTGATCATTTTGCATTGCATATTTTAGACCACTCATTTCTTTTGTGGAAAAATAAGCCACTTACAAATCCCTCAACAGAATGTGAGGGATATATTTAGTCTTGATTCAACACACCCAAATAAAATTAATGTTTCAACAGCAGATTGCACAGCAAATTGACATGCTGAGGAAGGAATTTGGACATTGAGGACAGGATGTGAGCTCTAGAGACATGGGCTAAATTTATTTTGTTAATAAATAAATTGGAATTCATTCAAATCTAGTATTTAACAGCCTTGCATTAAATATTGTTAACACAGTTATGAAAGTATGAAGACCCTCCTTTCTTTTGTCTAATAATTCCAAAACGTCAACAAATTCAAGTTCATAAATTTGCCTGTGCTTATTCTCAGTTACCGGGTCATGGCAACGGCTAACAGGCTTAAATTGGCAGAGTGAAAGTATACGTTAAACACATTGTTGCAGATTCAACCTAATTCCCAGCATACAATCCTTCCAAATCCTTCCAACTACTGGTTCACTAAATACCCATCTATTTTCTGAAAGTATACGACATGGATAGCAGTTGCCTTGCAACAAAAAGGTCCTGAATTCGAACTCCGGGTTTGACCTAAGGATTTTCTGCATTCGTTTTGCATGTTCTCCCTATGCATGCACGGGTACCTTCTGGGTACTCCAGCTTCCTCCCACAGTCCAAAAGATTAGGTTAATTGGTTATTCTAAATTGCTGATGACCTATTCAGGATGTGGCCACCTCTCACCCAGTGACTGCAAGAAGTGGATCCTACACAGAGGTATGGTATAGACAATAGATGGATGGATAGATCTGTTAAGAATCATGAGGTTCACAAAATTACTCCTACCATTTCTGTCGTACTGCCTGTTATCAGAGTGGAGCTTCAAAGTTTAGCCGGAATAGAGACTTTCAAAAGTGTTCATACCTCTTGAACTTTAGTCCCATTACCACTGCACAATTTAAAGTGTCCATAGCGTATGTAAATTTGTGTTTCGGCCATTTTTGGTGCTGCAACAATGTTTCTTGGCAATAGATCTAGAAAATCTATTTATTTTCCTTTAAATGGTGTCCCATTTGTAAGAAAAATTATGATGGATGAGCAGATGTTTGCTGCACCCATGAAAAACTGTCCAGATCCTTTTTGTCAATACCAAACAGCTTCTGAGGGAGGAAGTGTGATGGTGTGGGTTGTAGTTTTCCTCACAGGACTTTTCATCATTGGAGCCAATGTCAGTACAGAGAGATATTGGTTGGAGATTCTGGAACCAGCGGGGAATCCATGTCAGCGCTCTAAGGGACCAAATTCTATCCTCTTAAGATGACGGCTCTCTCCCCCACAGGGCATGATTAATCAGAGACGACCTCCAAAATTTGGCAGTGGAGAGGATGGCATGGCGTCAGCAATGCTGTCCTCAACTCTACACAAAACTTGTGGAATCAGCTTGGGTGTATTCTTCGTGCCAGAGTGACAAACAAAGCCACATTGGCTGACTTGGTTGAAGAATGGGATGCAATAACCCAGACATGACCAAGCTTGTGACCAGCATGAGGAGGGGGTGACGGGCTGCGTACGGTTCACCCACACACTACTGAGGCCTCAGTTTATTGAATGAATAAATTGTTAAATTGCCCAAATGTATCCTTCCTCAATCTCCAATCATCCAATCCAGTAAATTACACCAAACAAGGGTAATTAACAGAAAAAGACGTTTAGCTTAGGCAGAAAGGATTTGGCAAGATCTCAATGTGCACAACCCACATACTCAACTCTACTGCTGAAGCCACAAAATGCATTTTCCTTGCAAATATGGCTGTTATTAAAGACAAATAAAGAGGTGTTCCAACAGTATCAGATTTATTCCAAAAAAGCATTTCTTCAGTGAAGAAATGATGGACCAAACATATATTTCCTTTTTAAGTCAAGTATATTGTATGGGATTCTATGGGTTTGACCAACAAAAAGTACCACCCAATTATCAAGGGAAAGGAAAATGACATATGAAATATTTTGCAAGTAAAAATCTTCAAAAAATATGGGATATATTTATATTCAGGCCACCTGAGTCAACACTTCTTAGAACCAAATATGGCTTTAATTAAAGATATAGTTGGTAATCCTGTTCCGAAACACTTTTTGTTATACGGGGTAAAATCATCCTTCCATCCTGAAAGTAGTCAATACATTATGTATTTAGAAAAAGGATGTTAAAAAAATAGATCTCTGTGGGAGCTGCAAGCCTGTGAAAACTTGAGCCAATCATTGCTATTCGCACCAAAGTGCAAGGATTGGTCAAAATAATTGGTCCTGCCCACACCCCCCCTCTGTCCCTCACGTTCTGGGGGTGTCTCCTTATCAATTGGTTGTCCCACATGCCAATCATTCTGACGTGCTAACGTAAGGCCTGTGTGTGCGTGTGCACATCTCTTGTTAGTTCCCGCTTGCAGGCTGCACACGTGCACTTCTAATGTTTATGTATGTGGTTAGCTTAGCGGTTACCTTCGGTGTTAGCCGTTCATTGTAGCTCCGCTGATCTCAGCGTGTACTTTGAACATGGCTTACAGTTGCAAGAAGCAAACCGTGTACACATTTATGAGAAGAAGAGGAAGGCTTGAGTAGAAAGAAATAAGACCTGAGTGGATTGGGGAGATTTTTTTCACGCAATCCTCGTGAAGAGCGGAAGAGCAAGGTAAGACAATCTTGCGCATGCGCAGGTACTCGAAAAGTGACAGAAAAACTTCCTGAAAAATCACTGACTCTACCTTTATAGCTACACATATTTTGGGTATGTCTCTACTAGCTTTGCACATCAAGAGACTAAAACTGTTGCCCATTCTGTGCAAAATTGTACAAGTTCAGTTAGATTTAATGGAGAGCATCAAAAGGCTTTGATCTAAACCATTCCATTGTAGATCTGGCAGGAAGGTTCTCCTGCTGGAAGGTAAACCTCCACTCCAGTTTCAAGTCTTTTGCAGCTCTGACCAGCTTCCCTGTCCCTGCTGAAGAAAAGGATCCCCCACAGCATGCTACCTTAATTCTTAATTTATAATTGGATTAGGATTTTATCTGGGTGAAATGCATTATTAGCTCTCCTCCAGTTTGTATGTTCAATTTAGACCACATCTGCCTAGAGCACCTTTTCCCATACAAGCCATGTTGGTCTTCCTTTATGAAACTCTTGCATACCGATCAGATTTGTGGAGTGAATGGCTAATAGTTAAATATTGACCAATCTGTTTTTTGAAGTGACAGAACAGTGAGTAATGACCACATATGAGAACATTCTGGATTTTAGATCTAATTTGTCAAACCATACACAAATACACAGGTTTCAGGTTTTATATGTACTTATAGATACTTTATTGCAACGGTGTGCCCATTCCCAATTCTGCAAGTGAAAATGAAAATCATTCATGTAAGACGTGGAGGTCAGGAAGGGCAAGAGTAGCCCCCCTTTCCAATTTTGTTAGTTATTCATGTATATCTTCTTTAGAGTTTATTTGTGCACTAAGGTATTTTAAACCCTTGCTTATTTAAAAAAAAATGCCTCAAAGACTTTCCTTTTTAAAAAGGCATTTCTCACTGATTCATGATATTTTAGTTTATTGTATTTCTATTTTGTACTGATTCTATTCTATTTCCCTGTAGCACTTTAAGATCTTTTTTAAATGAAAAGTGCTTTATAGAATATTATTTTTGAATATGTAGGGTCCTTTATCAAAAATTAGTTGGTCCACAAAGTTTTTTTTTTTAATAATATATGTAAATTTGTATGTTTTTATATAGATGTAAAACAACTCCTGTGGTTAGCCACTCTCACCATTAAGGCTCTTGATATTCATCATCTCAATTGTCCTCAGCCAAGTTCAGGAGGTTGCAGGAGCACTAATGCAAACAAAGCAAAGACTGCATTAATAATGTTCCATCATTGTCCTCCTTCATTTGCACTTAATCTAATTCCCTGGCACAGAGAGTCTCACTGTAATCTTTAATAATATACCATTACGGTGTTACACTTATCATCATGTTAATTTATTTCTAATATTCACGTGTTACGCATGCTTGTTATCTCTTAAAGGTCTGAATTTCTTTTCTTTTAATTCTATATCATTTAATGGATTTACACAGGAAGAAGAATAAAAGTTACAGTGATGGACAGACCTTGACCCAAGGAGCGGTGAATGAAATATCAAAATTAAAAATATTTTTCTTTTTTTTGCAGTGTAGTACTTTCTAATCAGTAAATTTCTGGCACAAGGGAATATTCAGTGAGCTGTGAGTGAATGACAGGATGAGAAAATTAATAAAGCGGACATTTTACTGCTTTCTCTGTGTATTGTCTAGCAACCACTCTGCAGTCGTCTGATATCAAAGTCATGTTTTGTTAATTAGATTAAAGCATTATGATTGGTTAATTAGCTTTTATCTCATTTCAAAGCACTGCAAGGAAGAACTGAATCAACATGGATGTATTGAGAGTGTTCTCAGTTTCACTTCTTGTTAATTTTTATTCATTCACACACATATGTTGGGATGCAAACAATGCAAATACACACAATTAAAGTGAGGTGTATTCCTTATAGACTGTTTTAAGACACTAGAAGAAGACTAATTGGTATAACAGAAAAATTAAGACATTAGAAGTAAAGTATTTGAAAAGACTGCCCTAAATTTTACTTTCCTTAAGCTTGACAAATTTAGAGGACGGGTCATACATGCATTTTTGAGAATTGTTCTAGACCTCAGTCAGAATACAAATCTTGGCCAAGATAACAAAATACACAGATGCTGTTTAAGACATTTAACTTGGTCGTAAAGGCATTTGAGAATTAAAGTCCAATAATAACATATTTATAAATTATGCTTTTGCTAAAAAAGGAAGTGCTAAAACATACAAAAGCACAATAAACTAAAAACTCACTGATCAGAAGGAGTAGCCTGCTTAAGGATGTGTCTTTTTTAAGACACAGGCGAGGTGAAACTGAATAGAAAGATCATCCTTTGTTTTGTACCAAACACAGTAAATTCAGTTTCTAATGAGGATTAAATAAGGAAACTTCCATTTTTCCCATAGAGACAGTGTTTTTTTGCACTTTGACGGGCTGCTGTGACTTTTTAGCGTTAATGGAGACTTTTTTAAGCATTTTGCATTCTAAGTTCTGTCAGGATTCTCTGTGCTGCTCTACTCTAACTCTATTCCTCAGGTGTGTCTGGTTGGCTGAGGAGGCGTGGCCCACACCTGCAGCTCATTGCAGGCGGCTTCCTCTGGCTTCTTAAGCAGAGCGCTGACAGATGGAAGACGCCAGAGCCTTAACCAGTCGTGGTACGACGTGGCCTCTGTCCCTACGCTCGGACACCAGCTTGTGAGTTTTTGCTCTTCGGTTTTTGACTAATTTTTGGATCTCTGTTTGCCTCAGATTTTTGTGCTTGGATGCACTCACCCGTCTTGACGTCTCGTTCCGAAGAAACAGACCAGCAGAACCGCCTGCTCAGATTTTGCTCTGGCGCTCCCCTCATACTTCCTGGATGTTACCCAGCGAGGCCTGAGTTCCCCTCTCCCGGTTCCTGCTGGTTCTGCATTCACTCTGGTCAATCCATCTGTCAACCGTTGCCGACGAGGTTCGCTCAGGATCCCTCGCCAGTTACATCAGCCGTCCTCAGCCACCAGCCGCCTAACTCCCGCTGAGTAGAATCATAGAGTATTCCCGACGCTACTTCTTCCCGGTTAGGTCCGCCCGGCTAAATGGTAAGCAGCGCACTTCTAGCAATTCCCCTGGTTCAACTTTCAGAGTTTCTGACTTCCTCTTTCTTACAGACTCGCCAGCCTTGACGTTCTGACCCAGCTGACTCACCCGTAGTTCCGTCCATAGATCTGCCTGTTTCCTAATAAACATCTTAAAACTGTGCTTTGCCTCCCGATCGTATCTGCATGTGGGCTCGTCACCTGAAAACCATGACAGAAGAAGGCTCTGGCCACCAAAGTCCAGCGGATACGTTCGGGCGGCAGTTAGCCGCACAGCAAGAGCAGATGCAGTCGCTAGGTTTAGCCGTCAATTCAACACAGGAACAGCTTCATAGATTAGCCGCTCAGTTTAGCCAGCTCATGGACACAGTTACTTCCGCGATGACGTCGCCTGTCACTCAAAACATTAGCACCCCGCCTCCCGTCGCTCCGAGCACTGATAATCAGCTTTGGGCTCCGCCACTTGAGGGCGCGTCACCTAGTCCGGAGAAATTCTCTGGTGACCATGGGAGTTGCGGAGGTTTCCTTTTTCAGTGTAAACTGGTGTTTAACCGATCCCCCCAGACTTTCGCCTCTGATGAGGTTAAGATATCTTATGTATTACGACTCCTAACAGGTAAGGCACTTAGTTGGGCTGAGGCTCGATTCCCTGATTGTCAGTCATTCGGGGTTACTTTTCAGGAATTCGTTACCGAGTTTAAAACTATTTTTTCGCCCGAGTTAGATTCGGCTCACCAGTCTCGTCATCTCCTCTCGTTAAGACAGCGCGGTCGACGCGTATCTGACTTCTCAGTGGAGTTTCGTACGGTTGCCGCAGCGGCGGATTGGCAACCAAGACCGTTAAAGGCAGTATTTTTTCAGGCTCTTGATGAATCCCTTAAGGATGAATTAGCCCGGGTGGAGGAACCCGGGGATTTTGAGGATTTTGTGGCGCTAGCTATCCGGTTGGATACCTGGCTACGTAGTCGGAGCCGAGTTAGACCGAACCAAGTCATGCGATCATCCACCTCTTCCACGCTCACCCATAGGGAACCGCGGTCCGCTCCATCACCTCCCGAACCCATGCAGTTGGGCCAGGTTGGTTTAACCAATAAGGAGCGTCAACAGCGCTTCGCGGGCAACTTATGTCTATACTGTGGAGGGGAAGGTCATTTCCTTAAAGATTGTCCGGTTCGGCCAAAAGATCCAGTCCACCGTTCGTAACGGGGAGAACGGTGGACGTTAGTAGTTCTAGCCCCCGAGTAGTCACTAAGGCGCCATCTCTTTCTCGCTTACATTTACCAGTGACGTTAATGTTTGATCAAGATACTTTCGATGTCTCGGCTCTAGTTGATTCCGGTTCGGACTTCAACCTAATTGACCAAACCGTAGTGGATCAGCTTCGTGTGCCGGTCGAACCTTTACCCGAGCCTCTCCGGGTGTCGTCCTTGGATGGGCAGAGTTTAACCTTAATCACCCATCGCACTCGACCACTAGTAGTGATAGTTTCGGGTAACCACCGGGAACAACTTTCGTTTTTCGTGTTCCCTGTAAAGCGTTCACCCGTTGTTTTGGGTTTAGCCTGGTTAAGTGTCCACAGCCCGCAGTTTAACTGGGCCGAGTCCCGATTAGAATCTTGGTCTCCAGCTTGTCATTCTCGTTGCTTACAGTCCGCTCGCCCTGTATCTGTTACCCCTTCCCCTGAGACAGAATCTGGAGACGTTATTGACCTATCACTAGTTCCGGAAGAATACCACGATCTTCAGAGGGTATTCAGTAAGACTCAGGCTTGTTCACTTCCCCCACATCGCCCTTACGATTGCGCTATTGACCTATTGCCTGGGGCTCCACTACCGGTGAGTCGGCTCTACAACATCTCCAGGTCAGAACGTCAAGCGCTCGAGAAGTATATAGGGGAATCTCTAGCTACGGGGTTAATCCGTCCTTCATCCTCCCCATTGGGCGCCGGGTTTTTTTTCGTTGGTAAGAAGGATGGAACCCTTCGACCCTGTATCGATTATCGAGGGCTTAACCAAATAACCGTTAAGAATAAGTACCCGCTCCCTCTATTATCCTCAGCCCTCGAACCAGTCCAGAATGCTAAGATCTTTACTAAACTTGATCTGCGCAACGCTTATCATTTGGTTCGGGTGAGACAGGGGGATGAGTGGAAAACGGCCTTTAAGACCCCGCTAGGTCACTTTGAATACTTAGTCATGCCTTTTGGTTTGTGCAATGCTCCGGCAGTTTTTCAAGCATTAGTGAACGATGTCCTTCGGGATTTTCTGAATGTTTTTGTTTTCGTCTATCTTGACGATATCCTGATTTACTCTCGTGACCTAGAACAACATAAACAACACGTCCGTCTTGTTCTCCAGCGATTATTAGAGAATCGCTTATTTGTTAAGGCCGAGAAGTGTGATTTTCACCAGTCTTCTGTTTCCTTTCTTGGTCTGGTTTTAGAGGGCGGACAGGTGAAGTCTGATCCGGAAAAGATAAGGGCAGTGGTGGAATGGCCTGTTCCTGAGTCGCGCAAACAGCTCCAACGCTTTCTTGGTTTCGCTAACTTCTATCGGCGCTTTATCAGGAACTATAGTCAGGTAGCATCTCCTTTACATGCTCTCACTTCCCCCAAGGTACCTTATGTCTGGAGTCCAGAGGCCGAGGAGGCTTTCAGTAAACTTAAGGCCCGTTTTTCCCAGGCTCCCATACTAGTTCACCCCGACCCAGCCAAACAGTTTATCTTAGAGATCGATGCCTCTAATACCGGGGTGGGAGCGGTTTTGTCCCAACAGTCGGAGGTTGACTGTAAGTTGCACCCTTGTGCGTTCTTCTCCCGTCGTTTATCACCGGCAGAGCAGAACTATGATGTAGGTGATCGTGAGCTACTAGCTATTAAACTAGCGTTGGAGGAGTGGCGGCACTGGTTAGAGGGATCCGAGCAGCCCATCATAATATGGACAGATCACAAGAACCTCTCCTATCTGCAGTCAGCCCGTCGACTCAACTCAAGACAGGCCCGTTGGTCTTTGTTTTTCTCTCGATTCAACCTCACCATCACCTACAGACCCGGCTCCAGAAATGTCAAGCCTGATGCACTGTCCCGTCTGTTTACATCTTCTGAACAAGAGAGGGAGCCGGAACCGATTCTTCCTCCCACTTGTACTGTTGGAGCGCTGCATTGGGATCTGGAGGACAGAATCAGACAGGCCCAACTCTTAGACTCGGACCCAGGTACAGGGCCACCTGGGCTTAAGTACGTTCCCCAGTCTGTTCGTCCTGAGGTTCTACGTTGGAGTCATGACACAAAGTTTTCCGCCCATCCGGGCATTTATAGAACCCAGTCCCAGGTCTCCCGGCGGTTCTGGTGGCCTTCATGGACTAAGGATGTTAGAGAATATGTTCTCGCCTGTCCCGTTTGCGCCCAGAATAAGTCTTCTACGCAGCCACCTTCCGGGTTGTTAAATCCTCTTCCCATCCCCAGACGTCCATGGTCCCACATAGCGATTGATTTCGTTACCGGTCTCCCCTTGTCCCAAGGTATGTCAACTATCTTGACGGTAGTTGATCGGTTTTCTAAGTCCTGTCATCTTATTCCCATCCGCAAATTACCCAACGCCCTCCAGACAGCCCAGCTTCTTATCAAACATGTGTTCAAACTTCACGGCATCCCTGTTGACATCCTCTCTGACCGGGGTCCTCAGTTTATCTCCCAGGTCTGGCGGCACTTTTGCTCTGCTCTGGGTGCCCGTTATACACTCACCTCTGGATATCATCCTCAGACTAATGGCCAAACGGAACGCATGAACCAGCAATTAGAAACTACTCTCCGCTGCCTGACGTCATCTTCACCCTCTGACTGGAACAAGTTTTTGCCCTGGGTGGAGTATGCCCTCAACTCACACATCACCTCAGCTACTGGACGTTCACCTTTTGAGGTTGCTTTAGGATATCAGCCTCCACTTCTACCTACAGATGAACTCAGGATTCCCTTCACCTCCGTAAACGACTACATTGCTCGCTGCCAGGACATCTGGAGAACAACTATCACTGCCCTCACTCGCACCGCGGAGCGGAGCAAGAGGTTTGCCGACCAGCACCGCCGACCAGCTCCTCAGTATCGCCCCGGTCAGAAGGTTTGGTTATCCTCCAGAGACGTTTTGTCCAACCCATCCGCTAAGAAGCTTGCTCCCCGGTTCACTGGTCCCTATGAGATAGAGACGGTGATTAACCCGAGCACCGTCCGTTTACGTCTGCCCCCTCACTCCCGAGTACACCCTACTTTTCATGTGTCCCAGATCAAGCCCGTTTTGGACAGCAACTTGTGCCCTCCTTCCGGACCCCCTCCACCCTCCCAGGACAGTCAGAACCCTCGGGTTCTCAGGGTTGTGGATGCCCGTCGGCGAGGTAGGGGTCACCAATACCTCGTCGACTGGGAGGGTTGTAGCTCTGAGGAGCGCTCGTGGGTTTCCGCAGCTACTATATTGAATAAGGACTTGATTTCAGATTTTTGGGCTACTCAGCCCAGCACCTCTTCGTCTGGGCCGCCAGGAGGCGGCCGTTGAGGGGGGGGGTAGTGTCAGGATTCTCTGTGCTGCTCTACTCTAACTCTATTCCTCAGGTGTGTCTGGTTGGCTGAGGAGGCGTGGCCCACACCTGCAGCTCGTTGCAGGCGGCTTCCTCTGGCTTCTTAAGCAGAGCGCTGACAGATGGAAGACGCCAGAGCCTTAACCAGTCGTGGTACGACGTGGCCTCTGTCCCTACGCTCGGACACCAGCTTGTGAGTTTTTGCTCTTCGGTTTTTGACTAATTTTTGGATCTCTGTTTGCCTCAGATTTTTGTGCTTGGATGCACTCACCCGTCTTGACGTCTCGTTCCGAAGAAACAGACCAGCAGAACCGCCTGCTCAGATTTTGCTCTGGCGCTCCCCTCATACTTCCTGGATGTTACCCAGCGAGGCCTGAGTTCCCCTCTCCCGGTTCCTGCTGGTTCTGCATTCACTCTGGTCAATCCATCTGTCAACCGTTGCCGACGAGGTTCGCTCAGGATCCCTCGCCAGTTACATCAGCCGTCCTCAGCCACCAGCCGCCTAACTCCCGCTGAGTAGAATCATAGAGTATTCCCGACGCTACTTCTTCCCGGTTAGGTCCGCCCGGCTAAATGGTAAGCAGCGCACTTCTAGCAATTCCCCTGGTTCAACTTTCAGAGTTTCTGACTTCCTCTTTCTTACAGACTCGCCAGCCTTGACGTTCTGACCCAGCTGACTCACCCGTAGTTCCGTCCATAGATCTGCCTGTTTCCTAATAAACATCTTAAAACTGTGCTTTGCCTCCCGATCGTATCTGCATGTGGGCTCGTCACCTGAAAACCATGACAAGTTCAGAGTTATTTTGAATGTCCCCCACATAAAGACCATTTCCCTTACAGTGCAATACCTGATATCAAATGAATTTGAGATCACTCTTATAAGATGGTTAAACTGTTGAAACCTTCTTATTGAATGCCTCTGAAAAGCTTGTTGATCATCAACAGCTCGAAGTTCTGGTCCTGTGCTTCTGATGTGATACACCTATGTGTTATCTTAGCCATTCAAAGCAGGAAAAGATTGGGAGTGTCCTAAATTATTCCTCATCCGAAATTGTTTTAATACTATTTTCAGAAAATAGTTTCTAGAACGTCTCTTCTTTTTAAATAATTTGTATTAAACAATTTTCTTAAAATACTTATTTAATGATATTCTTCATATATTAGAAAACCCCAAAACTTTTATAGGACATCCACTTTTTTTCCACATAACTGGATATACTTCATCTGAGAGCGCTAAATCTCTTTGGAGAGTACTCAAAACATTTCTTTGCAGTTAAATATACAGTACCTGGACAGTACCTTAAATATATACTTTCTATTTAATTCTTAAAAATTATTCAGATTACAGTAAATGCTAATGAAACTGTTAACTATTAAAGCTTTATTACGCTGTAAACCACCCAGTTCAATTGGCTCCTTGATTGGTGCACTATTGCTGCCAACAGAGGGAAAAAAAGAAGTATAGAAATAGAGACAGGGAGAAGGAGCTAAAGCTGGCGTTGATTTGTGGCACACCATGTAGGCTACAGTTGGGAAATAAGGGCACAGTTCAGTGGTGCTGACAATAATTGGAGCATTCTGAAATCCATCTGAATAAGCTATTGGGTGCAAGCACCTGGGACAGTAAATATTATCAGCAATATGGTGAGGAAAATATTGCTTGCAAGTGGGTGGAGTATCACAAAAACACCCTGGGGTCTTTTGTTTTTATCCTTGAATAATAAACAGAGTGAGGAGAGAAATGTGTTTTTATCCTCATTTAATTTAATCTGATTATAAAAAGAATTTGAGCTAAAGTTCTTTACATTCTTACACAGTAACAGGTTCTCTGTTTATATTTTGAAATCAAATATCTGACTGTTCCAGCATTAAGTAAAGCCACATACACAGAAATGATCAGTGTATTTGGTCTGACTATTGCTGAAATTAAATTTGTTTCAGATAAAAGCTATTGAATTGCGCTGTGTTTTGACTACAACAATCCCTGCGGTGGATGTCTTCTCTGAAACTTTGTGAGAAATTGTCTTTTAAGCAGCATCACCGTTTATTTCCATATCTTGCAAAGGATCAAGCTGAAATTTGATATTATTTTCTTGAGCTCCTGGAATTAAATCAAAAGCACACATAGGTGGTGATTACAGACAGCAATGGGAGAAACTGAATCTAGTTCTACTTAGTTGTGGCATTGCATATTACAGATATTGTTTTCTGGGATAGCTTTCTCTGCTTTTTGTGTTTCTGTCTATGAATAAAATTGTGTCTCTTATAGTATGTAGCCTGTAGACACAGTATGTAGTATGACCATCTTGGCTTTCTGTCCTTCACACTTGGCCATTTCTGCAAGACTCTACTTATTTGGAGTTGCTGCCAGACGATATTCATATTTCTTGTCTGGAAATGAGAAATGTGAAATCCCAGAGATTTTTTTTTTTTAAATTACTGTTTCAGGTTTTTAGCTGAGTCAGCTGTAATTGTCCAAGAGTAAATCTGGCCTGTGTTTTGTTTTGAGTACCTTTAAGGTTGAAAAGCCAAACTCACACAAGTATGCAGGTTGTTGCAAAAGGGAGAAGGCATTCAGTGCCCTGTGAGCCAAGGTGGACGGTCCTTTCTTACATAGTTAGAGGAGCCTCAAAGTTAAATCCCCGGAGCTTTGACAGCATTTAGAAATTAAATAAACTTATGGGTGATGACAGCTTTTTGGTCGCCACCTTCCATGTTGGTACAGAAGTTTTTTTTTATTTTTTTATTATTAATCCATCTTCAGTAAAGTCCCCATGAATAAACTTCAGCAAGTCTACTGTGATTCTCTCATCCTTCTGGACAGAGTAGGACCTTCATCCATTTTGGACCACCTTTGAACATATCAGCTCTCCTCTTTAGTAACCACTGTGAAGTTAGTTTGAGGTTGAATATGGAATATACGCGCTCTGTGGCTTCAGCGCCATCTCCCTCCTGTTCGAGCTGATATAGGGAAGCTGATCTTGGGGCTGCCATCTGCTTTATGCTCCGCCTTCCTCCACTCCAGTAAAGCAGTAAGACATGCTAGCACGACTTACATCTGGTGCATCAACTGGGGGGAGGAGAGGAGTGGGGGTTGCTGCCCCAAGTGTCCTCTGCTGCTCTTCAGTGATCACAATGTCCAGTTGGTTGGCCATTATCATTGTATCTGTGTGTGTCTGGAAGTCCCACATAATCTTAGCTCTGTCGTTCTCCACCACCTTTGGAGGTGACTCCCATTTTGACCTGGGGGTCTCCAGCTGGTATTCTGAACAGATGTTTCTCTACACTATACCAGCTACTTGGTTATGGCGTTCCATGTATTCCTTCTCTGGTAGTACCCTGCTGTGAGATGCAGGGTGGTTTCTGGGGCCTTTGTGCATAGCCTACATCGGGGATCTTGCCTGGTATGGTAGATCTGGACCTCTATTGCTTTGGTTCTCCAGGCCTGCTCCTGTGCTGCCATGATCAGTGCTTCAGTGCTGTCCTTCAGTCCAACCCTCTCTAGCCATAGGTAGGATTTGGTCATATCAGCCACTTCTGCTATCTGACGACCTTACATCCCATGCAGGGGTTTTCCTCCTATGATGGTTCCTTCAGTTCATTTTCTTCCTCTACTGTATATCAGCTCATTGGTCTCTGCAATGGTCACAGTAGGGAATTGATAATAGATCCCTGATTTTCAAGCAGGGAGTATTCACACAAAACTTGCTTTTTCAGGAGCTGCCGGACTTGAAAATAGAATAGTGAAAAACACTGCTCAGTGGCTTCCCCTCACCAGCCAGCTGTCACAGGCTGGCATGTATGTAATGCACTGGGGATGCATTTTGCTCCTTTACTAAATGTCATAGCTGTACATTATGATAAGCTGCATCGTCTTCCTCACCAGTGTGTAACAAAACCTTCAAGTGCAATCCCCTCCCATGTTACATCTGGCCTTTTCTCCAATTACTTCAATTTCAAGGACAAGGTCCAACTTGTTTACCACATTGTGTCACCGAGTTGCTGACAGCTACTATTCTTGAAGGACAAACAATAGGAAAAGAGGGAAAGAACAAGGAAACATAGGTTTTAAAATCCTATGTAATTAATCAGACTAATCTTTTTCAGGGCTTACTTGAAGAAAACCTATTCAGACTTGTTGTACAATATTTTTTTGACAGGGGAACTGCACTGTAATACAGATGATTAATATATGGGTCAGATTAGTTCTCTTCAATTCAGTGAGGTTGCAATGACTACATTTAGACTGACATTAATATTACATGAACTGTGACAATCCAGCTGTTTTAATTAAATAATTAAACCAGGTATACTGAACATATTAATTGTAGTCAAAATTATGTTTTCTATAGAACGCTATAAAAAATGTAGAAGAGTCCTTCCATCATGTCTCGATATGTTCCTTATAAGAAGCCGGAACAGTATAGCATTTTCTAAGCAATAGAAAAAAAAAATTTCTTTCCACTAAACTATGTACTAGATGTAAATTCCAGCATTTTCCCGACTTGTGACTAAACTATTTGAAATTACTTCTTTAAATGTGACCTATTATGAAAAATGTAGTTTTTCCATGTTTTTCTTACTTCCATTTCAGTCTATACAGCTTTGAGAAACAGTCCAAGCGCTAACATTCAGCTGTTCTTTGGAAATATGTAAATGTTTTGTTGGTGTCTGGAAAAGCGAAAGAGCTCTAAAAACAGTTTATTTTGAAAGCAGCTAAAAGTAGGTGAAACCAGGGAGGTGAAATTTCACTATGGGAGGATGATTGATATTTGTGCAAAAAACACATGAACATGTTTTAAAAAGCATACAGACCTGTTCTAAATGTTTCAAGGGAAGCATAATTGCTCACCTTTAAATACTTTAAAATGCTATGTTGCTTGTCCAAGCACACTTTTACATGTGATGTAGCTGGAATCAAATTGATGGCATGCGGATTGCTGAGTCTCTACTGTTGCACCTAAACCACAGCCACCAAAGCAAAGTAATTCAACACAAGCTTATACTTTCAAACATTACAACGAGCCAATAGACTAACTAACAGGATGATTCATCAGAGGCTCAGATTCAAAAATTATTTGTTTTCTTACAATTATTTTTATTACTTGCAGCTTCATTATATAAGTTAAACCTGCAACTGATATATGACTGAAAGTTCAGATATTTTGATTAACCAACAAGCTGATCACACTTCACTTTCTTTTCTGTCATCGCAATAATCAATATCAGGTATGTTTATGTATAGTGTTAATGCATTACATTTAGACTGTTCTAGCCTACCAAATATTGCATCCAAGCAGACAATTTTAACTGCCATATTCCATATACTGTGCTGATTGTGAGTCATTATATTATGCAGCGCTCTGTTTGTGGTCTTGGGGCTCTAGTACTGAAGTTATTAAAAAGTCACAATTCTCAACAACATAAATTCTGTCTCACAAAGCGACTTTCAAGTGTTCGCAACCTCTGACTTTTGACTGGTGAAAACTAGTATGGGAAGGTGAGTGCTTTAGGTTTGAGTCCCTGTCGTTGTATCTGTGTTTGATATTCTTACTTTGAAATAAGCAAGGCAGTAGTTCTTAATATGTCACAATGATACTTTATAACAAAAGCAATGAAGAAACCTCCCACACTTGTATACTGTTTAGTGTATATTGTTTGTTTGTTTACTTTTGAACACTGAAAAAATTAGTTTTTTAAAAAAAAGATCAAGTCGAGAGAGTCTACAACACCAGACAGCGTCACCGAATGCCGCAGTAAAAACAGGAAGTGATGCAATATTCCTTACCCAATCACTAATTCAAAATTAAAAGGTATTGTATGAGAGTTGGCACTATATAATTTAAATAACGTGCTTATAACTTTGAAGATGTTTTTTTTTTTTTTTTTTTTTTTTTTAAACAATCAACAAATAGGCCAAACCTTAGCATGCATTACACTTCGATCAGCCTGTTGTTTACCTTGGCATTTCTCAAAAGCTTGTCACCAGAAGGGAGCATAAAGTTATCTAACATTGATAGATGGCTGCACTGACTTTTGAGCACAAAAAGCACAGTGGACAAACACCAGCAGATGACATGGAACCCCAAACCATCACTAACTGTGGAAACTTCACAATAGAGTTCAAGCTACCATGGTTCTGAAATGCATACTTAACTTTTATCTGAAAATAGGACTTTGGACCACTGAGCAACAGTCCAGTGTATAGTTCAGGAGTGACATGACACAAAGAATGCAACATTCTTAGCCCATGTGTAGGATTTGTCTGTGCAAAGTGGCTGTTGATGCACTCTAGTTTCATTCCACTCCTTATAAAGCTCTCCTATCTATCTATCTATCTATCTATCTATCTATCTATCTATCTATCTATCTATCTATCTATCTATCTATCTATCTATCTATCTATCTATCTATCTATCTATCTATCTATCTATCTATCTATCTATCTATCTATAACTTCTGCAGGCTAGCCTGATAATTAGTGTTTTCCTTTAATGGAAGATGTTCTGTATTGACATTTAGTGTGCTTTCTTATGCACTACAAGTGGGACATCTGTTTGCTGAATGGTACATAAATGGGAAAGAAATTACTGAATCTCATCCAAGACGAGGTAAAATTTACAGGTTTTAAAACAAGGAATTAGAAGGTTTAAAGAAAAATAGAACAGAATCAATCATTTTTTCCCCCATTGTTAAATCTTTCTTGTGATTGTATTTCTGGCTCTTCAGGATGGTATTGTGCATGTGAGTGGTGTCACAGCCTGACCTTTAGAGAAAGGTCAGTCCATTTGGAGGAAGAATAAAAAGACTGCACACAGACTGAGATGATAACTAGTAATATAGATCCACCACAAACAACCAAATTGGACTTTGTTGACCTTTATATATCTATATCTTTATAAGCAGGGACTTATCTGGGAACTGATAATTCCTGTTATGTGTTTGAGAGGATCTGTGCAGTGTTTTCTAGAAATCCACTTTTGTTTTGGCCTTTTCTTTGCTTATCCTTCAAAAATCTTGTGCTCAGATCTGCCCGTCTTTGCTTTTCTTCTGTGCCTTCATTGCCTTGCTGAACTTCAGCCATGTGTTTACAGCAGCAACGTTGGCCAGTTAATGGGAAATTGAAGGTTCCCCATAACCGCTTTTGTGTTCAATGCAAGGACCAGAGGGGTCAGTGCCAGAGGAAGAGTCCTTGCCCTATTAAAGAAATCAGGTTGAATGGCTTCAAACTTTAACTGGTTGTTAGCTTGTCTGTTTGAATTTTGCTTGTGTGCCTTGTCTCTGGAGCTGGGACATTCTCGACAAAAAAGACTAAAAGTATCCATGCGATTTTCTGGTTACCCAACAATTGGGATCATACACAGTCTTCTCACGTAAACTTTTCAGTGCGGCTCTAAATAGTTTGAATAGCAAGCAAGCAGCTACTAAAAATAGCAAATGTGAACTGTTATTGATGGAAAAACTGAAAACCGAGCTGACCCATGGCGAACCACTTTATTAATTTTCCACTAATGTTAGTGGAAAAGGGGCATCAGAGGGGTCTTCCGGAGTATATCTAGAATTCAGTGTGTTCCCCATGACGCATAATGCAATGAAACTGTCCCAATCTGCAAGTGTTTGGGTTTTGTTTTTCTTTTGCCTTTTTGGTTTCAGTATTTTCTTTATTTATGGTAATTTTAGCATTGCCATATCAGTTACATTGGCTATTCTCCATGTTTCCCTCCTTATAATGCATATATTGGTTCACATTGTGCCTCACTGGGTACCTCCATTGTTTCTGCTCTTTATTCCATTGTCAAGGCAATGCTTTATCTCTGATTTTGCTTGTGATTCTACCCATGTTCCATGTCCTGTGCTCGTTGTGATTATTCTATAAGTTTCACACATGCATAAGTTTCACACATGCAGTCTGCTTTACTGTGGCATGACCTATCTTTCATTCTGGATAAATATTTTGGATAACTTCCAAACATTCTATTGGAGGCTTCAGTAGAGTAATTAACTGAAGCCTTCTATACTGCAACTGAGCCTCCAGTCCCAACATTTTCAAAGATACATAAAAATTAAACTACAACCATCTTAAATGAAGACTTGAGATAGGGTTGCGTAATAAAATAAAATAATGTTAAAGTATGTAGGAGTGTGAAGATAGAATTGGGTGTGCTGTACTTTCCTTAACAGATATTTAATATTTTTGTTTTTCATCTAATTAATAATTATTGAACTTAATAATTATTGAACTTTATTGATCTCACAATGTGGGCTGCCACTGTGGGGCGCCTGGGTAGCAATGGGGGGTTAAGGGTCTTGCTCAGGGACCCAGAATGGCAGCTTGTGGGAGTTGAACTCAGAACCTCTGGGACCGAAGCTCTGTGCTCTAACCACTAGGCCACCACTCCCCCCTAATAGCTAAAGATTCATTCAAATTTGTCCACTTTGCTATGAAATACTGCATTTTACCTTTTGAATGAAATGCAGTTAACCGATTTTATTCAAATGGTTTAAAACACATGGTGACAACGACAACAAGAAAGTCTGAAAGAGAAGTAGAGAGCGGGCATGTTAATTAGCTGACTTAACTGGCTAATTAACAAATGATGAAGTGTCATGATGCCCTGGGAAGACACTAACATAAGCATCACTGTGCACACTCATTTTCTCACACACACATGCAGCTGTCTCTGTTCCCCAGAGAATTGGGGGAGCCCCCGCTGAAATAAACACACACCCACACTTACACGATGCATACTATATTCTCAGTATTGATGCATATTAACTTGTAATGTTGGACTTTAAATTTGTTTGTGTTTATGCAATAGGTGCTTGGTTGGCTCTGCTATTTAAATTAGATTGCATTCTGATTAAACCTTCCAGGAAATGACTAAACTCTGTTGCCTGTGTAACTTTTCTGCATTGATTTCCAAGTTTGTGTTAAATTCAGTAATAATTCCAGTCTTTATACTGATTTTCTGAAATGTAGCTAGACCCTAAATCAGTGAGATTCCTGGATTTGTCAGAAAGGTAATGACTAACGTTTATTAGTAAAGAGAACCGTCCAGACTATGCACTGGAAAAACTTGCATTGTTTTGAAAGCATTCTTCTGCGTCAGGTATGGTGTGGTCTTTGAAAGACTAACACCATTCTATTTTAACTGCCCTTTTTGCAGCTTGAAGTTTTTATGTTCATTCGTTTCACCATTTCAGCCACCAGCAGTTATCCTTCCAGCTCAGTCTGTCTCCAGCCACCACCCTACTCTAGATTATCTCCACCTGTTCACCAACCTACTTATACCTGCCTCTGCCTACCCTTCCCTGCTAGAACGTCTCACTCACTTCTTCCTGCTCCTCATCGCTCACTCTCTTCTTAGTTCTCACCGTGTGGTGTGCCTTTGCTTCACCTGCACATGTGTGCTCTGCCAGCTGGACTCTCCTGCTAAGGTCACCGGTGTCTGCATGCTGCAGTTCAGCCTGTTTCCTGCTCTACCAGATCCTGTGTGCCCTGCCAGCTGAACTCTCCTAGTTGAGACTGCCTGAGTCTCCGTGCTGCTATGCTACGTGTTCCTCCGTGAGTCTCAGCTGCTTGCTTACCCGTTCTGGTGGTTCTCCGGTCCACACAGCTTGCTGGTTCTGTCACCGCCTACATCTCCTGGTTCTCTGCTTATCCCGGTAAACCAGCCCTTTCTACCAGGATTCTCTGCCAAGACTGTCACTGTTTGCCTGCTCCATCTGCCACTATTCACCCCTTCAATAAACCCTTTGAAACATAACTCTGTGTCTGGCTGAAAATCGGGTTCACCTGCATTAAAGTGTGACAGAGCGTAGAGCCACAGTAGAATAGTCATCTGCATTGTCAATGGCTTTGCAGAAATCCCTCATACTGAACATGCGTGACAGTGGAGAGAAAAACGACTCCCCTTTAACAGGAAGGAAAACCTCCAGCAGAACCGGGCTCAGTGTGAACGGTCATCTGCCTCGACCGCCTTGGGGTTAGAGAAGACAGAGGTGAGACACAAAAGCATAGAAGCACACATTGATCCAGGAATCCTTTCTATATTATATGGTAATAGCGGATAATCTGTCTCGCCTGGATGATGTCACAACTAGCAGGACGCCAGACTGGGTTTACCTACTATGAAGAAGAAAATAACAGAGAACAAAAAGTTAAAAGCTGAAATAACAATAAACAATGTAAATTGGAGAACAGCAGGAGAACTCAGCAGAATGAGAAAAATAGACCCTGATGTCTTCCAGCAGCCTAAGCCTATAACAGCATAACTACAGAGATAGCTCAGGGTAACATGAGCCACTCTAACTATAAGCTTTATCAAAAAGGAAAGTTTTAAGCCTAGTTTTAAAAGTAGACAGGGTGCCTCATGGACCACAACTGGGAGTTGGTTCCACAGGAGAGGAGCATGATAACTTCTACATTAATGATAGCTGCTACTCAGCAACATTTAATGGAATTTCCTATTTTTTTCACATTTCATATTTTTCATATATCATGTATGTACTACTTTTCAGTGTCATTAGGCAGGATGTTTCAGTGTTGTTTATTTGTACAAAATACCACACAGGACAGTGTTTTTGTAATTGTTAATGTTATAACAGTGGTCGTCATAGTGACCATAGTGAAAGATTTTGCAATAAAACCTACTGTCCGACAAGAGGGAAGCTGTAACCGAAAAGGCTGGAGATGAAGTAATCTGGAAACTGCTAGTTTCGAGTTCCGAGGCAAATGGAACGCATCATCATTCTGTCTGTTTTTCGTGAGCCGGCTCTTTTGGCTTCCATGTGGCTCCTCAGATTCTGATGTTATTTACAGTAATGTAAATTGACATTACTGTGCATAATAATGCACAAAATGAATTACTGATCTACAAAAATGTGCTGTTTTTTATGTATGTATGTTATGTAAAAATGCATATATTTATTCATTTCACACAGTACAAAAAATAAATAGTAAAATACAAAAAACAAACTTAACTAATTGGAATGAAAGTTTTAACCATTTCAAACTTTTAAGTTTGTTCTCCGTGCTCTCTTTTCATCTCCCTTTTCACTGCAGCCCTTCCTCCTTTTGCTGGTGTAGGTAGAGACTACACTACACACATTAACCAATCACCTGCAGCTTGAAGAGAAGAAAAAGTGTGTGTGTGAGAGAGAGAGAGAGAGAGAGAGAGAGAGAGAGAGAGAGAGAGAGAGAGAGAGAGAGAGAGAGAGAGAGCGTGAAGAAGGGGAGTTGGGAGTGACTCTCAATCAGGAGCTGGCTCACATCCTTCACTTTAAAAAGCAGTCTCTAAGAGCCATTTCATCCATGACCGACTCATCACTACAGTGCCAAGGAGTTCTACACATGAGTTCTTGATAAGTATGAAACGTCCTGGCCAGAAGAACATAAAAAACTAACAGATTTACCAACACGATGATCGCTTTGGAAAAATAAACCCCTTGTTTCCACATGTTGATATATTTTAATGAAGTCTTACTTTAAGCAGTAGTTTAGTTGAAAACAATGTCCCTCAAAATTATTTATACATTTTGTGTACTTTTGAGACCACAATCTTTTTTTTTCTTTTTTTTTTTTTTTTGCAAACAAAAAGTTACGCATGACTAAAGGAATGAATGCATGGTTTTCAACAAATAAAAATCAGAATGGTGGGAAAATCCTTTACACCGTCCCCCAGCATACAACAGAAATGGCCGAATGGGGTGGAGGGCAGGGTCTGAACTGCTTTATTTGCATTTAAAGAGACCACACCAAACCTCAGAACAGGGACAAAAGATGGGGCGGTGGGGCAACAATAATGAGGAATTCAGACCAAAGCATTGCAGTTTCACTTCATATAGACCACAGCTGAATGATTTAATTGTGAAAAGAAAGGCACTAAAAAGCAGGATATGTCCCCTTTAAGGAGTATAATTCCATCTAATTATTTAAAGATTTAGTCTGTTCAAACCCAATATTGCATATTTCTCATCTGAAATTACCAGAAAGAATTTATGGCTATGTCCGCTCTTTATTTATTAGTTGAGCATTGCATCTACTTCGAAAATCAGAGGCTGATTTCTTGGTCATGTTAAAACTAAATCAATCTTCCATACCAGTTGATTTTATTAAACAGACAGCAGTTGGGTCCTTAACAATGTGGAAAAAGCATGCAGCATGGACTTTGTGTTGCCAATTTAGTCTGTGTAATTGTCAGTGAAATCTGCATGTTAGATCATCAAACCTAAATGTTTTACACCCACAGTCCCTTGCACTCCAGGTAAAACATATGGTCTAACAGGCATGTGGCTCACCCATCAGCTTCCTCACAGTTGTTTACCTTACAGCAAATTCTCATTTAGAAAAATTTAAATTACCTTAAGTCTTCCCAAGGTGACAACCATTTGTCTACCCATACCAGCATGGAAATTTCAAACTTTGTTCCTACAACCCTAAACACATTCATATATTACTGATTCGTCTTGCTTAAAATGATGTAAACAAGCTGGAAGAAAACTTTATTTTTTTCTGTAACAGTTTTAAAGGACTTTTTTTTTAATTTAACAAAAAAAAGCAAAGTAAATGGTTGATATAGTTATGGTTGTCATCATGTCAATGCAACAGCTTAAAGCGTTGGTGTTTTTTTTAAATATATTATTAACACTGTTAACCTCCAACACATTGGTTTCTATGACAATGACTGCAATCTAAAGTTTCAGTTGTTCCTACCAGAAATATTTCTTCTAGGTCTTCCACTGGTTGCTGTGTTTTAAGAACCTGTCATTGTTCATGATTCTTGTCTATTTTCAGCCAGTGTGAGCCGGCATCTTTCTCTTTATTAAAGTTATCCCTCAAACAAAGTCCCTAGCTGTTAGGGTATTTATCAATTTATCAACACGGCAGTACTGTTGGGTAATATATTATGTAACTGATAAATCTCAATTCCGGTTGTGTTTGAGTTGCTCTTTAATATTTGATAGTGCAGCATTATCTTAAAAGGGGGGGAAAAAACCTGTCATACTCTGAGTTTGGACATATTTTTCAATTATTTTTCTCCACAGAGGACAACACACTGGCAATGTGACACCCACCGGAAAAGTTTTCCCCATTATGATCTGTTTTGGCACAACACGCTCAAGATGTGTATTCCCCTTATGATTCTGAAATGTTTTCTGGATTATAATAACATCTCTTATTTTAAGAGACTGGTTTAAAATGCTAACCTTAAAGCTGCTTTTCTGCAGTAGTTTAATATGTTTTTAACAAGCAACACTCAAGGCCCCGTTTTGGACCTGGTTTGTTTTTTCCCCCAGATGTAGCAGTTTTGGCTGTTTTCCCAGTGATATTAAAATGTCAATTAAAAGGTAGGAGGCATACTTGTTTCTTTGAAATGGCATTAAAGTATAAAAATGTCCATCTTACTATTAACAGGTAGGTCATCCTTATCAGAGTAAATTCCATCATATATCAAAAAAGATTAGTGAAAAACATTGTTAATGTTTACAGATTTTAAAAATGTAATACATGGACTTACATTTTTTTCTTATTGTTACAATAGTAAGCAAAGTAAAAATGATATGGAGTATATCGCTTCCTTTTCTTTCATCTCAAATTAGTGTACTTCTTTACATTCAAAGCATTACAAAGCAGCTCTTTCACAACAGGTTATGTAAACAGAACATCATGGTATGCATGTTAGTGTTGACCATTCACAGATGAAAATATAATTTACCCCAGACGTAGGCATTCATGTCAAAGAAAACTGAGAAAAGTACCGCGATGACGCCACGTTTCCTCTCGAGAGGCGCATGTTTAGTCTCGTACATGTCTTAGGATTTCTCATTGGGGAAACAAACAGCTGGGGGCTTACGGTTCAAACTGAACTGTTCTCTTCACTCACAGTTTGAAGTTCTGCAGAATCAGGTATAGTTCCTTTAAGGAGAAAACCACAGCATACATAATTTATTTTAGCATTTTTGGTAAAGTTTCATAATGTTATGGATCTACACATGTTCCACCTGGAAGAACATCAACGTTGTGCTTTCTGTCAAAGTATTCTCAATTAACTACATGCTATTTTGTGGGAACACCAATTTGGAATGTACAAATGTATGTAATAAATTGAAAATACACAAAAGTATGAAAACAACAGACTGACTATTTGTATAGTGTGGTGAAAGTCAAATGATACAAAATGTTTTTTAGACAATCCTCCTTGCTAACATATCTGGACAGTTTATAGAATTGTCCTTTATTTATTTTTTTATTCAGGTTTTTGAGCATGTCTCAATTAGTATTAACTTTGGAAACCGCAAAGTATGATTTGAGAAATCAAAAATTATTTCATCTATAACAAGCGACCACATTGTCATTCAAACCGTGAAATAATACCTCAAACAGTTTTAAGGGGAGCATAAAAGGCAATATAAAAGAAATATATATTTTGTATATTATAACCTGAAAAATTATGCCTTCTTTGGACCAGCAATACATTTTTAATTCTTAATTCGTGCACTTGCACATTCTTCTCAGGGATGTGACTAAAGGTTGGCAACCCCTGTAGAAATCAAACAAGCTTATGCTACTTTCACTGTGTCCCCTGTGACCAAGGAAACAGCGGGGTGACTTGTTAGACTGTTCTGCAAGCAGTCTGATATAGTAGCTAAACCCCCTGCCACGACATTGAGTTAAACATAAGCCTGTGTGACGCATCAGCTAGCAGAAAGCTGGCATTCTCCGGGTATTTCTTCTGCAAGTGGAACCTGTTTTAATAGGGTTGCTAGAATTAGATTTTGGAACCATTTATGACAAAACTTTCATTAGAAATCAGAAAGATGAAGCATGTAAGCAGAAGAAGCAAAGTGAAATGTGTTTCTAGGTAGTGCTTTTTAACTTGAGGTTTGGATATAGAGGTTGTTTTATTCTATTGCGTTTATGTTACGTTCTATTTGGGACAGCTTTAAGTTCGATAAGGTGGCTTACTTTGCGTAATGCTCATGGCAGCTGCCTGACGAGTGCAACGCCCACACATAACGAGCAGTTGGCTCCATGCAGCCACATAAATTAATCTAAAAGTAGGTGTATTTTTCAGTGACCCTACCTTTCACTGGATTTGCAGTAGTAGAAATGATAAGACCTTTTTCTGAGGTGAGCTCATGTGTAAATAAGCAGTTAAAAAGCATTATGAATACCTATGCTGTTACTGATTTCTATTTTTTTTTAGGGTTACAGCCTGGCTCTGGCATGCTTCACAGGGTAAAATTATAGCTCATATTTGAGAAATGTTTCTGATTTCAATACTCATTTCACCTTTGAAATCCTCAGATTTGTTTTCTATATATGTCAAAGTCTTGTGAAAGGACAGTGCCTCACAAAAATAATAAAATAATAAATAATAAAATAATCAACCCCCTTAATATTTTTCATGTTTTGTTCCCTTACAACTTGAAATTAAAAGGGATTGTATTGAATTTGCAGCATTTTCTTCATTATGCCTACAACTTTGAAGATGTATTCCTTTTTTATTGTAAAGGAAACAGCGAATGGGACAAATAACCCAAAAACATCAACATGCTGTTCAACTTTTCACTACAACCGCCCCCCTCTCACCCCACCCCTGATAGAGTAGGCCTTTCCAGCATGTTTAAATGTTACACCTTAAACCACCTGAGTGCTGTTTTAGCAGTATGCCTTGGGTCATTAGCCTACAGGAAGGCGAACCTCCCTGCGGCTAAAAAACATCCCCACAGTATCTATATTTGTGGTGATGTGATACTGCCACCACCATGTTTTACTGTGGGATTGGTGTTCTTGGGGTGATGGGACGTGTTAGGTCTGCACCAGACATAATGTTTTCCTTGTTTGCCAAAAAGTTTAATTTTAGTCTAATCGAACCAGAGCTCCTTTCTCCATACATCTGGGAAGTTGCCCACATGCCTTTTGGAAAATTCATTACGTGCCTTCTTGTTTTAAACATTAAGTAATGGAAATTTTCAGGCCACTCTTCTATAAAACCTGGAGTGTGGTCCTGTGGACAGATCCTCCAGTCTCTGCTGTGGAGCTCTGGAGCTCTTTCAGGGTAACCTTTGGTCTCTGTGCTGCTTCTCTGATTAATGCACTCCTTGGCCGGTCTTTGAGTCCATTTGATGATGATTGATGTGATGGTGCTCTGGGGGATCATTCAAGATTTAGATTTTTTTTTAAGCACCCCAACCTGACTTACGCTTCTTAACAACTTTGTCCCCAACTCGTTTGGAGAGCTCCTTGGTCTTTATGGAGTGATGGTTCTTGGCCAGTGGTGCTCCAGACTCTGGGGACATTCAGAAAAGGTGTGTTTATACTGATTGATCATGCGTCACTTAGACTGCACACAGGTGGACTTCATTTAATTAATCTTGTGGCTTTTGAAGATAGTTTGCAAGAGAAACAAGCAACTAGAACATTTAAAAGGGTTCATGGTAAAGGGATCAATACATATGCGCGTGCCAGTTTTCTTTTTTTTTTATATGTTCTTTTTCACACGTATTTTTCCTATTTTTCTTCACCAACGTAGACTATTATGTGCCAATCCATTAAATAAAATACGATTAAAAACATTTAAATTACAGGTTGGAATGTAACAAAATGTGTAAAGAGACAAAGGCAGGTGAATACTATTGCACAACATTGTATGCTGGAACAAGAGACCTGAGATTATAAAATCTATAAAGCCAAATTTATTAAAATTTTGGTATTATAACTGTAAATCATTATTGGATAAATAATGTTTGAACAACCTTGCTCCACCATATTTATGTGAGCTGATTCAGCCTTACTGCCCACCCCGATCCCTTAGATCAGCTGATCAGCTGCTGCTGACTGTCCCTAAAACTAGGGTGAAGCTCAGAGATGACGGAGCATTTGCTGTTGCTGCTCCTAAGTTATGGAATAATTTACCACTGAGAATCAGACAGGCCTCCTCTTTTCTTGTTTTTAAATCAAACACACTTTTATTTCCTTGCTTTTAATACATTGTGATCTTGTCGTGTGTGGCATTTTAAAATACTCTTGCTGTGAACCTGATTTTTAGCTTTTGATGTTGTGTGTGTTTTTAACTTGTTTTTTAACATTTTCTTGTTTTTATATACAGCACTTTGGTCACCCATGCAGTTTTAAAATGTGCTAAAGAAATAAGGTTTGTTGATTGATTGACTGTTTGACTATGCACCTTGGGTAATGTATCAAAAAATGTGGTTTGGAAGGTTTTTTTGATGGGTGCAACTCTTTGAATAGTCGATGATGTTCAACAATACGGTGCTTTAAATATATGTGACCGGCCACAGCAAAACCAGGAACAAGTCTCCCCGGGGCCGTTTTGAGTTATTTACAGATTCTGAAAGAGTGGAATACAAGCGTTCCGATGATGTCAAACTTGTGGAAATCAACAAAGAATTGACAAATATGACGATTTGCATGCTGGTACTCTGCAAAGAAGATTAGTGAGAAAACAGGCCTCAAAGTTCATTTAGAATCACGCCCAGTGTTAATAGAAGCTGTTAATTTGAGTTACTTTGCATACCTTGCTATAACACCACCCATCCCTTCAATTCCTGTCGGTAGAGGGGTCAGATCAACTCACAGCACAACTTTGTGCATGTATAGATAATTTACAGCTCTATATTACAATATTTGTGATAGATCTATGCATTGAACAAACAACTTTCAACTGTCCAAAAAATTCCATTAAGGGTAACACGCGCACACACACACGCACACACACACACGCACACACACACACACACACACAACTAAAAAAAACCTTAAGCTTATCATTTACAAAATTGGTAAATGTAAACATCCATCCATCCATTTTCTGAGCCGCTTTATCCCTCATGGGGTCGCTGGTGCCTACCTCCAGCATTCTCTGGGCGAGAGGCGGGGTACACCCTGGACAGGTCGCCAGTCTGTCGAAGTAAATGTAAAAAGTTTGCATGATGCAACTTGCACACACATTTAATTGCTCGTTTTGTTTTTTTAAATGAACTTTTCTAAAGCATTTTATGGGCTCTTGTTAAGATAACATTTCTCATTGCCATTACAATACAAAATAATCTCATGGAGCAATCTTCCAGGTGTAGCAGCAATCAATCATACAAAAGAACAGATTATGCGTTTCTAGCTCAAGGAGCACAGTCTAGGGGTTGGTGATGTGCTCGTCTCCTCAGAATGCAGGAATGAACAGAGATGTTCACACCTATACACTACGTCTTTTGTACTATTGAGCTAAGCCTATGGTTGAAACACAAGAAATATGTATTTTTTATGTCTTGTGTTACATTAAAAACACTTAAAGAAACAATATTGCACTTAAATTATGTCTTGATATCAAAAAGAAAATATTGAATGATACACAGCTTTGTAGTGAAGACCCGGTTCGTTACCGAATAAGTAAACCCATGCACCTTACCTGAAACACTGGAACATGCACATAGTAGCTGGTGTAATGGGTTGATTGTTTACTAACCTTGTTCTCGTGTCCAGGTGTCTGGGCAAAAGGATTCCCCATAGACCAGACACCTATTGGAAACCTTCTGGGCTGGACCAAGAGTGAAGAAGGCAAGGGGCAGTCATTTAAGGGTTTTAGAATTGTTTGGATAATTATTTATTGTAACTGTGTTTGTTTAGGATTTTGCTATTTAATTAATGGGTTATGTTTACATGGTTAAATGGGAGTTTTTTTAAGGAGGAACTTTACATTGGTTTTAAAAGAGCTAATGTTTGTACACCTCCAGTGGTTTTAAGTGTTTTTACCTAGTTGGGTGTAGCTCCTTTTAAAAGTTCTTGATTCATAGGCAGAGTTGAGTTTGGAGCGTCATCTGCTATCTGCTGCTCTTTTCTACTCTCTGCTACTAGGTAAAGCATGACTGCTTGACATCCATGCACTTTTTGACTGCACTTTTTGGATTTTTGAGTTGAAAATAAATGACACGGAAACTGAGGACCTCAAACACGACACCACCTGTGGATCAGAGTTAGAGCACGGAAAGCACAGAGCACCATGACAGAAGTAAAGACTACTAAGTTTATGTATACCTTTTTTGAACCAAGAGGATTTGTACATTCAAACTCATCATAAAACAACTGCACTTGCAGAGTAAATTTATGATCTGAAAACAAAGGATGACTTTTAAAGTAGCTACCATCACAAGTCATTATACATGTCCGATTGAGTGGATGTTTGCATAACCTGTTCTCATTTCTGAACACAGGTTATGCAAATCTGAATAAAACCTTGAATGAAATGGGAATATAGATTAATTTATCAATAACAGGAATTTGTTCGTAATTCCCAGTCATAATTATTTCATCTAGTATCATACCTAACACCAAGGCGGAGCTAAACTGGATGCACTATACCCCATTTGTCCTTGAAATACTTATTCCATTTGAAATGTGAATTCAATTGGCTAAAAGGGTTTTCCAAACTTTTAAATATTTCTTCTATTCCTGACCTGCATTAATTGTTTTCAAATTCAATATTTGGTCCTGCGACAGACTTGGCGACCTGTCCAGGGTGTACCCCGCCTCTCGCACAGTGAACGTTGGAGATAGGCACCAGCAACCCCCGCGACCCCATGAGGGATTAAGCGGTTTGGAAAAAGGATAGATGGATATATGATTGCCGAACTTCTCCAAATTCTTAGAAATTCTCAATAGTAGAACGAACTACAGTTTTTGATACACTTCTTACTAAAAGCTTGGCTATTGGGGAAGTACACATCTTGTACATGTTGATACTGCTAGAACATTTAGGTGCTGAAACAAATTTAAAGGTAGTTCATTTATAAACTGGAAATTGCCGCATACTTCTGTGTCATGGTTGGAAACAGTCTATTGAGGCACAGATACTGTATGTTATCACGTAAAGCATGTCTCTTAATAAGATGTCTCCTGAATCCAGAATAACTAAAAAACTGTACACAACAACCTGTCTGACAACATTTTAGTGCAAACATTTCTGGGGATACATTCCATGAATTAGTTTTACATGTCTGAACAACAACAGACAACTTCTCTTTTATACTGAAAAAATACATTAATATATGGTTGATAAAATACTTATTTTTTTATTGAGCCTTAGCTTATCACGTTAGCATTCGGTGTTAAACACGCAGGACGAGCGTGTTTGGAGAACATGCTCCACCTGTCTTGTTTCTCCTTTAGTGCATGTTAGGTTTGAGATGGGGAAAAATATTTTTCTAAGCCTTAAAATAAAACAAAACTGCGTTACTTTATCTATTTTAATTCAATTAATAAATTCAGCAAACCACGAGGAATACAAAGTTCATTACAAAATTCATAAAAGCATACAGGACTTATTTTAATTAAAGTGGTGTTGGATGTGTGTGTGTGTGTGTGTGGGGGGGGGGATGCTACAAAAGCTGTAGCTCCTGTGAATTTTATATCTTACCTCATGATGAAGTCGAGTTTGAGTCAGTGGTGTAACCAGAAATAGCTTTTTTGCCAAGCCTAATAAAAATGGATGGACCGAATAATTATATTTGAAAGTAAGTTTTTTTGTAAGTTGTACATTTGTAAGTTCTCTATGGAGAAGATATAGGCTGAGGGGAAGGAGAAAATACCTTTCCTGTTCAAGTGAACATCCTTGAATTGACAGTGGAAAAAAAATCAAGACCCATCACCTTTAATATGATTTAGAGACACAAACACAGTGGAGTAGCTTCTGGATCATTTAAACTGCGACAGCCTCTCAAAGTCATTATTTCTGCTTCTGAATGCGATATCGCTGCGCAACGGCCACCGTCGCATCATTGATCCAGACAGCCAAGAATTTTTTTTTTTTAAATGAATTGAAGACTTCTGCTCTTTTTTTAATTAAACACACTATTACAATTGAATTAACAACAGTTAAAAAATGGGAAAATACGGTTCAAGGGCTGTGGCATAGCTCCCCTAACCCAAAAAAGAATCAGTCTTCTGTTTCTCTGTGCCCCCCTTTGGCATACATTATGATATCCAACACCACCTTCACATGCTGATCATTTCTCAACAAATGTGATGTTTGCAACATCTCCTTGCATTTGGTTTATTACAGTCCTGCGGCTCTTAGACAAATTTCTCTCTGCGCCAGCGGTCTACTGAGAACTAGATCATGAAGCTTGCTGTTTTCATGTGTGGGACAAGCATAAATTCAGTTTTATTCTGCTTTATTTAACTTTATTTTATGATTTTGATGACTAAGTCACACCCCTAATAAAAAAGAAAAAAAAAACACATTTCAGTGGAAAGCAACTCTATTAGGTGGACCCTGATACACAGTTGGTTGACCTACGCCCAGCCAGGCCCACCCATAGCTACACCCCTGGTTGGGGTAGCTTGCTGTAGGGGGTGCGCACTATCACGGAGGGACTGTTAAATGTGAACTCCAGCAGGGGGTAGAATGAAGATAATGGATAACCACTGAACAAACCCCAAAATATTACTCTGATTACGCAAGTGGAGCAGCGCAGAGAGTGGCAAACAGTCAGCAAGCCGAAAAAACAGCAGATGACAGGCAGAATGCATGACACTTTATATCATGGGTCCTCGTTGCTCCTTTTCTCTGTTAATGCACCAATAATAGGAAGCTTAAACTCTGGCTTCAGCAGGTGTGGGTTCAACATTCACCCAAATAGAAACAGGATTATTCCTCCGATCAGAGGATTATTTTCCACTGGTTACAAACAAATGAGAAATCTGAAGTATTTAGCATCTAAATTAGACATGGCAGCTACTGAAAGCCATCTGTATGTGAGCTTCGTTTTATTTTATCAACACAAAGCCAACAGAAAAATCCTTACACCGCATTGTGGTACAGGTGCAACTACATCACCAAAGAAGAAATGTCCACTTCTGAAAAGCATTAACAGCTAAACTAAGAGCAAATAAGAATATAACAATTATGTAGAAATAACACTTACCTTCACATGCTTCTGCGTGGGTCCCGATAATCGTTTCCTGACAACAACAAAAAAAGTCTCCCTTTATCAAAAACTGGAGCGGATTTTCCTCAGGTATTCCTGATAAAGATTATTTAAACATTCCCCGATTGGGGCCCAAAGACAATTCTAGGATTAGATTGGAGCTTCCTTGGTTTTCACCCTCCATCCCTTCCCTCATCTTTACACATATCTAATTTATTTTATGCGTGATTCCTTAAGTCGACATGGACTACTGTTAATCCCACCCCCCAATTATGTTTCTTCCTAAACACCAAGACTTCCAAGATGAGCTTCATCTTTCTGATCTTTCCATGCCCTCATCCATTAGTCCTTACCATTGAGTCAAATAAACCAGTCAACTTACTTTGGTATATCATGGTCCCTGCAACTGAAGTGAACAATTTTCACTGAGACAGACATACTGTGAAGTGTTTGCATTGATTCAGTCACCTGGGATGAAATATTACTGTCACTTGCTCAAGTTAAGCAAAAGCACTTTCAGCGTGGTTACTATAGCAACCCTCAGATGAGCTTGTGGTTAATGAAGCTGAATAGATACGGACGTTGTGGGATCATAATTAGTGTGGTCCCTAAGGAAAAAGGAGGTGGCAGCTTTGGCACATCAGATTTAGAGTGTGATATGCTGACAATATCTCAGCTGCAGCTATATGTTGTAATACCAGATTTTAGGCTTATGATAAAACAGTATGGATTCATGTCGAATCAAACAGATCTAAGCCTATCTTCAAACCGAAAACAGCATTTGGATTTTGAAATTTTGTTCCAGTGTCTCCTTTGTCGTGACTGTGTCAATCAGCCAAATTAAAGGACAAGGAATAGCGATACCGTTGGAATAAATTTCAAATATTCAACACTTATGGCTGAAAACACTCCTTTCATCATCTTGTCTCTGTTCATCAATTTTCCCTCTCATTAGCAGTCTCCTCTCTTCTCCCGTCATCCCTCCATCCCTCCTCATTTCTTAGTCAGATGGGGCTTTGGAAGGCAGAAGGTCACAGAAATGTCTCTTTTACGCACAATCTCACCCTCTCCTCCTTTTTTCCCCAACACGTCCACACTTCCTTTTTTCCCCCTTCTCACTCACATGAGAATGCATACATTAATAAATGTACCTTCTTCTCATCCCCCACCTTTCCATTTCCCCCAGTAGTCTCTCCCCTTCTGAATACAGTACATATATTATGCTTTTTGGTCCGATTCCATGAATGTATGTGATACCAGAGATGACAGACTTTGAAATGTGACCTAAAACTACAAAGGAGGGTTGGATACCCATAGGAAAAAAAAAAATAAGCGGAAAAATCAAAGTGCCTTTGAGCAAGGCAGCACACCTTTCCATGATTACACTGATTTGGCTTCAGAAGCCATCCAGCCAACTTATAGACGATCACAAAAAAAAATTACAATGTCATTTACTTGGCATGCATGGTAAGTCACAGGTTATGTTTATGAGAAAACCTGTTATGAAGAATTGTTTTTCCCTATGTTATTCCATCCAATCCAAAAAGTTTCCTAGTTGCCACAGCAACCTTCATTTCTCGGGTCTTGGTGACGATTTCAAGTCAATACGTCATCCTTTCATTGGATTCAGTATTAAGCCCGGTTGCAAAAGCTGTTATTAGGTATGCTTTGCTACGCTGGTTTTTATGTTTGGTTTCTGTGATTTTCAGGTTTACATGCAGTTGTTTCATCATCAAACAAAAGTAGAAAGAGAAGCAAAAAAAAAATTATAACCGCCTATGGAAGGGCAATACTTTCACTTATGTCCTTTGGAGTTTTTCTGTCCTTTGTTGTCGTCAGACAATTGATTTTCTGTTTTGACACTAAACCATTCAAACAGTGCAATATTCTTAGTGAGTGATGGACTTTCAGAAGTGTTGTGCTTTGAAAAAAAAACTTAAGCTTAAATAAATATAAAATACCATTGTAAATAAATGATAAGAAATTGTAAAATAATTAAAAATAAATTCAAGTAAAAGATGAATGTCAAATTCTACTGAGGCTGATCCTTTCATACATATTGATACCGATTTGCCTCAGTGATACACAATACAACAGAAAAGTCAGTTTAATTTATTACCAATTCAAAATTAATAAAGTAGCATTTATTTATCTTAATTTTGATGGGTATTACTTAATGGAACAATGGAAACCTATAAATAAATTTGCTTGAATTACTGCAGTGTGACATTTAGGTAATCAGGTGTTAAGGAAGCCCAGTTTGCTTCAATAGTGGCCTTCAGCTTGTCTTGTTGTTGGTACAACAGTCTCTCACCTTCCTTGACAAAAATCCTGGGGATTAGGTGAAATCGCTGGCCAATCAAGCACAGTTATACCATGGCCATAAATGCAGTTTTGGCACTTTGAGCAGTATGGCCAGGTGCCAAGTCTGGCTGAAGAAAGAGTTCAGCATCTTCACTAAGCTTGTCAGCAGAGGGAAGCATTAAACATTTTTTTGGTGAGAGGACACTGCTGACTTTGGATTTGAAAAACAAAAAACAATGTTCATCAACACCAGCCGGTATCATGGCTCCACAAATCATCTCTGACTGCGAAACCTCATACTCAACTTTAAGCAACGTGGGTTCAAAGCTTCGCCGTCCGTTCTCCAGACTCTGGGAACCTGATTTCCAAAGGAAATGTAAAACTTACTTTGATTTGAAAAGAGAACTCTGGACCATCTATTCAGTCTTTTTTCTTCTTAGCCCAGCTAACTGACAGTACTGGGCCCATTATTGTATAAAGTACAAAAACCAAAAGGCTGCTTGGTCGGGTTAAAAACCTTTTATCTTGTTAATATTAAATAGTTGAAAAGTGTGGCAATGTTGAAACATTCTAATTGTTAGAAACCATAACCTTAACCTCTCACATTCTCTCCTATAAAACACAATGGGTGGTTAAGGCAGGAGGAAAACAGCTTATATAGCTCAGTTTATATATACAAAATACCTCATTCTCATACTCATTCCATATAGTGTCTGGTGCATTAAGACCTGTTAATGTGCAATCTTCTGTCTCCTCTCTGCTCCACTGGAGATAGTGGTTCAATCTGGTGTAACAGGATTAAAAAAAAGTTGTTGAGGTTTTGAGGAGTTTCCAGATAACAAGTTGACAAAAAGCTGCATTACAATAATCAGTAATGTAATGTCCAGATTACTGTTAAATAAACAACAAAAATAAACCAGGTTGAAGAAAATTATGTAACACATGCAATCTATTTAGCTTTACTGTTTTCAAGTACAACTAGAGTGGCTCCAACATGAGGGAAAACCTTCCCCCTTAACCCCCGAGCCCAGATTTAGTGGAGTCACTGCATCCAGGTCTAAATAGGCTGCTCTCTGATTCATCCTTTTTAAGAACAGAGTGAATATAATGTTTTGCATACAGGAGGATTTGTTTTCTTAGGCTAAACTGACATCTTGTATTCATTTCTTGATATTATCTGTCCTCTAATTACTTGGAGCTACAGTATACAACATTTAGAGTCAAACCTGCTTGTCAGGATAACAAAAAAAAGTATAATTGCACTATGATCCAAAAAGCCTTTGCAACTGATGATGATAGAGAGGGAGATAATTGACATACTGTAGGTGTTTTACACAAGGCACATTCTTGTGCCTAATTTATAACAATAGGACACTGTCATAGCTAATGTAACGGAGGAAAATGTTATCAAACCTTTGTCAACTCTGCTAACTCTCTACTAATGCAGCAATGGCTTGAGTTGTACATTTTTAATAGCTTTAAAACATCAGTAAGGTTGCTTTTTCTTGCCAGCTTTGATATTAATTCAACCCAGCATCAACATACCACATCATTAAACATCCATCAAGGCAAGAATAATTGCTATTAATAGATTTAAGCATTATAATTTTCTGCAGGCAAACTGAGTTCTGACATTTAAGTAGGTATTTCTATGGCATTTATTACCCACCTAAGCATTTTTAAATACTAAGCAAACATTCTGATGGCCATCGCAGCGCCTAATGGTATCATCGCTATCCAGGTCAAGTCACAAGAGGAAGAAAGGAAGATGTTAAAATGAAGAAAAGGTAACAGAAATAGAGCAGACGAAAACGAGAGTGCAAGAGATCATCTTTGAAGTCTGTGTCTGCACCTGCAGAAAGAGATATAGAAAGAACAGCAAAAATTGACCAAAAAAATGTCATGGGTACAAACAACCAATGTCTTCATAACATCACTGAAAAATACACAGTATTGTTTATCACAAGATGTATTTAGTGGCAGCCCAAGCTAACTATAGGGTTAGATTGCATAGAAGTGTCTCTTTAAACACCTGGATCCAAGCACCTGTGGGTGTTTGAGAGTGTGCTTGTATAAGTAAGGTTTATCCATAAGAGAAACGCTCAATAGTGGTTTTGAGGAAAAATAAGAAAATGTGTTTTTATATCACCACATAATTTATTGGTTTTAGTCTCATAATCTATTTCTTTTTCATAGAAATTGGCAGATATTAATCAGTGGCCAGTTGATTGGAACACCACTACTGCCTCCTTTTAGCTTTATAGGACAGTCAAAGACTTCTAAATTTAAGGCTAGTGAGACGCCACATGTAACGATAAAACAATCTTAGATAAAACAGGTTTGCTCGTACAGTGTGTGGTGTCCGGTCAAATGACAAGCTCAACACACCACACACACAAACAAATTTCACACATCATACTGCAAATCTTGCAAATCCTCTCAAGATCAAACATGAGTTCAGAGTAAATAAACATGGACGACCAGGAAGAATAATGCCGATAATTTGTGGACTGATTTTAACAAATAAAAAACAAATAAAAGAAAGGGCGTTGGTTAAAGAAGCAGAGACAACATGACTGCGAGCTCTATGCTCACTGCACTATGAAATGAAGGCGAGTGGGAGGGGATTATCTCATAAGATTATCTTAAGACACACACCAATAATTGGTGCCTCTTTGAAGGGGGAGATATCGGGGCAAAAACCGGGCTAAAATCCTGCCATGTGAACCAGCCTTTAATCTGACTATATTTTAATAGAAAAGTACAGTTTTTTTCATTATCTCTGTGAAAACAAAAGTTTTGTTAAATTATTCTCTGCTTTAGAAAACAAGTTTTGAATGAGGAAGTGCAAGACTTTAAAAGTAACCTTCTTGAACAAGGGCTTTTTTTCCCCTTATTTCATATTTTTTCTTTTGTTGGGGAAGAAAAAACCCAAAAATGTATACAGGGAAGCAGCTTTTTAAGCATTTTGGCTGTTTAAACATAAACTATTTGTTGTAGAGAAAAAGACAAATACAAGTTGCTGGCAGAAAATGGAACAACCTTGCAATGTGACATTGTATTGTATTTGATGCATGCAGAATCACATTAATCTGACCTTTCCTCAAAAGAAGGAACAGAAAGGAAAACAGACATGCGTCTATAATTTTAGTTTGCATTTAAAATGATGAAGCATCAACATGAACTAGTTGGTTGTAACAGATGGAAGAGAACTGGTGTTATGAGGAGTGAACTTGGAAAACGCCAATTAAAGGCGTAGATGATCTACTGTAGATGATGTATTAGGCTGAATGGGTTTAATGTTATGAATGAAACAATTAGTAAAACAGGCATGTTTACTCTGTTTTCACAACATAGCAAATTTAAAACGCTGCCGTTGCATGATTTACATCTTCTCAGACTTTCAGGTTGGTAAAAATGTCCAATCCATTACTTAACATTTCTGATCGCAAAGTAGTGCTATAAAAATGCATAAAAACATGATTCAGAACAATTTTTTTTTTTGGATATTTCTACCATATTAAACTTCTACTAAAGCAGACTTGCTTGAATCTAATTGTTCGAATATGTCAACACACAACTCAATGTAACCTAACACATGATTTTCCTGCCATTTTTTTTTACCCTAAACCCTGAAAAGTTGTCATCTCACCTTAATAACTGCCATCTAATAAAGAGCTTCTTTGCTTCAAAATGTGTGTGGTGGATGTTTGTGGTAGTATCTTTCTCTCCGTATTACTTTGTATAAGCGAACTTGCAGGTTTGTGTGGCTATGTGTGTTTTATCACCTGCCGAGTGGGGAAGTTAATTGGCTTCAGCTGGGAGGAAAGGCACAACAATAGCTTTATACATACACATGTACTCACCCATACACACAGTGTCTGGAAAAACTCCCTTTGAGACATGGCTCTACACTTTGTTTGAAATGATACACATGCACACAATCCCCATTGCGCACCCTGGCTGAATCCAAACACTGAAGCGTATTGTTGTGACTTTACAGAGACATGGCTTTCATGGTCCACAACAGCGCATGATAACAATGTCAGTCTGACTGTTTATGGGTATATATATTAATAAGTGTTTAGGTCACTGGGGTGATAGTCGGGCCATAAAGCAGGTTTATACATTAATGGTCCTTGGTGCATGGCAAGACAAATTGACCAACCAATTATATTTCTACCTGCCAGTCTTGTAGAAAGTAGAGGTGGGTTGCCTGCTTAAGGTATGAGGAAAAAAGCAAGCCACAGCCAGCACTAGGATGCTTAAGTCTCTTCACATATTTGATTTCTTTAGTCTTTCAAGGCTTTTTTGTCTATTTGTTTATCTCTGTTTTATTCTCACCAACGTAATTTGCCTTTCTGTCCCCAATCATTGTCACTACACACCCAGACAGACCCACAGGACCTTATGTGCTATTTTCCCTGCATTTTAAGAAAGTTCTGTGTTTGTAAAAAAAAAAAAAAAAACAACAAACTGTTAATTTGGGTGTGTTTAGCTGAAATAGAATCCCTTTCTTTTCTAGAGATGAAAACAAATTTGACATATGAACATGTCTGCGTGAAAAACTGTATATTTATTATGGCATCATAATTTTCACATCACTGTATGAAGCTGTATATAGTTTATATTCAATGTTGTTTTAATAATTGCATTAGTCATTTACCAAAGATTTGTGAGTTGGCTTTTTAATTTCCCTTTGTGAGGGAAGGAGGTTGTTGGCTAAGATCTCCCGATACATGGTCCCATCCATCCTTCCCTCAATATGGTGCAGTCGTCCTCTCCCCTTTGCAGAAAAATGTTCCCAACGAATGACGTTTCCAACTCCATACTTCACGGCTGGGATGGGTTGTACTCACCCTTCTTCCTCCAAACATGGTGAAGGGAGTTTAGACCAAAAAGCTCTATTTTTGTCTCATAAGACCACATGACCTACTCCAGTTCCTCCTCTGGATCATCCAGATGGTCATTGGCAATTTTCAGACAGGTCTGGACATGTGCTGGCTTGGGACCTTTTGTGCACTGCTGGATTTCAATAAGAAATGGTGGTGTTGTGTGTCACTAATGGTCTTCTTTGAGACTGTGGTCCCAACTGTCTTTAGGTCATTCATCAGATCCTGTCGTATATGTACATTTTCCTTGACACATGTCTTAGTCTGCCTCTGCACATATTCAGTTATTTAATTTTAAAGCTTTCTCAACCTTTCTTGAGTGGTTCCATAGTCATATTTAGTGTCCACTTGAGATCCAATCACCCAAGATGCATGTTAGCCCCAGGTTTACTCTGGATTTGTATCTCTGTAAGCCCAGATGTGCCTAAGCACCTGTATTCAGAATCCTCTTCAGCACAAGGTTAGACACACACACACACACACACACCATCATATATTCACAAACACGATACCCTACGTACATCTACTCTAATCTAGCACCACTGCCTCTTTGATGCACCACGGGAAAAAGGGAGATAATTATAAATATAAAAACAGGACTACAGAAGACGGTGTAAGAAGGGAATTTGAAGCTGAAGTGTGTCTGTAGGTTTTCCTCACCACTGCAATTCACTTTATAGTTTTCTAGTAACATTTACGTTCACCCTAAGGAAAGACTCTTATTTGTCAAAGTATCAGCACATTTTGCTCAACATATCCTTCTGCATTGGATGCAAATTAGCACATACAAAGACGTAAACAATGTATGCAGTTTTTGCTCTTTCAGAGCAAGTATTTTATCATTTTTAAGCTGAGCAATTAAAATACCTTGGCAAAGCACCATATGATGTTTTGTTTAAGGGGACAATGTTTTGGGGATTTTTTATAAATCTGCTGAGCCACCACTTTTTCCTTACAATGTCATTAGAAACTTTTTTCAGACACGAAGACAATTCAGTTCTCTCCAAACTATATAAAGGGGCCTATTATTTTATAGTGAACTACATAAAAAATGCATTATATAATATTAGGCTTGCCACATAAATCTCATTTTGGGCTTATGGTTCTGCTACTGCTTTTTGTATTTGGAGGCTGCCAGAGATCCAGATTATTTGTTGTAATTGTGTTAATTTGTTTCAGTGTTGATGACTAAAATGTAAGGGATTAAAGAAAAGTATAGATAAGAAGGCACATTTTTATTCATAAAGGTTATACTTCTTAGTTACATTAGCTGTCTTTAAACTTTTAAATTACTATATTTGATAATCTTCCCATGCACCTATTAGCATTTTTTATGATATTTTTGTATTATTAGAATCAGATGGCACACACACACACACACACACACACACACACACACACACACACACACACACACACACACACACACACACACAATCTCTGTCCCGTTTCAACCTGCTATTTTGATGTTAACCAGGCGAACCCATCACTGACTGAGCAAACTCCACCAGTGAATACCTGCATCGCACACATAAACAGAATCTTTATGGTTTCATCATTGGCTTTCCAGTGTCTTATCACTCTTTCCAGAGGTTACCTTTTATCTTTTGTTTTTCAGCTACATTTGACAGCGGAGGTTGACTCCCACATGTTTCTTGGGAGAACTATTAATATGTGAACTGAAAAATAAATGACTCGTCCTACCCTTCTCCTACTCCCAGCTTAGACAAAAATTCACCCTCTTCAGCCTTTTTCCTTCACTTAATCCATCTTCTGGAAAGATCAGTGCAGGCCTTTTAGGCTTTGCACATGAATCCAATCCCTTCTCAAGTGAAAATCAGTATTTATCTCAGGTGATTGGACTGTCAAAACCAGATTGTTTGGCACTTTTAATGTAAAAGATTACTTCATTCTCATTCACTGCATTTAATATTCAGTAAATGTGGGAGGAGAGAGTACCTTATATATTTTCTAAGAAGCGTTTCTTTTTAATCTATGTCATGTGTGAATATCAACTATAGCATTGATTAGAAAAACAGCCTAAGGGTAAGACCTCTGCTTGAACTGGCTAATCCACAATACGAATCATGAGTGCAGGTAGTTTAATGCTGACAGGAGCTGTGGAAGGGGTTGGTGCTTTCATTCTGAAACTTAGGGCTTATTTGCAAAATAACATCGGCCTAATTTAAAAAGGTATCAGATATTCAATAAACTAATCAAAACCTTACTTCAACTAAAATGCTTTAGCATTACCCTACACTACAAAAAAGGGTGTCTAAAACTGTAAACACTAAATCTGCCAGAAAAGGTACTCTAAACACATGAAATTATCTGTCCATACAGCAAGATAATTTGATTTGAAAAGATTTCTTGATTTAAGATTATAGTATAAAGTTGAACACATAAAATAAAAATAAAAAACCCTCTCAAAACAAGACAAATTATCTGACACTTCTAAATCTATGTTTTTCTTTTTTGTTTTTTTAAATATTGGTAAGAACCGAATCATTTGCAGTGTATAAAAAGCACAAATTAGCTTTTGAATTAGACATTTCTTCATCACGGAAGTTGAGAAATGTCTACCAAAGTGGGCTGTATGCTTATATTTAAAATAATAGTGTTATGGTTGAGTTTTGGTTTGGCTTTGTTTTTCTGTTATTTTCATTTTTTTATCCCTTTTTTTATCTCTTTTTTATCTCTTTTGGGTTAGACTTTTTTATTGTTAGTTTTTCAGTCATCAGTTATTTTCTGTCATTTTTCATTTCACCTCCTCAGCAGTCAGTCACACCTGATAATCATTTACTTTTTAATTAGCCAGACCCTTGTTTCACCTGTTAGTGCTCTATTTAAACCTCCCTCTGTCCTCAGTTCTGCACTGGGCTGTCTTCTGTTATCCACCACTCCATGCCAGTCATCGGGTTTTTTCTTGGAAGAGCTGTTTTGCTTTCTCGTTCAAGGTTAGTCCTGCCAGTTGCTCTGAAAGACTTTGTATCCTGCTGTTTTTTTTCCTGGAGAAGCTCTGTTCTGTGTCCTGGTGTCTCCAAGAAACTGCTAACCTGAGTAGCCGCCCTGGAGATACTCTGATCTGTGCCTGGTGTTGCTACAGGGTCTGCTAGCCGAGCAGCACTGAGCTTTCCTGGCCACACGGCTATTATGGACTCTCGCTCCAGGCCGTCAGCCCCTGCCATCACCTACACCTCCGATCCTCTGTAACCCTGATCCTCTGGACTTCATCACCCACCATCGAGCAACCGTTCTTAATAAAGTTCTTAAAACTTTTAGTCCCGTGTGGACGTCCTGAGTACATCGGTAAACAAACATGACAAATAGTAAAATAAAGTTTATCCCTCTCTGTAAGATCTTCTTAGATGGGGAATCCATAAAATACATAATCCCTAGCAAGGACATATAATATAATCTAGAATTTAAATTACATACATTTTATTAAATGTTTTCCGTTAAATTTGGTCATAAAGTGTTATGCCAGTTCAGGACGTGACAGCCTGCATTAGTTTGGGATGTGATGGACTGCATTTCCCATGATGCAATGTGGTCAAAATGGCCACCAACTCCCATTATGCAACACGGCCCAAAATGGCCACCGCCCCTAACGACGGTTGACAGATATTGTTGCTATGGAAAAGTTTTATAAGCGATGGACGCACTGCACTAATTTTTCTTACTTGGCGCCCCACCAGACTGGGAAGACACCACAGCTGTTTCACTCCGTGGGTCCCCGCCCCCCACATGCCACATGCTCGAACTTCTCGCTGGACCGAGATTTACCGAAGCAACTCCATCCCTGCACTGCTGATGCAGGAGGTCGACTCTAAAAAGTACCTTCCTAACCCACTTCGATCGAAGACTGAGAGCCGTGTATCTCCCGGTGATCGTAAAAGGGACCACGCTTTTGTTTTGGCCGAACAAAGCGTCCAAACGCCCAGAGACAGAGAGACGAAGGGACTTCTCCTCCCGTTCCCCTGCTGTCCGACGCACGACTTGCCGAGCTGAACCAGACCCGCGGACCCGGAGCGCCCCCGGACCCCAGCCGGGACAACGTCAGAGTAAAGAAAGATTTCCCCTTTTTTTATTTCTCTTTCACCCTTAAAGGTATACTATGACACCGGGGTTAATTTTCCGGCAAGGCTCCCCCCAGAGGGCGAAAGTAAAAGTGCACTGTCATAAAAATGCTCAGCTGTTCTGGTTTCTCCGTCAAGCCAGGTGCGGTTGTTTTGAGCTTAGCAGACAGGCGAACGCAATGAAAAGTCAAAAAAAACGGCAGTACAAACAATGACTAACACAGTGAAAGTATGAACATCAGGGTTTCCCGCAGCGCTATCTTGGCGAGGCGGCCGCCTTGCCAAACTCCCGCTACCGCCTCACCAAATAAAATAAAAAAATAATAATAATAAAAAAAACTCGATATGCTTGCATTGACGGTTCTTTGTTGTTGCTTTCGTGCGTGCATATAGTGAATGGCAGGGAAAAAACACATGGAGTTCTCGCCGTAAAGCAAGACCGACTCTCGCGGTCTTGCACAAGACTTCTGAGCCTGTGTGTGCGGGCCGAGGGCTCTTGCAATTGCAAGTGCGGTATTTCCCCCACAGACCACCAGGGCGGCCGAGAAAACCTTTGTTCGACCTGAAATGACTCATTTAATCATCCAAAACGGTATGGAACACATTAATTAACTGAAAAATGTTGCATAGTATGCCTTTAAGGTGATCTAAGTGTGCCTGGGCAGATTTAGGAGTTTAGTTTAATGCTTGTTTACTCAAAGACGGAGTTGTTTTACTGTTGAATATTTTCGATGTATGTGCATGCATTTTGTAAGTGATTTTTGGCTGTGTTGATTTGCGGTTCTTATAAGTGGCTCCGTTGAGAGCCGATTTTTCCATCTTTTTCCCTGTCTCTTTGCTTTCTCCTTATCAGTTCAATCTCTTTGTTAAACCTCAGTCTGCCGTCTCCCCTCAAAGTTCTCATTCAGACCGCCTCTTAATCAAGGTGCCACCCCACATCAGCGTAAGCGTTGATTATGTCATTAAGACCTCCCCCTTGAAAAAGTTCAAATTGTGTAGGTTTGGCTTGACTGGCAGGCACACATTTAGTATCATTGTAGAAGTTCTGTCTCAGGCGATTGTTATTCTAAGACAATTGTGGACACCCTGCGAAAGGTAGGTGTAATGTTAGATTAGATGTGAAGAGAGGTTGTTAAGGTTGATGACAAATGGTTCAGTCCAAAATAGTGAGAAGTAATGAAATAAAGAAGATGTAGTTTCCTAATGAACATAATTCTTATATACAGCAATTGCTCAGATTTTAATCCATCTAAATAAATAACATTATCTATACCAAAACTATCTATAAGATATTTTAAATTGTCGAAATAAAGCTAATTGTTTTGTCATATAACTGTAATGTTTCATATTTTTAATGACATCTGGCACCTAAGAATCACCAGTTTGCACACTCTTTTAAAAATACTCCTTTGTGCTGCAATAAGTTGTACTGTGCCCCCTCTACACTGCAAAAGTTGAAGAGGCTCTTGTCTCACACTTGGCTCCTTTTGTAGAATGGTAACTACGCACACATACAAAAAAACATACACTCACTTCTAAGTCAGAACAATACACTTACTGAAACGTGTGTGTGTGTGTGTGTGTGTGTGTGTGTGTGTGTTGGGGGAAGCATGGTATGTGTGAGTCTGAGGTATTACTTCAGCCATGCTTGGGAGGGTTTCATCTGCAGAAGTCTGTTCCTTAAATCCTTCAGAAAAAAGGGAGTGGAGGGGAAGAAAACAAGAAGGTGATACAGAGGGACCAACCAACAGAGAAAGTGAGGAGGAAAGAGTGGTGGCAGGAGGTGTTTTTAGCAGAATTAGATTGTTCCTGAGTGTGAGTCAGGCTCTCTGTTTGAGCTTAATGGTGATGGATGGTCCACCACTTTGAAACAATGGAACACACAAAGAAACAGATACAGGAGCAGCGGGCCACGCACACACAGACACTTTGAATGTACGCTATTACAACCTACAGTATAAACTGTAGGACTCCAGTTTAAACTGTATGGTAAGGTCTGGAGGACAAATCAGTTGCCAATATATATTTTTTGAATGTGCCGAATTTTGAAAATTGTGTCTTAGACATTTAAATAGTGGCACGTGGGCGTGGCCCACGGCAGTAGTATAAAGCTTGGTACTGCACAATACTCCAGACTTTTTGAATTGAGAAAGCTTCCTGGAGAGGAAGCAAAATGTCTTCAACTACGGAAAACAAGTCCTGTTGCTTTGTTTTTTTAGTTGTTTTTTTTACTTCTTTTTTTGGAATGACCATGACCTGGATGACTGAGAATCTTCACCAGCAAATAGTGGAATGGTTTAAAGACAAAAGTCTGTCAAACTTTTTCCCATATTTGAGAACAATTCAGAGGAAACATTCAAATTTAGATAGGACACTAGCGGAGGTACCATTTGTGAGAGCCAGGGAAAATACAAGGTACCAAGAACCAAATCACAGTAGGGTCAAGACTGTCTTTACTCACTAAAATAGGTTTTCCAAAAATTGTCATTATCAATACCTTTGGTCTACTGGGACCAAAGGGACCTTGAAAATCATGAGGCAGTCTCGGTCTAATAGGAAATGTGCCTCTGCTAAATATGTTTTATAGAGAGGAACATTTGCCTGACCTCCCTCCTTCCTTAAGGTTCATCAGAGTTACTAACTGAAGGACCATTGTTTCAGCTGCCAATTTCTAAGATATTGTTCATTTGTTTCAAATAAAAGGACTCAGCTCTCTTTGCTTATTATGGTACACTAAGCTTTTGTCAACAGTATTTCTCATTCCATCTTACCATCTTCTTATTTGAACACAAAGGCACTTACATACACTAACAGAACCATACCTGCAAAATGTAAAGTTGTTACCCAGTTCTGTATAACCTGACATTTTGTCCAAAAACTGTGACAATTTGCATTGGTGACAATTTGCAGCCCTTGCAGAATTTTACCTCCACTAAGACCAATATTATGGAAAAGTTTTGCAAGGAACAAGGAACATTATAGCTGTATCCAAAATCAAATGAGATCAAGTATAGTGATTGGAGTGATGATTGTGTCAATGAAGAATGATATTAAAGGGATATCTTTAGCAGATAACCTAACTGTCGTGATCTTGGCACTAGTGCTGGTCTGATTCACCATTTGACACACCTGTGCAGCTCCGCCCCGTTCTCATCAGCCTTCACCAGATCTCTGACTATATAACCAGCTCTCAGACCAGTCACTAGTGCCAGATTATTACGAGCCACCGGTGAGTTTAATCCAGCATTATATATCCTTTCTGCTTTTGCCTCCTGATTCTCTGAGCCTGCCTAACCCCTGTCGGACCTGACTGTTTGTGCTATCTGGATATCTGACCTGCTACTGTGCCCTAATTCTGCCCCCGGATTCTGTTTTGGATTGTCTCTGGATTTCTGATCACCTGTGTTGACCCTGGATCTGCTCTCAGATTTCGGACTCTGGTTATTCCCCCTGACCATCCTGCCTCACTCTCCCATCACGGTTCTGACCTTAAGCCTGTTTTTCGAGCACTGAGTACCTGCCAGTCCCAGAAGTAAGGTCCTTCTAGTTTCCCTGATCGGACTCTGGATTGCATTGGGCCTCACCAGCGACGTCCCCCACCAACAGGAGCCTTCACTCATCCTCCCAGTTTATTCCGGATTGTAAGAAAGTTAGTGACCGAAGTTTCAGTAACTGTTACATCCCTCGAAGCCCCTTTCTGGTCACTAACCTGCTGTCTCCACTTTCAGTGGTTCCTGTCCCAGACACCGGTGATTCACCCTCGACCTGCTGCAGTTTACGTCTCAATAAACTCTTTTTTTACACTATCTGATCTTGTCTGGCTGAATTCTGGGTCCTCTGGTTCCAGTCATTATACTAACTTTCTGACCATGAGTCTAAGTGAGCGCTGGGATACATCTTCTGTCAGTGATGTTCTTATTCTGAATGGATTTTCTCTGGATGGCTGATTTACTTTGTTCCATATGCACTGGCAACTACCCAAAGCATATATAAAGAACGTTCACACACTAAGAACCCATGGCCATATTCACAATGATTCTCAGAGTTCTCTCAGCCTTAAAATTCTGATCTTGGAGTCTTTGTCATGATTTGGTCCTCTGTGTTTTGTTGGGGCTGATTGGTTTATCTCCCCTTATTCACTGCTTTCCTCACCATAATCAATGTCATCTGCTGCCATTAATCACCATCAAGTCAGCTTACCTGAGACTCTACCTATTTATACCTGCTTCCCACAACCCTGCAAGATCATCTCATCTTTCTGCCTGCATGTGTTATCCCCAGTTTTTATGTTGCACTATCTGCTGATCCTGTGTTCCTGTGCTCACCCTGTCCTCACTAGAATGTCTTTCTAATTCTAGTGTGCACCACCTGCTTCTTTTTTTGGATCAAGTGCCCACCCTGCCCTCTCCTGGGATTCATCAGCTATTACACGGGTCCTCCCCGGGTCTACCCACTTCAGTCATCACCTGGTAACATCTGGTTCAATCATCTTAATCTGGTCAGCCTGTCTCTATTGACTCCTACCATCAGCCTTCTTCATCCTGTCCTGCTTTTGCCTGTTGGCCTGTCATCATCTCCTACTCAACAATAAATCTTTTAAAGCACAACTCCATATGCAGCTTGGGCAAGACATGAGCAAGTTTTTTTGTGCCACAAATGAAATAATAAGCCCAGTTTACTTACTGTGCTTTCATTGGACCACTTTTATAGACCACTCTTGCAGACTACTAACACCCTAAGATCAGCAAATTGCATAGACCCAGTTGTTTTACCATCATAATTTGTGCCTTTTCAGTGTCACTCAAATTCTTAATATTTCCCATTTTTCCAAAGGTGTCTGCATGTCCTGTGTCCCTTTGTTGCCCTGTGATGGACTGCCGACAATTCTAGGGTGTATCCCTGCATCTGGCCAGATGACCGTTGGAGATGGGGACTAGTGCTTCCACAACCCAGCACAGATAAGCAGGTTACAGACAATGCATGGATAGATTAATAAATGATCAAATCAAAAGAAATATGACTAATAGAAGCTGTGATATGGCATTAAGTATTGTGTCATTTGTTTGTGGGTTATTGCTCTTTGGATTTTAGTTCCTGGTGCTTGTTGAAAGAAGCTTTTATATTTCACTAGCACACAATATTATTCCAGTTATTGATTAGTTGCACAACATGATTTTGGATTATATGCTTCAACATTATTTAACTTAGGGTTGAGTGAAATATGTAAAGCAATTAATTAGCCCTACTCATAATGCAATAATTCATAAGCTTGTGGTGGGCTTAGCAGGGTTTAATGAGAATCCAGTTGCCCCAAAATTGTTTGCTCATCTTTCCATGTTATCGTCTGAAAATCACAGTCCTGTTAGCTTTGTTTTTCTGTACTGTTTAAGCAGAAAATTTGCTTTTTCAAGTTCTTCCATTGACCTGATTTTTTAACCACTTTCTTATTTTGACTAAAAGTTGGTCAACATAACACAGACATGGAACTTGGCAGAGAAAGAAAAAAATATTTAGTGTCCTGCTACTTTTGTTTGAAGATGAAACGAAATGCTTTTCCTCATTGCCAAACACATAACCTAAAGACAATCTGCATTTTCATTATAAAGTTGAATATTTTCAAAAGTATAGGTTTGAGTATCTCATTTGTCTTAAAAGAATGGAGGGAAAAAAGTAAACAATATGAAAGTTCTCAATTTTGTAAATCTTTTAAGCAGATGTTGTGAGTCTCCATCCGGTCTGTCATTTTCATTACTATTCTGACCTTAAACTAAACTACATCACTGTGTACAGAGCAGATGAAATAACTGCATTGCTAAAATTTTCATGTAAAACACTGCACATATGTTATATGATGAAATCGGAACTGTATGACTCACATGTTCAGCACAGTTGTACTCTTTGATGGTGATAACCTTTTGCACGTTGTGGTTTTTAAAGTGAAATGGATTCACCTCAGAACAAGAAGCACAAGGGAACAGCAGTCCTAAAGTAATTACTGCTGCTGTGGGAGTTGGAAGAACCACAGTTTGAATTGCGGAAAAACATTGACTGATGACTGCATTGCTGTGGTTCTTGAATTAACATTGATCTGTACTGTGTTTTTGAACAAGGATTTTTGTAAATACAGTGGTGGAATTCTTCATGTAGACAGGCCGGTGGTTCACAGTGCCGCCTGGCTTCTGCCAAGAGACGGAAGTAGAATGTCTAATAGTTTTTGAACTTTAGAAATTGTATTTTGTAGAAATGTACAACTAGGACGTTTTTCCATGTTGCAGAAATAGTCATAACCCTTAATTTTTTTCACACTTCATAATGTTAGAAATACAACCCCTGTAACTTTTTTTTTTTTTGGGGGGGGGGGGTGGTTCTGTAATACACCAACACAATGTAACCCACAACAATAAAATGCCGGGCAAATGATACATGGTTTTCAAATAAAGATTTAATGATGTCACACAGGAAATTGTGTCAGACACTTACAAAGTCATAACATTGTTATTTAGGCTTTCTCAATTTGTTTAAAGGCGCTATAAGTAAGATATTTGTAACATTTGTCACCTGGGATGGAAGTAACAATCCTCATAAACGATCGGTCCTCTCCATCAACCATGTATTAGTCAAGTTTCTCTTCTTTCATACCTAGAGGTGCGGTCCGGAACTAATTAGATTTAGAATCTAGCCCATGGTTACTTGCTGGTTTCTGAGCTAATCATATCAGAGTTCTCGGGGTTCTCTAAACACAGCGCAGCATTTTGTGTTTTATGTTGGCAAAAGCATAAAAGCCAGTAAGAGAGGCGGACCAGAAATAGACCAGAATAAGACATGATATACCAATCCTGTGGAAGTAAAAAATCTGTGGAGTTTCACAGCCGCAGGACTGTTGGATAAATGGCGGGTCTCAAGGAAAGGCATTGTGAATGTTTTGTTCTGGGTTTAACCACTAGGTGTCATTATTACTCTTTTAAATCATCCATTGTCTCCTTTTTCTGGCAATTAGCAAACAAGCACAATTTTAATACCCAATCTTTAATGCAGTGGTGGCCACAGCCAACAAAAAAGTTAGCCGCACAAACACATATCATGTAAACAAAATGTTAGCTTCACTAACGTTAAATCGATGATAGATATGGAAATTTGAGAGAGGTAATGCTAGCCGCTACTGGCTAATGACCGGTTGTTACTCAGTCTGCGTCAACCGTCTTTAGACAAAATGTGTTGCACGCACACACGGCGCCACCTAATAAGAAAAATAAAAGTATGAAGAAAACAGCACAGCTATTAATAATGGTCTCTTGTGGAGCCGTGATTGCTACGTTTATGGAGTGTAGTGAGAGCCAGGACAGTGACATAAATGGCGGCTGAACATCTTGAACATTGTTAGTGTACTTATAGGTATCGAAACCGAATGAAATGGAAACTAACAGGTCCGCAAACATGTTCTAAACTTAACGTGAACAATAATGCAATGAATGAAGCGTTAGCTTCGCAATAATCTGTTCGGGGTTTAGTTGCGACTTTGCCCACCATTGGCTGTGCCCTCACTGACAAATCACCTAAAACTTGAAAAGTTTAGTCTGATTTGATGTCTGCCGGTGAGGGTGAAAAGGTTGCCTTCCTATACAGTGTATGTAATTATCTGGTTTTAATTGTTGTATACAGTAATGGGAAATAGTGTTTCCCTAGTCCAGTGGTATATTCAGACAATATATATATATATATATATTATAATCGCAATTACTATTATTATTAAACCAGGAATATTAGGTTGAGGTAAAAGAAATTATTTTCCAAGGGAACCCTGGCTAAGTTAGTTTACATTTACAAATTAAATTACATAGACACATTTTTTGTTAAAAGGATTAGAAATTTATGATAGAACAGTGTGACAACCAACCCCAATCAACATATTTTTTTATACTGAGGGAGAAAACTCAAGTAAACCCAACCATGAGCACCACACGAACAAGGAGAAGATGCAAACTTTGTACAGAATGGTTCATTCCAACATCCAAACAAGCATCATTGCTAAACACTGCACTAAAGCCTCCCAGATAAAACTGTATGCCTGTTTGTCAGTTCTTTTTCTTTGATGGATACAAATCTGTGTTTCTCTGTCCAAGTGGATCCGATCAGTATCACAACACAGATGTTAGCCCTGGCTGAAGTCCGGTCTGACAGTGTTCCTCACCAGCAGAAGACTCATCAGTTGCCCTGGCTACTGTGGATGCTGCACTAAAATTCACACTCTGGCATATTTGTTTCCCATCTGCCTCCTCATTTTGTTCTCGATTCCCAATTTCTCTCTCTAGCAGCTTTGAACTTGCTTCCTTCTTTCTCAGGGTTAGAGTTTTCTTGTGTATTATTGTTTCTAACCGTTTTCTTTTTAAGCTCTTTAAATTTATGACACATCACAGGCCAGAGTAAACCAGCCTCCCTGTGCTGTCGGTTCCGATAAGATGGCTTGTTCTTCGGTAAGTGTAATTTAATCACAATTCAACCAGCTTAAAAATGAGGGCTTTTATTCATGTCAGCCTCAAGCGAGTCACCCAAGATTTAGCGTAGGTACAAAACTGGTTTTGATGTGACAGAGTCTAAATCGAGTGTTAATGCACCTTCTAGCTAATTGCCATCTTTCAAGGGATTGTTATGTTAGGTACATTTTCAGCGGTAATGTTGTCTACATCTTCCGTTGGTTCTTTTTTTCCCTATTCAAATGGTCATTGCTTTCTGTTGTTTCCTGCTCACTTGCATGTCTGTCACAGAAAGCCATATGGGATGGACAATTTGAATATACCAGACAAAACTCCGGAGTTATGTCGCTGTGTGCACTTTACGACTGATTATGATTAATTCCTGACATTCATCCGTATATCCAAAAACCCAATTTTCTGTCTGGCTCTTTATTTGCCCCCGCATTTCTTCTCTCCTTTTCTTACAGTTTTGCTCTCATTTGCTCTCGTCAGCACCTCCCTGACATTTTTCCCATAATCCTACGGTACCAGGAAGCTAAGCCCTGCAGGGGCCTAAATGACATTTAGATAGTGCTTCCTAAGCAGGATAGGTGAAATGAGGGCCTTTACATACAGAGGCACATGTGCAAATAATTCCCACACAGAGGTGCACTGTTTAATTCAGTTTATTTGTGTTGTGAAAATTCACCACAAAAATAATCTCAGGGCACAATACAAGAATAAAGAGTACACCAGTCCGCTGCAAATCAAATTAAATCCATTTATATCCAATTACTTAATTATCAAATCAGTACTGTCTAATATAATCCAATTATTGGTTGATACAACTCGATATAGCCAGTTTCATCACATTTTTGCCCAGTCAAGATGTTCTAGTGTTCATATTTGTCTCAGTCTTAGTTTGTCCAACTGTTATTGTACCTTCAAAGATGTTAAAGGCATAATAGCATTTAAACCAGATTTTAAAAGCTTGGTTGAGGATTTCTGCTACTAAAAAACCCAAACAAAAATAAAACTTTTTTGGGTGGGAATTAAATGCTAATATTAAACCAACAGCCACAGCAACCATAAAATTTAAATATACTAAAAATGGTTAAATATATTTTTAATGCAATGCCACAAGGGTGTTTTAAACTGATATGTTTTTTTCTTGTGTTGTTTTGAAACCGAAAAAACAAAGAACAATCCATATATGGATTCCTCTGCTTGGAGAACCTTCCAATCTCAACTAAAGTGTGAGAACTGGTTTAAACGCTATCTTAAGAAACCAAAAAAAATGGAAATCCTTTAAACAATGCCTATATTTTAAGTACTAAATTGTTTCTGTTTTCAATTTTACATTGTTACTGTTAGGGTTGAGTTTTGATATTAGTTTTCAGTTTTCCTCTTTGTTTGGGTTTTAGTTATGATTTAACTTGTATTTCTGTTAGTTTCAGCTCCTCCTTTTCCCTCACTTAAGCTTCCCCTTCACTCCCTTTGCAGTCAGTCACACCTATTGTAATTAATCAGTCAGACGCATTTCACCTGCTAGCCTCACAATTTAAGCCTCCCTCTGTTTTCATTCCAGTGCCGGTCCATCATCAACCTACACCTTCTCCATGCCGGTGGAATCCTGTCACCTCTGTTTTCACCTCAAGGTTTGCTCCCTGTGTTTCCTGCTGCCTTGCTACGGTTTCCCTCAGCCATATAGAAGGGCCTGCTGCTGTGGCTAAGCCCCCTGTCGGACTGTGGGTTCTCTGCCGTGCTGAAGGGCCTGTTGCTGTGGCTAAGTTCCCCGCCGAGCTGTGGATTCTCTGCTGAACTGAAGGACATGCTGCTGTGCTCAGGCTACCTCTATGCCGAGCTGCGGACTCGAGCTGTCTGCCTCTGGATCCAGGTGCTCTCTCTCTCAGGCCCGTCAGCTCCTGCCATCACATACACCCTCACCAGTGAAGTCCAGCCTCTCCGGTCTTCCTTCCATACCCCTTCAACCCTTCAATAAAGACTTTTCATTTTAAGTTCCGTTTGTTGTGGTTCTGGGTTCATCCATAGACAAATTGTAACAGTTACTATAACAATAACTTGCATGTTCTCCCTGTGTAAGTTCTCTCTGGGTACTCTGACTTCCTCCCATAGTCCAAAAAACATGACTGTTAGATTAATTAGTCTCTTCAAAATTGTACTTAGGTTTAAGTGTGCATGCTTGTTTGTTCTGTGTGTCTCTGTGTTGCCTTGTGATGGACTCAGGAACTGTCCAGGGTGTACCCTGCCTCTTGCCAAATGACCGCTAGACATAGAACCCCTCCACTACCCTGCATGAATAAATGGTTTTGACCAGGTCAACCTTGTGAATGAGGTCTTGATCTCATGAGTCTTTTCTTTTGGTCAACCAGAGGATTAATACAAATAATTGTCATACTTGGACATTTTACTTGTTTTTTTTAAACCTATTTCTTTTCTACCTGCCAGTTCTCTTCTTCCAAATCCATCAAAATCTATCAAATCAAAATGCCTCCAGACTTTTAAGTTCCACCTTTTAATATCTCATTAAAGTAATCCCAATGATAATACACACTCAGCTGTCTGTCCCTAGTACACACTATGCTCTTTCCTTCCTGCTTTCTTCCTGCTAACTAACACCCCCCCCCCCCCCCCCCCCACCACCCCTAACACACACACACACACACACACACACACACACACACACACATCTCCACACCCTACAACCTCAATAACAGCCTCTGGCCATGAAAAGTTTTACAGATGTGAGTTGGCAGACCTTGTGTGGTTGGGTTTGTGTGTGTCTGTGTGTGTGTGTGTGTTGGAGAAGGCCCTTGCATTGGCAGACCTTGAGACCTGTCAGTGTCTCATTGTGTCAAACAAGGATGGTGGCATCCTGCCATTCCCTTGTCTCCTCCGGTATCTCCCTCTCATGTGGATAAAATATCATGCAAACTTGCAGACAGTAACAAAATTACAGCTTACCCACCCAAACTAGGTACATATCAAAAACTAGCAAAGTATTTTATGATCACACTGCTACAACATTATCAGACGCGCTTAAAGCCCTCCATACACCTTTTTGCTTCCCTTGTTTGGATACAACATACATGTCTGTCACATCCACTTCAGGGACTTGTCAGTCTACCTCCAACTGTTTTAGCCTGCCAGTAAATATTTGCAAACTTGTTTAACTTAGTTTTCTGAGTGAGATTTAACAAGGGACCCTGCCTTCATGTGCAGCGATTAACTGTGCAATTTCCAGATGTTTTGAATGATATCTAATACTAAAGATTTCCTGGCACTTAAACCAAACACTTGACAAATGGTTGAGAGGTGTCTGAAATATCTTCATCCACTACTGGGGACTACATCTGACCTGCTACCCATGCTTGCATTTTAATTCATGTATTATTTAAATTATTCTCTCACCGATGCCTCAAGGCCCCGTTTATGAGCATAGTGTTTTTCAAAGGAAAAGGCATATTCTCATGTCTTTCAGGTGAAATGTAGTTAATGTAGTTAACTTAAAAAAATGAAGATGAAAAGTAAACAATTTCAAATGGAATAACATATCTTTGCATTCCATCTGGCAATCTGAGGTAAATCTTGGAGCCAGTTCAGTGAAATGTTGGCTGTGAACAAGCTGTAGAAAGTAATGCGAGTAAGGTTGTTTTGGCTCAGGGACACTGCAACTTAATTCAACAGCAACTTTACACCAGAAAGTGAAAAGAACGCTGCTTTTCAACAAAAAAAAAAATGGCAGGAGCTGTCTTGTTGTATCGTTGGTACACGGTCTCTTTCTTTGAATAAAATCAGAATGTAGCCACATAAAATTTATGGATATCTTTCTAAACACACCTAACATTTAGAGAGAATGTCAGGCTTCAGTACTTTAAAATGCTTGGCATCCAGGAAAGTACTGTACAAATTGGCATCAAACCTCTTTAGAGAGATGCAACCGAGTAAACTGCTTGGAACATTGGAGCGATTTAACCTGCCAAAACTACAGCAACTACTTAATTCATAAGATTTTGTATTATCCAGGAAAAAAAGCCATCGAGTGTTATATAAGAATAAGAAATCCTTTATTGTCCCGCATTGGGGATATAAGATTGTGACAGTGGAAGACACACCAAGAGTAGAAGATAAGAATAAATATAAGAGTAAATATTGAACAAAGAAAATCTATTCGACAGTGGGGGGAAATCCAGCCTTTTTACACGACACACAATAATATAATATGCAATATTTAGATAATGTTGTCAGGGTTCATTTTTTTTTCCTTCTCACCCTGGACAGTTCCAGCACCTTCCTCCTCCCATACAGCCTCATCTCCACTCACTGCTTATTCCTGCCACCTGCCGTCATTAATTAGGGAAGACTCAATCCACCTGCCAACACTAATATAAGGACTCACCTCAGTCAGCTCATCCCCGCCGGTTCTTCTCGTCTTCCTTCGCAGAAAGACTCTCTTCTCTGGTCATCCTGCACTGAAGGACTTTCGTCCCCCAGCAGTCTACCCCTGACCGCACTCCTCCCTAGCAGCTCCATTTGGATCCCGTTCCAAGACGCTGCCCCGCTTGGATCCTGCTCCAAGCTCTACTTGGGTCCCGTCCCGAGTTTCTCCAGCCAAGCTCTGCTCGGGTCCCATCCCAAAGCTCACCTGCAGCCTTGGGTTCCACCCCTGGGCTCACCCGCGGTGCTCCATCTTCCTCACGTCCACCTGATCCAGCTTCTGTAGGTGGCAACCTGGTGAGCTGATGGAGAAGTCTGCAGTGTATAAGGTGAACTAAAACGGTGGCAGCACATATCACATGAGATATCCAACCAAATAATGGTTAAAGATTGTTAGGCTTCATTACTATTTATAAAGTTCAGACCAAGAGTCTTTTTGGCGCTATATAAATAAAATTGAATTGAATTGAATTGAATTTTGTCATGTTTGGCTTTTCCATAATGAATCTGAATGAGGCAACAAATACGGAGGTAGGCAAACAGTTGAACATACTTATTGAAAGTCTGTTGGAAAGTGAAGGCCGGGGAAACTGGGAGGGCTCTGGTTGCTGACTGTAAACGGAAGAAGAGGTTAGAGACCGACAGCAAGCAGGGCAGCTGAACGTGGGAGTGAGTAGAGCTGAGGAGTGAGCATGAGCGCAGAGAGTTGTGGCTGAGTGTAGATTCTCTGAGTGGTGTTGCTGCGGTGGAAAGCATAGGAGGGTGGGCAGGCAGGTGACGGCTCAACTAGGGGTTTGCATTTGGTGTATACTGGAGAGAAGGTCGGCAGGAATTCCAGTGAGGCTCATGAAGACCACGTGGGCGAGTTTTGCTTGGATTGTTCTGAGAAGGCAGGAACCAATCAGAAACTGGAAGATCTGATGAGTCCAAGAAGGTGTTCCATAAGGAGACAATATGAATGAGTCATCTGCTAGACTAGGGAAGGAAAGAATAGAGCCAAGGCTCTAGGTCAGGTGCCACTCAGGCGAGCAAATGCTCTAACTCATTCCTGCTGCCTCCTGCCTCCTTTTAAGCTCCTGCTGGAGAATTCATCCTGGATGAAATAAAAGAAAGACGGTGATGCTGAAGCCACAAGAAATAGGAGAAATAAAATCAGACCCTTTCTGATGCTATAAGAAGCTGCAGACTCACTCCACAAGGAACTGCCTCTCACAGCAGGGTCCTGACAGAAACTCTATAAAGCCTAGTCCCCCGGATTCATATTTCTGTTTGCCCACTGCTTTCAGCAGCACAAGAGAGACGAAGCTACCATCCATCCATCCATCCATTTTCTGACCCACTTATTCCCTTATGGGGTTACGGGGTTTCTGGTGCCTATCTCCAGCGTTCACTGGGCAACAGGCGGGGCACACCCTGGACAGGTCGCCAGTCTGTCTCAGGGCAACACACAGACAGACAGGACAAACAACCATTCACGCACACACTCACACCTAAGGACAATTTTAGAGAAGCCAATGGCGTACCGCGAGCGAGCTATTTTTAGAAACGTAATGTCACGATGACGTCACATCACGTGGTACGCAGTAGGGCAAGCTTGCATAGTCCGCCGCTGTGTCGCTGTAAAAGAGACGTGCGTTACCCTTGGTTTTACTCGGTAAACAACTGTTTTTTCCAAATCTAAAACCATGGTTTTTAAACATTGTTGCTATGGAACGTGCAACAGCGACTCGAGGTACGCTGATCGGCCGCATATGAAGGGTGTTTTCTTCAAGACTGCCAAGGAGAAATGTGTGCGCTGGGTTCACCGGTGCGGTCGGCCTACACAACAGTTCAACCCGGAAAAGGTTACCAAATTCACCTACATATGTAGCAAGCATTTTGTCGGAGGAAAGAGCACAACCGAAGAACATCCTGACCCAATTCCAGCGATATCAAGTAGTGAACAGGTAAGAGTATTTTGGTGGCCGACATGTTAATATTGAAGCGCCTGCTACCATGATAGCATATAGGCTGACATGGTAGCAGGCGCTAACATGATACCCTGCTGCCAGGATAGCCTACTCAAAAACATTTCAAATAAGACAAACATTAAACATATACCGATCCCTGGACGGTGATTACAAACAAAAAAACGCCCGACGACGCCATGACCGCCGCGCAGGAAAAAAAAAAAAAACAAAGCTTACCGTTCGATCAACTCAGCCCGTTTTCCGTTTTTTTAAGCCCTCGACACTCAAGCCATCGTTTGAGCTGAACGTTGGTGTGTTCTTCGACAGTGCGACCAGTAAACCGTGCGCCTGGAACATCGTCTTGGGAAAGTTTAACAGCTGTAAAGTCTGTCATATCGCTGGTTCTGTTGTGCGTGTAATAGCTGGTTGCTACGGGCGTTCTCTACCTGTATGCCCTACCTAAGCGGCAAAAGGGCCATTGCTCTTGAGTCGGTGACGTCACGTGCGCGGTACGCCATTGACCTAACAGTCATGTTTTTGGACTGTGGGAGGAAGCCGGAGTACCCGGAGGGAACCCACGCATGCACAGGGAGACCATGCAAACTTGGCCTGAATGGAGTTCAGAGACCGTGCACAGGCTGAAATCGAAGCTATGTACAGTCAGCTTTCTGTAAAAAACAACAACATAATCAAGCAGCTGGCTTGAGTGGCTGGTGGTGATCTTTCTTAGCTGTTGCAGGAGAGAACTGAAACAGGAGCCAAGTCATGCCTCTGCAGAGCGTGTAGAGAACCCCACACTGTGTCCTCTACAGGCCAAGTGCAGGCAGCCTGAGATCCGGGAAAAACTCACCCAGGCCTGGATCCCAAACGAGAGCTTTCACCCTGAGCTAGCCACTTCCTTGCCTCTGGCCTGAACAGCTAGCTTTCACTCTGCGGCTCTTCATCGCAACAGGATGCCCTGTCGCCACAACCAGACACAAAGGCAGATGTTTGGCAGGGATGGAAAGGGAAAGTTAGAAGCATCGTAAACATTTTTTTTTATCTCTAATGTGTATTCACTGTGTTTTTAAGGTTTGACTGAGGTTAAAACCTGGAACTAATATGCAAAGCTACCCACTAGCAATCTTTATAATAAAGCTTTACTGATGGGTTTTGGGTTGGGTTTTAAGGTTATGAAAAAACTTTATTTCCATAAGGGTTTTGTACACTGATGGGATGTTCATTATAGCGAATATAGCTTAAAATAATTTTTTAAAGAAGCTCCGAAATTTACTCTTCATCCTTATGACTTGCATTGTGTATAGAGTGGAAAGGTGTAATTAATGCTTTAGATTAATTACTTAATTAATTGATAAGATATGGATTTGATTTAATTTATTTATGTAATGTTCGGTTGTGGTTTGTTTATTATTTGGTTAAGTTAGCTCTGTTTCCTGCCTTTGGGTTAAGTTCTATTTTAGGTTCTGTCCTGTTTTGGATTCCCATTTTAGCCTGTGTTCTTTTTTAATTCATCCAGTCTTTGCATTAGTTCTGATTTGCCTTCTGTGTTTTATTTTAGTATTAGTTTTTTCTTCAGCCTTAGATTTATTCTCCAGTTCCTGTCGGCTCCACCAATTGCTTCCACCTGCCTTTAATTAATTACCTCCACTCACCTGTCTGTCTACTTATTTAAACCTCCCTCAGTCCTCTGCTACCTGTCGGGTCGTCACCTATTAATCCATGTGTGCATGCCCTCTTTGTGGTCCCCTCCTGGTAAGAGCTCCCAGCATCTTGATCCTGTTTTGTAACCTGTTCTGTATTTTTCTGCCCAGTTCCGTTTACCTGTCAAGTGTCACCTGGATGTCTGCCTTACCTCTTTTGGATCCTGTTTCTGTTTGACAGTTTGACTCCCTGTCCTCCCCTTCTCTTCAATAAAACACCGTTAATGGCATTTGCTACTGTGTTTGGCTGAATTCCGGGTTCTTCACCACACCAGTCTTTTACAGAATTTACCCATTTCATTTGATACAGTAGCTTGTTGCATTCCTTTTATGATTTTTTTTTTTACCCTTCAATCACCATATGTGTTTTCAGTTTTGCATTACTTAGAAGATCTTACTTTGAAATTTTCCTCCAAAGTAGATGTGTTTTACTTTGCCACAATGTCAAACTGATGCATAGGGCCGGTAAAAATAGATCCCTGGTCTATCTTTATCAGACAAGCGAAAAATAGGGGAATAGCAAGCGGTATGTGCAGTCTTATTCACTTCAACATATTCTAATTGCTACAGACAGCACACAACTTCTATTGTTTGCGTCATCACCTTTCTGAGAGCATTGGTTTAATGTCTGCCATTAAAAGCCAACGCACAAAGCAATGATCATGAGCTTGAAGTTTTTTGGAGGACTGCAAAGCTATGAAACACTAAAGTTTATAACGTCAGTTATTCCCAAATGCCTAAAGCCCCATACATATTTGTAAGTCCCACATTACAGGATTGAATGGTGGAAAATACGCTGGTCTAAGGAATTTAACAAAGATGGTGAGGGCGTGTGCAAGAGTGTGCAAAGCAAAGCTAGAGTAACGCAATGGCTGAAACAAGATTGTATAGAATATAATGTTGTCAAGAGCTGATGAGGGACACCAGCCTTTACGGCAGATGCTGATTGGAGATGAAGAACATCTGGAAGCTGACTATTGCCTACTAAGAACCACTCCATCAATTAAACAGGAGTAAATAAAAAAGGGACTTTCGAGGTACACTGTAACATACATCTTTTCTCAGCAAAGTACACTGTTGTTGTTGGAACAATGAGGAGAAACAAATTATTTTAATGTTTTTAAGTATGAGGCAGGATAAATCGCTTTGGGCTTAAATTACAGACAGTGGAAGAACGGGTCAGTTTACTAATGGAACTGATTTAATTCAACAAAAGAAAACCTGCTTTGTTTGTACTTGCACTGGGAACAATAACGTGGAAATGGGGAACAAATGCCAGCAAATCATGGGGACCTGAAGACGACAATCACAGAAGGCATGCTTAAAACTACAGTGTACAACTAATTTGGCTTTTTATTAGCAAAGATCAAGAATCACTTTCATAAACACATATTCTGCCAAAGTCTAATAACAATTACATCAAAAATGAAAGCATTCACATAGTAGTTTATAAAGAGACAGTTGGCTGGGCACCCAATGGAAGACGCTATGTTGAGTGACCATTTTTGATTACAATAGCCGAAAGGGGACAAACTTGTTAGCCTTACGCATTTTAACTATTTGTCTTCATATAAGTGACTTTAGAAAAAAACAAGTCCACAGTCGTTTGAAATTAGCAGACCTCGCAACAGTGCCAAAAACCATTTCAGACGATGACCATAGCTATTAGCCATTAGCAGTAGCTTGATGCCAAATATATGGAGAACATACCTGTTGATATTTATGATACTCCACGGGGTTCTGTAGTAGTTATTATTCGCTTAACGGAGATGTCGTTTGTAATTAATTTATTGCACCACTAGAGGGGTGTAAATCCTATGAACCGGGGCTTTAAGGAGACTCTTACAGTCTCTGAAAAAAAGTGCGCACAGAAATCTAACAATGTGACAAAGTTTAATTTAACAAGACAACTGTCATTCCCAATATGCTGTGCACTGAAAGCACTCACAATAAAAATAAAAATAAATACATTAATACAAAAAATACATGCAAAATATGTCCATCTGCTTCAGCTCCATTTGCTGGATGGGCAAATTTGTACCATTCTGGAGCTGTGGTCAGGAGCCATGCAAACCAATTCCAAGGTCCACAAATGGCCACCAGGCCGGACTTTGAACATATCTGGCTTATGATATGAACAGCACTTCTCATTGCTTTATTTCACAGCCAAATTTTTGAAACGCATGAGTTGTAGTTGTGCTGCAAACAAATTTGCCCAACTGAGCTATGGGTCTCTATATACCTTGTGTTATCTTGAGCCCTTTGGCTGCATCTCCAATTAACACTTACCTTGCCTGTCGGTTCAGGTGGATGTCAATGTTTTCATAGGTTCGCTGTGTTATACTCTTTCCATTGCCAGACGACTGATTAAAAGGTCTTTCATTACATGTACAAAGCTTAGGAGGTTGTTTTACAACCTGACCCTGTTTTTAACATATCCCTGACGTGTCTGCTGTGTTCCTTGTTCTATATGATGTTGTTTGTTCACTAATGTTCTCTAACAACCCCAGGAGGCTTTCACAAAAACAGCTATATTCACTGCTAGCAGGGGACAATTTACCAATTACGGCACCTCAATATACTTTTTATTATACTGGATTATTTTAGATTAATAAAAGAAAAGTGGGTTGTGGTCTAATGCATGCGACCCTATTCAGATTTGCAATTGCAAAACATATCAAAATATTGTATCCTTTTCCTTTCAATTTACAAATATACTCTAATTTATGTTGGCCTATCACATACTGTAGGACCCCTACTGAAATCAAAATAATATCCCGAAGGATTAAAATCACACAGGAACAGGAGCTTTTGATAACAGAAGCCTGCAATTGTGCATGCTCTTTTTTCACTATCTTCTTATGCAGTAGCAGACATCTAGTGATTTCACTTGGTTGTGCGTTATTTTCTGTTGAAATATTGAGAATCACAACAGTAACTTGATCACAGTGTGCAAGATAATGCTGATTTACAGAGGTAATGTACCCCCAGGTGAATTATTGTCTGCCAAGTTGAGAACAGCATGTTCCTGCAGTTCGATGTGTGCACAGGCTTTGTTCAGTCAGAGCCAACACACACTGCGGAGACTAGCCTGAACTGTTAGTGGCATACAGGAGTTTTAGGCATCTCTGTCCATGTTACTGAGACTATTTGTGTTTGGGAGGCAGGAACACAGCCATCTTCTCAGCTATGCTCTGGTTTGTCATGCCGCAGAGTGTCATTTATTCGTGAAAAAGCTGACAACTCACTCGTACTTTAATAGTATAAGACATCTGGACAGCAGTGTGATGTATGCAATGGACAGCTGCTAAAGGGTAAATGAATTTATAAATTAATTTAGTCTTCTCTCCGTTGCTGTGTGTCCCGTTCTCCTTTTTACTTCGCCCTGCTGTTTCCCTTCTATGTCTTTGCTTTCACACATGCTACAGTTTTCTTGTGACCTTCCTCTTTCTGTGCTTCAAGTTTATCTCTGTTTTTCTCTGTTTGTATCTGTTTCTCTCGGTCTGGCTGCAAGGAGAGCAGATGGCCCTGATCTACGTCTTAGTTAAACGACTGAATATAATGAGGAAAGACATGCACACAGGCAGAGACAGGCAGCTTGAAAGATGAAGGTAAGGGCAGGAAATGATTTATAAGCCATAGGGAGCATGTGAAACAAGGATCAGTCAGAAAACTTCTGAATTGAATCGGCGAATGAGTGGAATTAATACAACGTTCTTCTCTGTAGCTCTGTATGAATCTCCAGTCACAAAGCGCACTTCACAAAATATAAGCTGAAATGGTTTAAATAAGCCTACACTCACACACAAGGCAGATAACAAAATATGTTCTTGCTCAGACTATTGATTAAAAACAACAAAGCTTCCAACGTGTTATTCCTGAAGGAAAAGTGTAGTCTTGTTGTCTTTGTAAATGTTTAAAAAATGTCCTGTCACCTGTCAAGGGTATTCCAGCCCCCTCGTGACCTTGCAAGGACAACCAGATATCGACAAAGGATGGATAGATAGATATTTTTAAAATTTATTTAACTTTTTTTATTTTTTGGTATGCGTTCCCTCTGAACATTTTCCACGTTGCCCGTATGATAATCTGGAACTCTGCCAATCCACAGTTCAGGTGGAAGAACGTATCGACAGGAAGGGTAATATTTGCTTCCTTGGCAAATCTTGTGTTGACGAAAGACTGTTGAGAAGGAAACCATTGTTGAAAGAAAGCCTCAAGAATTTCCGTTCAAAGGTTGCCACAAACCATCTAGGGGACAGCAGAGAAGAAGGTGCTCTGGTCAGAGGAGGCCAGCATAGATTCTGTTTTATTTTCCTACATGTAAAACTCAGTGTGACACTGAAACACTGCAAATCACCCTAAACAGACCATAGAGAAAATCTGGGTGGCATCATAATGTTGTAGAATGTTTTTATTCAGCAGGAACAAGGGAGCTGGTCACAGTTCATGGGAAGTTTGGAGGAGTTGAATGCATGGTAATATAGCAAGGAAACTTAGAGGTTCACCTACCTGCAATGACAAGATTTGGATAAAAATCCTCTCCTGTGGAACCAACTCCCAGTTTTGGTCCGTGAGGCAGACACCCTGTCTACCTTTAAGACTAATGTTTAAAACCTTCCTTTTTGACAAAGCTTATAACTAGAGTGGCTCATGTTACTCTGAGCTACCTTTATAGTTTTACTGCTATAGGCTTAGGCTACTGGAGGATATCAGGGTCTAATTTTCTCACTCTATAGAGTTCTACTGTTCTTCAATTATGCATTACGTGTTGTCATTTCTGCTTTAACTTTCTGGTCTCTCTCTTTTATCTTCATAGTAGGTACACCTGGTCTGGCGTTCTGTTAACTGTGACATCATCCAGAGAAGACGGCTCACCCACCTACTTCCATCTAATGTAGAACAGATTACTAGATCAATGTGTGCTTCTGTGCTTTTTTGTCTCTCTTGTTATGTCTCTGCTCTGTCTTCTCTAACCCCCAGTCGATCGAGGCAGATGACCGTTCATACTGAGCCCGGTTCTGCCGGAGGTTTTCCTTCCTGTTAATGGAGAGTTTTTCTTTCCACTGTCGCTTCATGCTTGCTCAGTATGAGGGATTGCAGCAGAGCTATGTACAATGCAGACGACTGTGGCTCTACGCTTCTCCAGGAGTGAATGCTGCTTGTCGGGACTTTAATGCAATCAACTGGTTTCCTTATATAGGAAATTTTTGACCAATCTGTATAATCTGACCCAATCTGTATAATATGATTGAACTTGACTTTGTAAAGTGCCTTGAGATGACATGTTTCATGAATTGGCGCTATATAAATAAAATTTAATTGAATTGAATAAAAGCATTTTTATGTGTTACAGTGACCAAGTCAAAGCCCAGACTTGAAAATTAAGTTTTACAGCCCTTCTCTATACCTAACTGAACTTTGAAAATAAAAATGGGCTAAACTTTCAGTCTCGAAATGCACCAAATAATTGCCCCTGTAACTGCAGCAGAAGCTGGTCCTACAACGTGCTTATTCTTTTAATCTTTTGTACCAAAGTGTGAAAATAGCAAAAGCCATGAGCACGTGCCCTTCCCTTCAATTTAAAAATGTCCAGTGGTTTCAGTTGGTTTAATAAAATCTCCATGGATAGATCTATTTTGTTTATTGTTGCAAAAAAAAATAAAATAAGGAGAGGTTCCTGCAGTATGAATACTTCTGCAAGGCACCGTTATGAGAAATTTAGATGCTCCACTTTCATATTTTTTTTAGCCAGGAGTTAAAAAAAACAAACCCAGATAATGCATTAAATGATGCAATGATCTATATCGTGTGCTAAAATGAATGTGAAATTGGATAACACTTGATTTTAATCATCCATTATTTCCCCTTTGGCAGATGATCCACCACTGTATGAACACCAGAAACTAAAGAAAGAAAGTAAAAAGTTGGTCTCTTTAATCAGAGATGAAAGGATTCTAATAAATACTTGGAATGTAATGACTGGCTAGGTACCAGAAGCTTTTGAGGTTACTTTAATTAAAATTTAAATGAATAAACCTACTCTTAATCCAGGATTCTTGGTTTATGAAAGACCTTTATACAATCTTGCCTCTATTTTAAAAGTTATTGGAAAACCCATTACTAATCACTTTTTGACCCCTCTGCACAGAAATCAAATTTCTTGGAGCTTCTAGGAATCTGCATGGCAGTTAAAAGTTCCCATCTAGCTCCCAGACAATTGATTTATGTGAAGGTTTGTCCTATTAAATATCAGTGCTATATGCTGGTACAATGTATTACAATATTACTAAAAATGTTATTAGCATTTCACAAATAAAACCACAGAAATACAGAGAGATGGGTCTTTGATTGTTTTTCTTTACACAATCTCTCATATGGGTTTATTCCTGAGGGTTTCCATTGTGCCTGGGTTCTTTTGACCATAATTTGTGAAAATATATCCTCATCAAACACCCAACAATGAGTCAATTGCAATTTTCTGGTAATCTTGAATACAAGCTGAATTCTTGCGGTACTTGTGCATTGAGAACACATGAGAATCCATCTTGTCCCGTTACAGCCTCAATCGTTTGAGCCCTAACCAAGAAGCGGTTTGGGCCAATCATGTTGCAGTATTGTGGTTTAAGGCGGAGCATACAGTTGTGACAAAAGCAAGAGCTGCCGAGCCCACAGCCAAACCAAAAAAAAAAACATGGCAGAGCAGGAGGACACCCACATAGGGAAAAACATAGCTACCCTTTGAGTTTTCCCGGTAATCGGTGGCATGGGCCGGTTTGCTCAGCGATCGCAAAAGGTTCGCGTCACTCTTAATAACAAGAACAATCCATGCCGTTCATGCAGCTCACTCAGGTATCTGCCTGGCTGGAACTCCCACAGATTGCAGTTGTGAGAGGAAAAAGGCAGAGCTGTTGCCAGCGACTTTTCAAACCCCTGCTTCCCCAATTTATTAATTTGCAAAAAAGCAACTTGTCGTCTTTTTTCTGTTACTGGCAAATTCACATGTCAGCACCAGTCATTCTCAAGTTACTTGAAGTAGCTGGGATTCCCTTTCCACTTTTGCAGTCAGTCTCATAGACAGATGCTGCTGCTTTGTCCTGGCTGAAAACCCCACTATGAAGCTTCATACCCACCTGCAGTCGGAATAATTTGAATAGGTAGCGGTAGTGGGTAGTATTGTTGCCATACAGCAAGAAGGTCCTGGGTTCATGCCCTACCCTTGCCCTGGGTCTTTCTGCATGGAGTTTGCATGTTCTCCCTGTGCATGCGTGGGTTCTCTCCGGGTACTCCGGCTTCCTCCCACAGTCCAAAAACGTGAGTGTTAGGTTAATTGACCTGTCTAAAATTATTCTTAGGTGTGAGTGTGTGCGAGAATGGTTGTTTGTCTCTGTGTAGACTGCCGACCTGTCCAGGGTGTACGCCGCCTCTCGCCCATTGACAGCTGGAGATAGGCACCAGCATCCCTCGCGACCCCACAAGGGATAGGCGTGTTAGATAATGGATGGATGGATGGAAAATTATGTGTGGTTGAACACATTTTTTACAAGAAAGCAGATTAAATTTAGTGAGCAGCAGTGCGGCAAGAGGTGTTGAATAGCACTTCAACAAGGAGTCAGAGCAGGCTGGAATGAAGCTCCCTCCATTGCTTGAAAACTGCCACAATTTACTTCTTGTTCTGGCACCGATCAGACTCCAATTTTGCCCTTTTCGTCGAACTAGATATTTAAAAAAATAAAATTTCATAACAAGAAATTTTTTAGCACTTGTGTGGAGTCTGTAATGCCGTCTAAGATGCAGTTGTTGCTGCCCTTTCGTGGTCCATCATTTCAAACAGTTGCGGTGTTCTCTCGCTAATAATGCCTCAATGGCGGCAGAGACTCTCAACAAAGTAACAGTTCAACAACAGTTGAAACAGTTTGAACGACAATGCTCTGCGCTTCACACCAACGTGCACGCCCAGAGTATTCAGCCCAAATCACTCTCTCTTTAACTGACAAATGGGAGCTACTGAGATACATAGAGGATAACCCATTTTACAGGCAATTGTAAGGGCATGTATGGGAAAAAAAAAATAACATTCAACTTCAAAACTTGCGCAATGCACCTTTAACACCAGGCCCCTAACAGGCTTATTCTTGGTTTCATCTTACCAAAGAAAATCATTCTTGTTAAAATCACAACTAGATTTATTAAAACACATTTACATTTGTTTTTATATCAAATGAGATTCTTTAAAACTCAATCTGCAACTTGATTTGAGATTTATAAAACCTTAATTTCAGTTGTAACATAAGAAAAATACTGCTTTCAATGCTTTTTGTTATCAACACAAGCTTCAATTAAGACAAGCAAAAAAAAAAAAAGAATAAATAAAACCTTTGACAGTTTGGATTTGGGAAATATATGTATTAAAAAAATAAAATAAAATGTCTTTTTGTAAAAAGATTGTTCAAATCTCTTCTGTTTTCAAACCACCACTGTGTACTTTACTTTAATGGCATGCTCATTTGTCCCCTCCTGGGCTGCCACCTTACCGTGGTGGAGGGGTTTGAGTGTCCCAGTGATCCTAGGAGCTATGCTGTCAGGGGCTTTAAGCCCCTAGCAGGGTCACCCAAGGCAGACAGGTCCTAGGTGAGGGACCAGACAAAGCACAGCCCAAAACTCCCCTTATGATGAGTACGATTGTTGGACCTCGTGTTCCCTCGCCCGGACGCGGGTCACCGGGGCCCCACTCTGGAGCCAGGCCTGGAGGTGGGGCACGTTGGCGAGCGTCTGGTGGCCGGGCTTTTGCCCATGGAGCCCGGCCGGGCTCAGCCCGAAGAGGCGACATGGGTCCCCCTTCCGATGGGCTCACCACCTGTCGGAGGGGCCAAAGGGGTCGGGTGCAATGTGTAACGGGTAGCAGTGGAGGGCGGGGACCTTGGCGTTCCAATCCTCGGCTGCAGAAGCTGGCTCTTGGGACGTGGAATGTCACCTCTCTGGTGGGGAAGGAGCCTGAGCTTGTGCGCGAGGTTGAGAGGTTCCGACTAGAGATAGTCGGACTCACCTCGACGCACCGCTCTGGCTCCGGAACCAGTCTCCTTGAGAGGCGCTGGACATTCTTCCACTCTGGAGTTGCCCATGGTGAGAGGCGCCGAGCTGGGGTTGGCATACTTGTTGCCCCCCATCTCGGTGCCTGCACGTTGGGGTTTTCCCCGGTGAACGAGAGGGTGGCCTCCCTCCGCATCCGTGTGGGGGGACGGGTTCTGACTGTTGTTTGCGCTTATGCGCCAAACAGCAGTTCAGATTACCCACCCTTTTTGGAGTCCTTGGAAGGGGTACTGGAGAGTGCCCCTCCTGGGGACTCCCTCGTTTTGCTGGGGGACTTCAACGCTCACGTGGGCAATGACAGTGGGACCTGGAGGGGCGTGGTTGGGAGGAATGGCCCACCTGATCTGAACCCGAGTGGTGTTTTGTTGTTGGACTTCTGTGCTCGTCATGGATTGTCCATCACAAACACCATGTTCAAGCATAAGGGTGTCCATATGTGCTCTTGGCACCAGGACGCCCTAGGTCGCAGTTCAATGATCGACTTTGTTGTCGTTTCATCTGACCTGCGGCCGCATGTCTTGGACACTCGGGCGAAGAGAGGGGCGGAGCTCTCCACCGACCACTACCTGGTGGTGAGTTGGCTCCGATGGCGGGGGAGGAAGCCGGTCCGACCGGGCAGGCCCAAACGTACTGTGAGGGTTTGCTGGGAACGTCTGGCGGAGTCCCCTGTGAGGCGGAGCTTTAACTCCCACCTCCGGGAGAACTTTAAACACGTCCCGAGGGAGGCGGGGGACATTGAGTCTGAATGGACCATGTTCCACGCCTCTATTGCTGAGGCGGCTAGTCGGAGCTGTGGCCGCAAGGTTGTCGGTGCATGTCGTGGCGGCAACCCTCGAACCCGCTGGTGGACACCAGCGGTGAGGGAAGCCGTCAAGCTGAAGAAGGAGTCCTACCGGGCTTTTTTGGCCTGTGGGACTCCGGAAGCAGCTGATGTGTACCGGCAGTCGAAGCGGCAGGCGGCTCGGCTGGTCGCCGAGGCAAAAACTCGGGCGTGGGAAGAGTTCGGAGAGGCCATGGAGAAAGACTTCCGTACAGCTTCGAAGCGATTCTGGTCCACCATCCGGCGTCTCAGGAGGGGGAAGCAGTGCAGTACCAACACTGTTTACAGTGGGGGTGGTGTGCTGCTGACCTCGACTCGGGACGTCGTGCGTCGGTGGGCGGAATACTTCGAAGACCTCCTTAATCCCACCAACACGTCTTCCATTGAGGAAGCAGAGCCTGAGGACTCTGGGTCGGGTTCTCCCATCTCTGGTGCTGAGGTTGCTGAGGTTGTTAAAAAGCTCCTCGGTGGCAAGGCTCCGGGGGTGGATGAGATTCGCCCTGAGTACCTTAAGGCTCTGGATGTTGTGGGGCTGTGTTGGTTAACGCGGCTCTGCAACATTGCGTGGACATCGGGGGCAGTTCCCCTGGATTGGCAGACTGGGGTGGTGGTCCCCCTATTTAAAAAGGGGGACCGGAGGGTGTGTTCCAACTACAGAGGAATCACACTCTTAAGCCTCCCTGGTAAGGTCTATTCAGGGGTTCTGGAAAGGAGGGTCCGTCGGATAGTCGAATCTCGGATTCAGGAAGAGCAGTGTGGTTTTCGTCCTGGCCGTGGAACACTGGACCAGCTCTACACCCTCAGCAGGATTCTTGAGGGGGCATGGGAGTTTGCCCAACCAGTCTACATGTGCTTTGTGGATCTGGAGAAGGCATTCGACCGTGTCCCCCGGGGGATCCTGTGGGGGGTACTCCGGGAGTATGGAGTACCGGACCCTTTAATAAGGGCTGTCAGGTCTCTGTACGACCGGTGTCAGAGTCTGGTCCGCATTGCCGGCAGTAAGTCGGACTCGTTTCCGGTGAGAGTTGGACTCCGCCAAGGCTGCCCTTTGTCACCGATTCTGTTCATAACTTTTATGGACAGAATTTCTAGGCGCAGCCAAGGTGTTGAGGGGATCCGCTTTGGTGGCCTTAGGATTGCGTCTCTGCTATTCGCGGATGACGTGGTCCTATTGGCTTCATCGGGGCGTGATCTACAGCTCTCACTGGAGCGGTTCACAGCCGAGTGCGAAGCGGCCGGGATGAAAATCAGTGCCTCCAAATCCGAGACCATGGTCTTGAACCGGAAAAGGGTAGAGTGCCTTCTCCGGGTTGGGGAGGATGTCCTGCCCCTAGTGGAGGAGTTCAAGTATCTTGGGGTCTTGTTCACGAATGAGGGGAAGATGGAGCGGGAGATCGACAGGCGGATTGGTGCAGCGTCTGCTGTGAAGCGGGCGCTGTACCGATCCGTTGTGGTGAAGAGAGAGCTGAGCCAAAAGGCGAAGCTCTCGATTTACCGGTCGATCTACGTTCCTACCCTCATCTATGGTCACGAGCTTTGGGTCGTGACCGAAAGAACGAGATCCCGGATACAAGCGGCTGAAATGAGTTTTCTCCGTAGTGTGTCTGGGCTCTCCCTTAGAGATAGGGTGAGGAGCTCAGTCATCCGGGGAGGACTCAGAGTAGAGCCGCTGCTCCTCCACGTCGAGAGGAGCCAGTTGAGGTGGCTCGGGCATCTGGTCAGGATGCCTCCTGGACGCCTCCCTGGAGAGGTGTTCCGGGCACGTCCCACCGGGAGGAGACCCAGGGGAAGACCCAGGACACGCTGGAGGGACTATGTCTCCCGGCTGGCCTGGGAACGCCTTGGGGTTCCTCCTGAGGAGCTGGCCCAAGTGGCTGGGGAGAGGGACGTCTGGGCCTCCCTACTGAAGCTGCTACCCCCGCGACCCGACCCCGGATAAGCGGAAGACAACGGACGGACGGACGGACGGCATGCTCATTTGTACTAATTATTTTGAGTGGTTGCTGTGTAAAAAGATACTTTTTACCCAAGGAAGTTGTGGATTTCTTATCGAAAGCTTCTGGACGATCTGATTCATTTAAAAAGGTAAATGCAAATCAGTATCAATTACAATTTATTTATAATGTGTGGGTAGCACTACTTTAGTGTGAATGGAATTTCCAGCAGCAACAAATGCACCATCTAAAACTTTGCAGAAGAATGTAAATGGACTGAACTTATATAGCGCTTTTCCAGTCATGCTGACCACCCAAAGCTCTGTACACTAGAGCCACATTCACCCAGTCGCTCTCACTAACGCATACACATTTATACACCAAGACACAGCTTGGTAGGCAACTTGGGGTTAAGTGCCTTGCCCAGAGACACATCGACATGTGGCAAGGGGAAGCTGGAACCGAACCCACAACCTTCTGATGCAAGACAACTACTCAACCCAACAAACCACAGACGCCCATTTTTCTTATGAAATGCCATTGAGAGCCACGTAGCTTTTGAGCGAAACCAATTCAGTAAAACCGAATGAGAAGTTACTTTTTTATGGATTACTAAAAAAAACAAATCTTGCTTAGAAACTTGAGACTGAGCTCACCCGCTTGCTGTGGAGCGTTGCATGGAGCTGTTTGAGTACCCAGAAGAGAGCTGCCTTCCATTGGAAAGACATTTCGGTGGATTTGCAGGTAACTAACTATACCATCATCTTTTCTGATCTGTCAAAATCAACCCTATAAGCTCATGTTTTTCCAAACAGTTGGACTTTTCTACTGCAAAAATTATGCCTTTTAATATAAAGCTTTGCATTAGTCTTTCTGATGGTGGGTGCTGTAATTGTAATGCATTGCAATACATTTAAAAACTTGGGTAGATTAACATGGGATTTCAAACTAGACTTGTTTGCTTGTTCTTTATACTACATAGGATTCCCTGATTTGGGACTATATCAATAGCAAAACTGAAATGTAGAAGTTCCTTTGAAGTACCATTGGTTGTTTGATTGACCTGAAAATCTTGCACTGTAAACATTCCTCCCCACAAGTCCCGGTGGCTTGAACTGTAGTGAACCTGAAAGTGTTGCCTGTATGATTTCAGATTACATGAAATTTGTATTGATCAAACCAGTTTGATCCACTCTGCAGCTGTTTTTTAAAGCCTCTGAAATAACTTCACCGTGTGGCACTTTGTGCTGTGGTTGTAGCTCAGCCAGAGCTACGCGTGTGCCTTTTTCCTTTCTGCTGGAATGATTTTTATATTACAGGTTCCCATGGGAGGTAAACCAGCAGGGGTTTAAACACTTTTTATAAGGGTTTCATTGAAACAGTGGAAACCCTGTGTGTTCGGCCCTAGTGTGCTAAGTGAATAACTTATAAACCTTTGCTGTTTTAGTTAGATTTGAACATCCTCATGTCCCATTATTTTGGTCATAACAAAGTTGATCAGGAGATTATTTAATGACTCTCTCTCAGAGCGCGCCCATCTTAACCAAAGCCTTTATCCAGGGTCTTTTTTTCTTTAATTGGTTGCTTATGGAAAATAATTTATATTGTTTGTTTAATTTTTTTCCACTGGTAGAAAAAACATTAAAGCACCAGATTGCATAGGAGAAAAGGTAATCTTCATCTTGTTTTCCCTTATTTCTTGTATCCGTATTTTTCTATACACATCTAACAATGACCAACATCACTGTTGTGATTATCATAAAATCAGACATTAAATAAGCATCGGAATGAGAAGATTGCAGTAAGTACCAGCTCTCTTGCAAGTTTTATAGCAATATTAAACAAACAAACAAACAAAAAAAAAAAAACGGGTTTTATTTCCAGGTTTTACATATTACCTGTCACCTGTGCTCAAAATCATGGCTGAAAGGTGTTGCAAAAATTTTTGATTTATACCAAACTATACATCTACTGTTCAGCTTTCCTGTGCTGGAGAGACCATTAGTCATAAACTGATTCCAGACTGATTTTGTAGTCAAAATAATAAAAAAAAAAAAACTATTTACTAGGGTCCTACACACTGAGATTTCTGTCAACCTTTTCCCATTTTAAATGTAGAAATGCAAAAGTTCCCCATGACTTTATTATAGGTATTTCTACAGTGGTCAGACTTAGGGATCGACAGACAAAGTGATAGCATAAAAAGATCAATGGGTGGACAGATGAATGGATAACCCTATAAATAGATAGCCAGCTTTCATTTGTCAGTCTGTGGATAGACTCAAATTTTAGACAATGGGATGGGAAATAGTCCTAGAGCAGAAATATTTATTCACTCAATTCTTTTCCATTGTTAAGTAATTTTAGAATTTTTCTAGCCAGCTCACAGCCTTAAAATTTGAACATTAATGGGTGAACAGCCTCCTAGTGGTATCATGTGAGGCTTTTGCCCTGAAGTGGCATCTTAAGGTTAGCTTGTTGCTGGCAAACTCAGTGCTTGAATGGCTCTTTGGAATTTCTCTGTAAGAATAAGTCATGACTGAAGGTTCTCTACTGAACTGGCAGCTTGTCATGTGGAGGGAGAGGGGGAGTGGTGTTGTCACCCATTAAAACAGAGTTTTGCCAGCATGCCTACTTTTAAAGCTGCCAGTCCAGGCTCAGCACAGTGACAGTTACTGTGGTCCTTTCCTGACTGTTTGTCCTCTCGGTTGATGTTGGCAGTCAGGTGGTGACCAGCAGAACAAAACTGATACAAGCTGCAGCAGGTTCATGGGAGAAGCCAAACTGAAATAATGCATGTCGGTGGGGTTTAAAAAAAACAAACAAAAGGGGCAAAGTTTTTTTTTTAACAATCCTTATTCAGTTTTCCTTTAAGGTTTATTCCTAAGTACTTTGTCAAATTTTACCCAGATTTGTGCTCAAGTACTACTCGCAGCCTGAACTGAGTTGGAGTACTCTTGCTCCCAAGATGTCAGTATTGCGACATAAACTTGAAATGTAAATCCTATTTTATTTAGTGGTAATACATTTGCTTAATTTCTAACACTAATATGTGTCCTGAACAGGGAAGGTGGATCTAATAAAACATTGTAGATGTCAGTATTGCAACATAAACTTGAAATGTAAATCCTATTTTCTTTATTTTAGTGGCAATACATTTGCTTAATTTCTAACACTAATATTTGTCCTGAACAGGGAAGATGGATCTAATAAAACATTGTGGATGATATTAATGTCAGTGAAATTAAAATATCCTAGAACCTGTGATCTCAAATTTGCATGCTAAAATTAAATTGGTTATTCAATAATGCTTCTTCAATTGATAAAATAATAATTCTGTTTCCACATCCTAAGATTTCCCATCTCAATCGGACCTTCTTTACAACCACCAGCTACTGACTCATCCATATAGGCAAAAAAAGGGTTGCAGATTTTGACCTGGTGTTTTTTTTATTTATTTTTTATTCTTCATAACAAGACATACAATACAACGGTAGAGTTGCCGATTTATTTATCTATTTCCCCCCAAAATTGTCCCAAGTATGTTTTTGAATAACTGCCCATGCACAAGATCGTCTTACCTGCTCTTCCGCTCCTCAAGGGGATCGCATGAAAAAAAATCTCCCAGATCCACTCGGGTCCTATTTGTTTCTACAGAGGCTTTCCTCTTGTTCTCATTAACTTGTGCATGGTTTTCTTATTGTAACCCTCCACCATGTTCAAGGTATACAGTAAGAGCAGTGGAGCTACAATGAATGGCTAACCGCTAAGCAAACTGGATTCATAAACACTACAAGTGCGCAGCCAGCAAGCAGAAACTAACAAGGAACGAGCACGCACACTGGCATGCTCTTAAGGGCGAACGGCAGGGATTGGTCAGAGTTTTTACAGGCCTGCCGCTCCCACAGAGATACATTTTTAAACTCCTTTTTTGGAATACATAATGTATTGACTACTTTCAAGACGGAGGGACGATTTTACCCAGTATAACAAGTGTTTCTGAACAGGATTACCAGCTATAGCTTTAACCTATTAGTTTAGAGTAGAGGTGTTGAATTTATAGAAAGAAAACCCACAATCAAATCTACTTTTTTCCTTGTTTTTCACCAAACGACTTATGCACACTTAGTTGTATTAGTCCTTAGTAAAAATCCGACCAAGTCTAAACTCATGCGTAGGAACTTGAAGGCAAATCCTCAGGGTCAACAATCATGCAACAATAGAACGTGGGAACCACTCAGTGGAACACACTCTGTAATACCCTAAACCCTAAAGACCCAACATCATTGCTGGTTTACTTTTCTTTATCACAGGCAAGAAAGATTATCAGAACATAATTGGAGCTACATATAAACCTGGGATAATAAAAATGAAGCTTATTTACTCAGCAGTGATGTTCACTTAAAAACTAAATATTTTGTCCTTTTTGAATGACCGATATGTCCATATCAATTATTTCGGTCTCAATTTTTCCTTTTGGTTGATGCCATTAAAAACCTGTTTGTCTTCTACTATTGTAATCTGTATTTTTTTGTGTTTTTGTGTTTTCTATACTGTAGCCCATTTGATTTATTTTATTACAGCATTCTGTTATTGTATTGCAAAAGCAAGCAAATCGTGAGCACAATCCAGAGTCAAATTTCTTGTATATGAACACATACCCGGCCAATTAAAGCAAATTCTTATCCGTAATAGGGTTGTTAGTTGTAATGGTTCTGTGAAGGGGAAACTCAGACATACCTCTCCAGCTTATTCTTGGAACTTCAAAGGCCAGAATGTTATGATCCATGTCTCTTAGGTTATGTTTTCTTTTCACCTTTTTGCTGTTTTTTTAATGTTTTGCCACATTCAGACTTCAATCTTATTTGTTAGATGTACCTCATTAGTTCATTCCTCTGTGCTGAGGTTTCAAGTTGTTTCCTTGACCACAGGTGAGGATCAGGAAAGCAAGAACTTTTTTTTTTTTTTTTTTTTGCTCAGTTAACTTGCATGTACTTCCATGACTGCAGACTAGGCCCGAATGAATGTCTTCATCCCCCATTCTATGCTACCATCATTTATGAACCCCACACACCAGGATGCCTGAAAATTTCTGCTTGAACGAGAGAGCTCTCAGATCAGCAGCCCAACTTTTCTTTTTTTTTAACCTGGAAGAGTTAACAGTTCTGTGGCAACTTTTCAGTCCAATCATCAGTGCTAACAATACAGGTTTTAGCCAAACTGTCTGAGTTGAAGTTTTCGTAATTTACTACCATTCCTAGTCTTTGAAAAGCCTTCAAAGTCCAGGGTTAAGCCTTATATGTGGTGATTTTCCTTTATTTTAATTTTGATGACTGATTCTAATCCTAATATATCGTGTCCACCTTTTTCCATTTTCAAGGTTAATGTGGGATGCCAATTACCTACTTCTGTTTTGTTTGCAGTCATACAGTTAGACAATTATATCAACTATAGAGTTTAACTGATAGCGCTATCAGAATGTGTTGTTACATCAAAGGACACAAAATACCCAGAGTAATAGAATTTTGGCTAAAAACTAAATATTTTACATATTGTCTATTCTTCCACTGCAGCACAAAACCACTGCAAGGACTATCATTGAGAAAACACAGAAGCAACGATGTCAACTTATATAGACATTGGGAGGAATGCAATTATCTTTTTGTCATTTCTTACGTTGAACACCTTAAAGGCCCTTGACAACTTGCCACTCTTATTTATGTACATGTTCAGGTCATAAAAATGTGTGGTTCAGTTCAGGAGCATTTAATACAGTAGAATACCTTGAAATCACATTTCTTCAACTTCACTCGTCAAAACGTTAGCTAGTGGAACCTAATTAATGCTCTCGTGTTTACTTGTGTTTTTCAAGGTTTGCAGCCCTTAAGACCTTTAAGCCCTGCATTAGGACACAATGAACTCACTCAGATTCCCCTCAGTAAACAAACGGCCAAGGTAAGAGGGGTGGGTTAGCAGAGGGAGAGGCGGCACATCCGCTGCATGTCACTGCAACTTCTTCTATCATGCATTAGCAAAGGAGAAGAAGATATTAAAAGAGCTAAAGAAAGGGGGACACTGATAAAGAGTGAAGGTCTGATAGGGTTAAGATTGATGGTCATCAAAAGAAAAAAGATTGGATTGATGATAAACTTGATGTTAAATGGACTGCATAACTCTTTTTTTCTTTTCTTTTTTTTTACTAGTTTGTTTTGGGGTCGTACAGTTATCCCTGGCTTTATCAGAAATGTTAACATCTGCAGATCGACGGAAGGCAGATCAGAGACTTAGGCTACGTTCACACTGCAGGCCTTAATGCTCAATTGCGATTTTTTTGTTGTTGTGAAATCAGAATTTTTTCTTGCGTGTCCATTCACACTTCCAAATATATGCGACTTGTATGTGATCTCCTGAGTGAACTGAATTTATACAACTTAAGAATCCCACATGCGCAGTAGAGGACGCGATGACGTCATACGTAGCAAGCGTGCTCAGTGTTTGCGGATGTAAACATGGATCGTAATGCTGCAGCATTTCTTGCGTTCTTTAAGTTCTTCTCCAGCCGGAGCCAGCACATTACCAACACAATCTTTTTAAGAAGATCGAAAAGAAAGAGCCTAATTTTTGGCAATGGTGTTTTGTGGGGCAGTAACGTCCATACAGAGAAACGTGTGGGTGCGGAGTCGAAGCCAGGAACGATGGGATAGTGATGTGAGCGGCTTTACTGATACGGACTTCATTCACAATTGTCGAATGACAAAGGCAACCTTTATGTGCGTCTGTGAGCGGCTCTCTTTAGCGCTCTCACGTAAAGACACACATCTTCGGCGGGCTATAGCAGTCAGTTAACGCGTTGCCGTGGGGCTGTATTGGCTTGCAACAGGTGCTTGTTACCGTATCAATGATAAGTATCGGTGACGTACAGGTCGGATAAATGCGACCTGGCCGTACAGACACAGGTCGAATTTGAAAAGATCAGATACGTTTTGGATTCAGGAGCACCTATCCAAGCGGCCCGGGTCGCATTTAAAAAAATCTGATCTGTGTTGTTCAGACTGTCATGAAAAGATCAGATATAGGTCGCATATGGGTAAAAAAATCTGAACTGGGTCACTTCAGGTTGCAGTGTGAATGTAGCCTTAGACGGATACCTGGCTGTGTGGATGCAAGGGGTAAAAAGTTATTAGAAGAAAAAAAAAACTTTTAATCAGTGGCTAGATTTATACTTTGTGTGAATTTACTCCTGGCTCATTGAGGTCAAAGATAATTCCTTCGCTGTTTTTAGTCACCAAAGCATACAGAAGGTCTGAGGTTTACATCCAGTAAGTCTTTTTGCATTTAGAAATGGTTTAATGTCCAACAAATGAGGATAATATGGAATCTTTGTTTAGAATATATAAAAAAGATTGATTCACTCCTGATCCAAATTATACATAATCTGTTATATCATCTGTGCCACATGAATTCCAAGGACTCTGAGTCACTGAAGCCTGCTACTTAATGTAAACTTCAAGAGTGCAGAAAAAAAAAAAAAAAACTACACACACGTATGAACTTTGCAGAGACAAATGGGAAAGCAAATCTTTCCACTGGTAATATCAACAGACCTCAGATTTCCTCATATCACAGGAAATCTGGTAAACATGAAAACTTTTTTTTATGTTTTGTGAATCACTAAAACCACAAATTACAAAACTCCAGTTAGTCATTTTAGGTCCACCACAAACACCTAAAATGGAAAAACATACATTTTTACAGGTGCTGGTTAATAATATAAATCCCCCCCAAAAAACTGTCATCACTCAAATGACGTTTTAAACCATATTTAGGTTAGCATCATTTCAGATCCACAACCTTGTTTTCATGATGGACCAGTTCACGCAAACACCAAAAATATGGTGCTGTTCAGACGACACAAAAACCTATCCTTTCTTCATGTAGATAATACCTGACACTCAACCCTAAAGACCCAACATCATTGCTGGTTTACTTTTCTTTATCACAGGCAAGGAAGATGATCAGAACATAATTGGAGCTAAATATAAGCAAATCCTCAAGGAAAGACCTGTTAGAGGCTGCAAAAGACTTTAAGCTGGGGTATTTCTCTGTGTTTCAGCAGGAGAGTGACCCTAAGCTGAAAGCCAGAGTTACAATGTAATGGTTTAGATAACAGCATATTTTTGTGGTAAAAGGGCTGAGTCGATCTTGATACAAATGCAGTTTAGAATCTGTGGCGAGATTCAAATTGTTTACAGATGCTCTCCATCCAATCTGACTGACCTTGAGCTATTCTGCTAAGAAGAAAAAACTTTGTCTGTAGATGCCTCGAAAGACTTTCAGCTGATATTGAAGCGGGGTTGACATGGCAAAATTCAAATACACACCACACTTTTTTAAATGTCAAGCGACTCATCCTTTTTCTCCACTTTTTTGGTTATGCACTAGTCATTGGTCTGTCATATACAATCAGATTTTTGTTGTTCCAAGATAAATTTGAAGGTGTGTAAAAACTTTAGCAAGGCAATGTTTATCCACCTATTCCTACTCAAAGCTGAAGGGAATGAAATGCAGCCTGGGCTGGCCACCAAGCTTTTACAGGACCAACAAATCTGAGAAATGATTGTTAATGCAAAACCTTGCACCAAGGTGCAACTTAAAATTGTAATGTTTTTGGACATTTAGAGGAAACCCTACCCAGACAAAATCCACATATGGGCTGCAGGAGCATGGACTCTGCACATACAGCCCTCAGCTGGGTTTTGAGCTCACGTGTTTTTTTTGCAGTAAGACAGCAGTATTACCCAGCCTACGTTTTTCATGGCCATTAGATTGTTTTTTTCTACATAGAAGAAGTCAGTGTTGCTGTTCTACTTCTGACAGACAACATAATATTTCTGTGAAAGTAATGTTAAAGCCTTGTTAATCTCTGACAGATGCACTACAATGCCAATGGGTTGAAAGAAGGGATCATTTGAAAGCTTTGATATTCAGCTTAGAAGTTTCAATGGGAGCAATGAGCATGACTATTGCTTTGTGACTTTGAAGTCACAATGCAATACTCCAGGATTGTTGGATTTTTACTTTGGATTTATGTTTGTTTTTTTCACTTTTTGTTTTATTACTGTCTTTTTCCTTCACCTTTAACCCCCAAGGACACTGGGATGTCTGTGGTTGTAAAACTTGGAAAGCTGCATTTCAACTTTTGTAGTGTTTATAGTTGATTTTGTTAAATATTTTTAGACGAGCTTACTCACAAACCTTGGTTAGATCCAAACCTGGTATTTACTAATACTCAAGTAATTTTTAAAGCCATACTAAGTATTTTTTTGCCTTTAATATATCCTCTTTCAAGTCCCTGTGATGATAATCTAACCTTACCAAGTCTGTTTGTTATAAGCAACGTCTGGCTTTTATGTTTTTTTAATTCGCAGGTTGTGGTTCATTAGGCTTGTTTTTGACTGTGAAGTCTCTTATTTTGGCAACAAACTAAGCAAGGAGTTCAAGAGCTATGAATTGACCAGCTCCCACTGCGCTACAGATGGCAACCAAGTGACTCCGACCACTATCCGTGGTGCTCTCGCTCTTTCTCGCTCGCGCCTAAATAATCAAGAGCTAAAAAAAGACTCACCCGCACTGCCTTACGCTCGGATCACAGAATCTTTATCATTCTGCACACACACAAATCTCTTTCTCTCTCTCTCCATCTCTCCAGCTGGTTTGAGAGTGACAGTCTGCTGTAGGTGCGAGGGGCACGAGAAGAGGAACGAGTGTTCATGCAGGTCATATTTTGGCAGGTTTTACTTTAAAAAGTAAAGTTGGCACCCTAAAAAAACTCGTACACCAAATAAACACAGTATTCTCAAATTGTTGTTTGTGTGTTCTTGTACTTGTAGCTGAGCAAGAACCTTTTTTGCTAATTTTACTAGTAAAGTGAGAACTTTGATGTACACAGAGGACTGAAAAAAGGTCCTCACTTTTTTCTGGGCTAGGGTTTAGGCTTAGGAGTAAGGTGTCATTTAGGGTTAGGTATAAACTGGTAAAGGTTAGGTTTAGGGCTAGGATCAGGGTTAGGCCATATAAAGGCTTGTAAATAAATGGGAGTGTAAGAAAGTCAAGGAACAGTCCTCATTATGTACGTTTAGTAGGTGTGGCATTGTCGGATTACTGCGGCAGGGAACAGTATTTGTTGCAAAGTGATCATTATACTCAATATCTCAAAGTACACTATCATCTTGGTAAAGAAAAAATGTATTGCAATGTACCCTCACCAGATACATTGGAGTAAAACTGTTTAATTGCTTGTTAAAACGGTGAATCAGTTAATTATATCTAACTCGTTTGCAGATGCTTCCAGATGTAGTGCAGTTCAAAAGGAGCATCATAATAAGTATGAAAGGGGATTTAAGTGGCTGCCAAGACAGCATGGTTGTTGGGGCCAGATGAGATGGGTATTTCAGAAACTGTTACTCTAGTTTGATTTTAATGCAATGACTGATCTGAAAAACTGAATATCCTGTACACTGCTGTTTATATGGAATAACACCATGTTGCAGGCAGACAGAGGTGAATGGGCAGACTGGTTTGAGATGTTAATCAACAGTTGATCAAGTAACCACTCATTAAAACTATGGTTAGCTCCTCAATACGTTTGAGTCCTACGTTTAATTTGGCCTGTTCATTTATATTGACTATCATGTTTCCCCGAGCGTAAAAAGAACATGTCTGCCGTTGCCCGTGGAAAAGTAAACATTTAAGCAAAACAATTGCGCTTATATACATTTTGATGACATTTTTTGCGAGAAGTATGAATATTAATTTCATAATCATTGTTCAGGGAAGGTAGACAACCATTCCTGTATTAGTTTTGTCAAAGATTTTATCAGGAAGATGTGAGGAAGTCACAAAGTTATGCCTAGCTGTCACTCCAAGCTGGCAAATCAGTGCCAGCTTGTAGTGACATCGTAGCTGAAGGAACTATGCAATGACACTGGAAACATCTGTCATTGGAAAAAAAACCTGCAGCATAAAATGAGAATATCATAAGTTTTTACTTTCTAACAGTGTTGGACTTTTCATTGTCTAATTTTTCAATGCCAAATCCTTTTCAGTGTCGCTGCAAGCTGGCACTGTTTTGGCCCAAAAAAACTGCAACCCGTGAGTCACGGAATTTACAAGCGACTTTGGAAAAAAAGAAGCCCAAAGTCCGTTATAATACGCAAACTTTGCAACAGTGGTTCAGAGCTGTATAAAATCAAGCACCAGGCATGCAGAGTTTCTACCAACCTTGAGATAATGGGTCACTCTCAGGAGCTCAGAGAACTTCAGTGAGGTTTTCTTAGATAAATAACTAGTAAAATGTTCTCATTTCTAAATATTCCACAGTCAACTCTCACTGATATGATGTATATACTATATATCATCCACCCTAACTGCATATTTCCCACTATTCATTTCATTAAAATGTATAGAATTCTACCTTTTTAAATGTTGCATTTGCCTCTATATACAGGGGACGGGTACGGAGGAAACTGAACGCACTCTTGTTTTGGCTCCAGCATACACATGGTAGAACATGTTACACTAAAACCTTAAGTGAAACTAATAAATGACAGCTTGTCTACCTTCCCTGAATGAAGATTATAAATATATTATGTATGCTTTTTGCTAGAGATGTATTCATGCATACATCGCAATGTTTTTCTTAAATATGGATTTTTATGATCATGGAAGTCGGCGCACGTCAGTGACGTAAATGGCTGCATCTTAACAACCGCTTAGCAACATAACTGCCTGACGCCTTTCTGAGAAAGGCACTGAAATCTTCGTCGAAACTAATGAAGGAAAGGTTGTCTACATTCCCTGAACGGAGATTATTAATATATCATGCATACTTTTCACTAGAGATGTCATCAAAATGCATATGACTGCAGATGTTTTGCTTAAATATTGTTTCTTATGTACCATAATCTGGGTGCAACTCGTGACGTAGGTGGACAACAGAACAAAACCAATAGAGGAAAGGTTGTATACCTTCCCTGAATGAAGATCATCTATCTATGGACTTATTTTAACTCAAACCCAAAATGCCTGCCAGACAGACAAAACCGCAGCCAAGATTAATATTATAAATATTTAACGTTAGTAGTTGAGAGAGAGAGAGAGAGAGAGAGAGAGAGAGAGAGAGAGATTCACATCGTCATAGTTTTGGTAATGTGTCCCCCATTGTCCCTCAAAAGCATCCTTGTCACCTTAGACATAGCAGAGTTACCGACTATTTTATTTTTCAGATTAAAATATGTAGCGGTAACAAAAGGTGTATAACTATGTACTACAATATAGCCAAAAACTGCACCAAAGGTTTTAGCAAAATAATTCTCAGTCAGAAAATCTTGTATCAGCAGAGAAAGACGTAATGAATTCAAGGTTTATTTCTTTTAGAAAGAACTTAAACCATCTATTGACACTGGCTTCAGCTTCAAAGACCCTGAGCAAGGTGTGCATGCACAATATGTAGGTTCACATTAGTAGCATTCTGCCAGGACCATTCTGCAAATTTGATGCAAAGCCATACCCAGTACCCAAGGGTGTATCTATCAATTTAAAGAAATCCAATCATCTACCATCTGTGGAAAATGGGAGAAAATAACGAACTGTTTTAGCCTGCTACCATGTCTAGAAAAAATTCCAAGGTTTTTGCTTGAGGAATGGATCAAATTCCCCTCCGTTGCTGTCAAATGTATGACAGGCTACTTTGAATTATTGAAGAAGTTAAGCCCCTTGTCAAACTGCCTGGGGCATTACTAAGACCCCTGTCGAGTGGTGAGACTTACCTTGCAGGACTTTTGTGTAACACAGCACTGAGTACTTGTGTATGAGAGCTGTAAACAGGAAAGAATTGTGTGACAAAACGGGCATAAAAAACCAGGTGATGTCAGCAAATGAAACGACTAAAAAGAACAGGGCTCCTGATTTATCTACTATTGCCACCTATACAAATGATTAATAGTCAGATCTGTGTTTCAAACAATTCAACACCAAGATGACTACCTGCACAGATTAGTTTAATGAACAGTCTGGCACATGAACACCTTCAACCCGGCCGGGAAAAGTATATACGCTTTTATAGACCTAATGAACCTTTAATGTAAAAAGCGAAACATGAAAAAGTCTATTTTAATTTAATCGATTTTGGATAAAAACGGATACCATGCCAAACACGTAATAGCTGGCCACAGACAGAGGTCCCCTGACTTCATATAATAGCTGATATGCTCGGTCACGTTCAGAAGATGCTGCAGTCCTGTTTGTATGTGGGTGTGTTTGTGTGGGAGAACAAGTAGAGGACATGCAGCCTGGAGCAATGAATTCCAATAGATTGGTACCCCAAGGATGCTCATGTACACACCCGCTAAACCACACATACACATGCATCCACTGAACCCAGTCAAACTAACTTGAATCCTGGGTGCGAGATGGGACTCCAGCAATGTTTTATTCAGAACGAAACAGGGGGGGTAAAGGAAATGCGAATAAAGATGATTTGGATTTCTTATATCCTTCAAACTCAGAGTTTGATGGGTTATGTGTGTTTTAAGTGTTTGCTTTTATCTCAAATATTTCCTTTGTAGCACCTCAGATGCAGAAGACAGAATACTTGTTTAATATTTCACACCAAATCCATGACATTGATTGGTTGGCTTTGTTGGAGAAGTCAGGGTCAGGTCCTCTGCTTCAGGAAAGATTGGTCCTTGTGTAGCTAACATAGATTTACTCACCCTGCTTTCATCTCTACTATGCATATAATATCATGATCAGAAGTGAATATTTAGTATTAATACCCAACCACCCCTCAGCCATCCCTGACCTCACTCTACCCCTCACCCTTCTCCTGAAATTCCCTCCTCCTTCCCCTGTTCCTCTTTCTTGCTATTTAGCACAGCACATGAAAAACACAGGCAAAATTACTGTTTGGTTCCAACCTAAGAAGTATGTCTGCACCCACTGGAACAAGCTTGCCATGTTCCAAAGCATTCATTCAGCATACCCCAAATCACACAAGTTGACTCCAATGGTCTCTCCGATCCTCCCCCTGCATTTTACACTGTATAAGACGCCAACAAGTTGCTCAACATTTACCATGATCTTGAGTGAGCATGCACTCCTCTGGCCTCCACTCCAAACTCTGTGAAGCTATCGAGCGGCACAGATAGCCCACTGAGAATAGCTCTCACAAGCGTAACCCTACCACTACACCAGGCAGCTTTTATTTCCTTCCTGCCCTCAAATATATTGCTGACGGGTAAAACCTTGGATCTCCATTTTTAGGCCGTTCTGTTAGCTTGTGAAAAATAAACTGTACTGATCAACCTTCAAAACTGAGGCTTCATTGACATTTCGAGTGAACAGTATCAAAAAGTGTACTTTCCTGAACAGTTTAGTTTCTGGACATGCAACTTTTCTGCTTGACCTCAGCGATATCTGACATCTTGTCTTCGCTGCATGTCAGATAAAGCTAAGCTTACTCACAAATGTTTTTAATGTCTCGGGCTGTATTCAAATCAAAGATTTACTCATTTTATAGGGTCCTATCTAATATTCAGAGGCTCTTCTCCTGAGCATAAACTGGAGGATTTTCCAGATCATAAAGAATATCAGCGCTTAGAAAGTCTGAAACTTTTAGCTGTTTCAGAAAAATGTGTTCAGGTGTACAAATAGCATCACAATATGAATCATAAAAGGTGGATGTTTTATTTGAGTGAATATTTCAAGCACAGCATTCATTTACAAGAACTGCTCACTCTCAAAATCAAATGACAAGATCCCATAGTTTCACACCATTCAAATGTTTTTTTAAGCAGTATATAGAATTTAGAGAGGGTGTGAGCACCATTCATTTAGGTAAAACAACCCAAAACATGTCGATACTTAAAGGAAATTATTTGTAGCACATTCTCTTTCTTCTTTGTTTATTCATTTGATTCATAGCACATTCTAAAAGTATTTTATTTTTAGTTTTTTCAGGTAATTTTAAGTTCAATAAGGTTGACTTGATAATGCATTGAATGGTCATGTGTATGACAAAAATGGCAAGAGGAAGTAACATTTTATAAAAACTTATAAAGAAATTTTTGACAGTTTTTAATGACTGCAGACATTTGCTGAAAGTGTAGATGTAAATTCAGAAGACATCCAAAACAAATTTTGAAACCTTGGGGCATTATTTAAAGGGGCCATGATGACAAATAAAATGTTTCTAAGGATTTGGGTAAATAGCTTGTACTTGTGTAGCGCTTTATCAAGTCTGATGACCCCAAAGCGCTTTACACTACAGTCAATAATTCACCCATTCATGTAGACGTTCACACCCTGATGGTGGTGAGCTATGGTAGAAGCCACGATGCCCTGGGGCAGGCTGACAGAAGCAAGACTGCCATACATCGGCACCACCGGCCCTCTGGCCAACACTTCATTCAGGTGAAGTGTCTTGGCCAAGGGCACAAAGACTAAGATGGTTGGACTGGGGGATCAAACTGGCAACCCGACAGTTACAGGGTGATTTCCCTGACTTTTGTGCCACCATTGCAACAAATCGAGAGTATAATATGATCTGCTGTGCACTGATGAGGATGTATGAATGTCACACAAATATGTTTCTGCGCATTTGAGACGTGTGTTTGACGGTATACTTTGGTCTCTTCAAGATGTGCCCAATTTGTCTATTGAACACACATAAGTGCATCTATATAGCAGAAAAAACTTAATACAAATGTCACATTTTAAATTGGACTACCTATAGGACCTTCTTGATCACAGTAAGTGCAGAGATAAACATCAAGCTATGTAATGTTGAACAATGCTTGTAAATGTTCAACAGATGTTAAGATTACCTACATTTTACACATCTTTTGGCTATTGTCCAAATTTCTCCCCATGCATATGATTTATCTATTTCTTATGAGAGCAGTGCTCGCCACAGTCATGTCCTGCTCTCTGAAACATCTGCTACCAATCTTCACTTGTATTAAAGAGTCTTGAAATTGCTAGTTTTAACATGTGGCAGGATTTGTCTTTTCTGGTTGCATATCACCTTTATATTTTAGCCATCTGTCTTATCAAAGATCAAATTGAGATGTGTTGCTGTTTGTTGTTTGAGGTACAGACTTATTTATGAACTCCATTGACCATCTTAGTTTGACTTATTTTAATGTTAGAATAGTAAGTCATAACAGTTTGACTAACAAACCAGTAAAGCAGGAAAACGAGCAACATATAATTCTTTATAACAAAGTTGCTTTGTTTTTAATTTCCATCCTTTTACAAATATTGTCACATTTGTGATGATTGTGTACTGTATAGAATATGGAGATAATCTTTAGTTGACCGATATATCTGTATTCCATTTTTTTTTATTGATCATATATAATAGTGAAATTTTCTGGGAAACTGAATTATGGGTTTTCATTAGCTGCAAGACCATCAAAATTGAAGCTGTGAAAGTTGTGGCAAAATCAGATACTGAATGAAATCTGAATGAAACAAAAACATCCTCATTAAACTTGGATAAAGGTTACATCTAAGAGGGAATATAATTTTGTCATACCTTTTATGACTATGTTGAGAAAATATTTAGATTTATATATTAGTTTTGTATATGGGCTTTTGCCTATACAGTATCTGAGAAACTTTTACCCATACCACCTTATTTATATTCTCAATTGAGTCTGTGTGGCCTGCTGCTGTCCTTGGGTTTTGATAACACAGAAAATAGGTTGATCACTCCTTGATTTCTTCCCTAACATTTTCTATCAATATATATTTTCATACATTAGATACTTATGCAAAGCATAGCAAAATATGTAAACCTCTTAAAATAGCTTCTGTGGCAAAAAAAACCCCACCCACACTTGATTTGAGACTGAAGGGAAGTAAGTCATGGCCCCATCTGACAATTTGTATAATAAATGCATATAAATAATTAAAAAAAATTATTAAATTCTTAATGTGTGGAATACATTTGAATTGTTAGCTCTAAAACTCGGGTGGTAATAATGTTTTTTAGGATGCTCATACATTAGATAGATGTTGACTCTTGAACACCAAGTCTGCCAGGAGCATCATAGTGAGTTACTCTCTCTCTCTACTGTGCCAACCCTTGCCCTTTACGATGTACTGATAGATGTAAGCCTGCTTGTTTAACAGATTTCCTCTGGGGTGTTCTCAGAAGGGTACTGGTTTAAAACAGCCAGCTGGTGCCTTAGAGACGCTCCTGCCAGATTATTAATAATCAAACCCTGGCCCATCCCATGTCTCACATCTTGGATTGAAGCCACCTCTTTTCAGTTCGACAGCAGGCTAAACTATTCTTAGTTTAGATCCCAGCTTTTTAACATTACAAATGCATTGCGAGTTCCCATGAGAAATATTTTAACAGTAATTCAATAAAGCAGCATACAGCGGCCTCACAGTAACTTGGAATATAATTTTTAAATTTAAAAAATGAAATTCATAAACTTGACGTGAAATCCTTGTTTTTTGTTTGCTTTTTTTCCTGTAACAATGGTTTATAGCTGTAAATCTTCAGAATCAAGTCCTTGAGGGCTGATTCACACAACTTTTCAGTGTTTCTTCTACAACACACCTGACTCAAAGATCTCATGAAAGACTCTGAAAAGCTAGACTGGATGCTGAGGAGGCAATTTAGCCATTTGATTAGGTAGGTGTGTAGGACCAGAGACGCATGTAAATGTTGCTGGAGACCATCCTTGGAGGACTTGAATTTGAGATCCCTTTCTTTAAATGGGGGTGTTTGTTGGTGAACAGCAGATTTAGGAATGCGGGTTGTACACATGAAGTGTTTTGCTCGATCCTCTCTAGTATGGAGCAAATCAATTTAAAAACAAATGTGATGTGCAATCAGGTAAGTTTTGAGAAAGTCCACAATCACTGATGATATTATTTAAAATGTTTCAAAGAAAGCATTTCTGTTCATTGGAGCTGTTTTTTCTTTCAAAATGTGTAAAACAGCAGTTCTTTCAAACCTCACTCGGTATCTCACTATGGAAAGCACTTTCAAACGTGACCAATCATGGAAGCTCCTCTACCACCATGTGTGTCATTGACAGATGGGGGCACCATTCCCCTTTAAATGCGCCCCTGCAACACACTTGACATTCTCTCCTTCATCCACGTGAAGATCAGTAAATGCTCTTTCAGCTGTCCGAAGGTTTGGATTTACCCATTTAACAGTTCGTTGACTCAACTGTCAAGGTTGGTCCTGAACGTGGGTTCTTCAAATTTTGCGGCAGAAATAAGAGTTTTTGTTGAGAAAACGTTAAAAAAATTTCATTAGAAGAAACTTTACAGTGGTAGGTTTTTCTCGCGTTGTGGCGGACCAATTTTTCTTTTTTTTAAGTATTTGAATCCTGTCTATGTTGCTAGCTAAATGGAGACTGGTGGTTCCTCTCAGGGGAATAATGGTGGCAGCTGTACTAAGGATTTTAGGTTCCGGTCTTGCCCAGCCTTCTGCGGACTGACCATTTCAGGGAGGGATCCTCACAGCTCTCTGCATCGCATGCATGGGGTTAAAGCAAGCGCAAGACGCTTTGAGTTGGAGAGACATGGAGAACCCCATTGAGGGGTCAGCTTCTTGACTCTGAAGACGAAAAAAGGCTGCGGTGAAGAGGATGACGTGGACAAGAACCTGGATGTCCTTGAGGGGGAGAATGAGGACGGTAATGAAGACGGCATTCTCCTTCGTGCCCGGTTATCACGACTGGGCAGCTCCATCAGTGACTGGGCTCAGCCCCCACTGGGACCTCTCGAGGTTGACCTCCACAAAGTGTGTAAGCAGGCTGCAGACTGACTTGCCATCGAGCCACCTCCGGTCATCGCAAGATGACGGGAAGATCTTGCCCTCCCGTCAGGCACCGACTAAGCAGTTTATGACCTCTGTTCCTGCTTGCATGAAGGAAATTAAGCGGTATTGGGATACGCCTTTTTGTCACAGGTTACCCATCAGGGGATACTCAGGGCTTGAGATAGCAAATGGCAAGGCTCTGGGGCTTGCAGACCCCCCGGTGGTGGAGCAGTCAGTCGCTTCTCATCTCCATTCTAACTGCCACCCCACTCCGACAGGCTTGGCGAGTTGTGAAGAAGCTGTTTAAGGTGTCAGGGAGAGCAGGATCGTTGATGGGCTCCTGGTCGCTGCACTTGTAGTCCATGATGTTTCTGATGCCTGTACACAAGTGGACCGTGGCTGCCGAAGTGGTCTTCGATGCGTTGCTTTTACTTGTGTTTTGCTTTTTGGATGCTTTTTTTTTTAACTCACTTCTAGTCCTGCTGTAGGTCAGTTTGTCTCCTTATCTGAACGCTGCCTTCCAAGCCTTCAGCAGGGACCGCACTGTGCTATCCACCCGTGGTTTCTGATTAGCAAACACTCTCATTGTCTTTGTGGGTAGGACAGCAACAATGCAGTTGTGTGAAGTGAATGTGAGAAAGCACAGAAGATGTATAGCTCTCTGGATCAGTGCCTTCTTTACCTTTTAAAATAAAATAAAAATAAAGAGGGTCTGGAAGCAGAGAAGTCCGTATAATGGGTCAAAGGCAAAAATTTCCAGGGCCAATCTTTTCCCCAGGGTGGAAAGTTTGATTTCATGATGAAAAGTATGAGCCTAAAAGCATGACTAACTGAAACATCATTAGTTCAACTTTGTAGTCCAGCTGTTTTACTATTTGCTTTTAGTTTATATTTTCCCATATTTTATTTTGTTTCTGCATTTTATTCCGACTTGCTTTTATCCTTTTATTTACCTATGTTTTAATTATATAAAGCACTTTGCATTGTCTTTGTACTGAAATGTGCTATTCAGATAAATTTGCCTTGCCTCTTTAAATACACAAATGTGCTCAAAGTCTGCAGAACTTCTGCAAATAATTTTAGATTAACAGACTTTAACAGTGCTGTTCAGAGTAAATCATTGTTGAATTAGGGCAGATGTAACAGGCAGAACATGAGGTCAATTCTCATGTCTTTACTTTTGCATTTATCATTTTTCATGCTTTTCATCTATTCAAAGAAGCTTACTGTTGCTTTAAACAGCAAAACTGCATGTGATATGATGCTTTGCTACTTTTTAGTTGACAACAGTAAAAGTAAAGTTATTTTTGCAAGGTTTTTTTCAACATTCCTGTTCCCAATCTTTTTACATTTATCACCTCCTGACTTTGTTAAAGCATCACCTGTAGCTTGGGTACCTTTTTTCACTACTCAATTACATACTGGCCTAATGGAGTTGGGGGTGGGGGGTCGAGGTGGCATCACAGGAGAGACTGGAGAGATGTCCATCTTTTGCTTGAGCAAATATATTCATGTTACTTTTATATAATAACATGCTTTAAACATTGTTATTTTAAATATGTTACTATACTACTATACTCTGGCTGACCCCCCCCCCCCCCCCCCCCCCACCACCACAAAATAAGGGGGGAGTATCTGCATTTATTTTATTCCACTTAAAGCACCGATTGTTGCCCTACAAGCTATTCTTTTACCCCTGGTCTGAGATGCATATGAGAGCAATTTGTTTTGGTGTCTCTTTAAATGCAAATGAGGCACTTCATTCCCTGCCTCCCTCCACCTCACAGAGCATTCCACTTCACCCTGTTCAGCCATTTTTGTAGTATGCTGGGAGAAGGTATAATGAATGAATTGTGTGTTAATACAACCAAAAACTTTTTTTTTTTTTATCTAGTAGTAGAAAAAAATGACCGGCTTGAAACACATGATTCAAAGAAAATATAACGATATCTATACAGTACCTGGAGAGACTACATTGAACTTTTCTGCAGAGTACTCCAAGTATACCAAAAATGTCTTTAAGGGGGTAAAAACGTGAGTTTTGCATGATATGTCCCCTTTAAGAAGTAATCGTGATTCTCTCAGCCTGACAGCAGCTCCTGCTAACCAACATGTCACTGCTCTGCTTAACAGATTTCCATTTCTGCGCAGGCTCTCAGATGATGTACAGTACTGTTTGACACATTTGGCCAAACATTCTACTTTTGGCCATATTTGCTGACTGAGAAACTAAAGACAAGTGATACATGATTAGATATTAGTTTCTAGCACTTTTATTAAGCTTTTTACATCATCATGTTTGGCCTTAACCAATCTAATGGATTGAGATTTGTTTTATTAAAGTCTTCTGGGCACGGAAGAGGTTTTTTTTTACAAGGGTTATAACTGTGGCTATTGTGAAATTAAACATACAGGAAGCTGACATTCAGCATCTGCTTCAAGGACCCTTTGACATGATCCATGGATGCTGACTGACACTTAGCAGCTTTTTCTGTGATCACACCAATGACCTTTGAGTAATTGGATGGTATTTGAAGCCACCAGGTCACCTTCCAAGCATGATAATTTTTGAACAGACCTCTGTTTCCAACCATATGTCTTTCTAGAAGAAAATAAAATGTGTTCATACATCAACAATAGTTTTAATATGCTAGGATTTATTTTTATGTCCTTTTACACTTGTTTGAACTTTTCATTTGAAAGTATTTGCTAGCTAAGCCTACACTTTGGTGGTATTTGCAGTGTTTCTAAACGATAGCAGAATCCATTTAGCTAACAAGGGTTACTTTGAAAAAGTCACAAGTCGTTTTGAGGGTTTCTGAAATTTCAAATAGTTTCTTGCAATCTCTTGTTTGTAAATGGGTTAAACAGGTGTGCTAAAAAGAATTCAACCCAGAGAACACACACAGAAGAAGGATACAATGAGAGAGATTTAATGTCAAAATTAGAAAGTTATTTGCTGCTCGGCAATCAGCAGAAGACGTAAAAGCTGTGAATGTCTGGATTAGTGAAGTCTTGCCCCCGGAACTCCGATGTGGTGGTAGCCGCAGGGGAGAAGTAGTCAGGTGAAGCTTGTGAGCATGAAGGAGGAGACCGGGTGGAAGATGGTCGAAGCACACCTGAAGAGCAGGAGAATACATGGGTGGAGAGCCTTATGAGCAGAATCTCATGGGATGGTAGAAAAAGGACTTGACGAGGCAATCAGTGGATGCAGGTGCACAGGGGGTGAGTCTAAACTTCATCACTAATTTATTTTACTAAATTGGCCATTTTCCTTTTCTTAACCAAGTGTGTTCCTGTGCTATATGATTCATTTTTTTTCAGTGCCCATAATTAAATGTGAAATATGGATTTTTAATTTTCTTGTCTTATTGTTTTTCGCTTAATAAAAATATAATCAATCCCTAATTACCACTAACTTGACTCTCGCCAGATGGATTTCGTTCCGCAGAGCTTCACACATCTGGGATTGCTCCATTGGAGCTGTATTTCAGAATGTGGGGCGTTATCAAAAATCCTTGCATATGATTGGATAAACCACTTGTCCGTCATCTTTACTGACTTCAACCACTCACATCGAAAGCAACCGGTGACGCAGACATTGGGGAAGATCAAGCTCTTGCCAAAGAGAAGAGCAAAAACATTGTTTCCACTGACAATACCCTTCAAAGCCGTTCTCTGGCGTTCCTTTTAAATAATTAATATTCCGTAGATTGGACAACACTGATGAAAAAGCAGCATCAATGTTACGGCTTGCTTCCTCGCTGTGAGCCGCCATTGTTGTCTGAATCCAAACAGTCACCTCTCTGATACGTCACATCTATGAAAATCCCACCTGGTGATCCTGATTGGCTCATCTATTTTAAGTGGTATCGAAATCCCTCCCAATGGCAGCGATTCAAGTTGGATATCTGGAGCCGTGTGGAATTTGGCGAAACAACATCCATCTGGCGAGAGTTAGTTTAGATTACCACAGCATCTCTTAAAAAAATTTAATTAACAATTTCAACTCCAATAATCCAGGTATGAACAGATAATTTCCAAAATGTTTGAAAATATACACAGACTCATTTAAAAAAATACACTATTCAACAAGAGTACACAAAAACAAAAGACCTAGGCCAACAAATCTGATGTCAAGTAAAAAATGGTTTTAATTGATTTATTTTTTGATTTTGTTTACTTTTTTCCCCTTCCTTAATATAAACACAAATCCCTTTGGAAATAAAAAAATGCAAAAGATTACAGTGAAAATTAAGCATATAGTGTAGCACAGTGACCAAAGATGAAAAATCTTTTTCCTTTTTAGCGACAAGCTTGTATTGTCGGAGGAGCAAAGCTGGTCACTTGATTAATGAGCAGCTAGTGTGTCCAACCCCTTTCAGTATTGGTGATTCAGGAGATCTATTATTTTTGACAAGTAAGTAATCAAGCTCAGCACACAATGGGTTAAATGTTGCTAGTATTGAAGTGGGAGGCTGTAAAAAGCTAAATCATGAGCATTAGCTTACCATGTGGGAAGTCTTTTTTTTTTTTTTTTTTGGCATAATTAATGGTGTAGAACCAAAGTGCCGGAACTGAATACAGAATTTTTCTGGAAAAAAAGTAATTGCATGCCTGACAATGGTTTTTAGGAAAACATTAGGGCTGTGGAGATGATATGAATGTAGTCCTCAGGAGCCTTTGCAGTTATCTATACCAGATTCTTTTTTGTGTGTTTGTTGTTGTTTGTCCTGATGTGTCTCAATAATCTAGGTAGAAAAATACACACAAAAAAACATTTTACAGGTCCCCTGGATGGGGGACCCGGGTGAAAAGGAGAATACCAGATGCAGACCAGTAGTCTTCCCCTATGTTGCGGGAGTTTCAGATAAATAGAGACGTTTATTTTCTAAACTTTACATCACAGTGGCTTTCAAACCCCAAAACACATTGGGTTCACACAAAAATCTGGTCACACAAACGGAGCTATGCTGGGTATACTGTTAAGTGACAGGAGGACTGTCACCAGTTATATATCGGGAAAGCAGCTACTGGACAAATGGATGGCCCAACACAGAAGAGCAACATCTTCAGGCCGAGATTTTGCAGTTGACGCTCATCTGCAGGCTAGGAGGCACTCTTTTAGGGATGAAGATGTTCTCATTCTGGGTAAAAAAGAAACGTTGGTTTGAAAGTGGAGTAAAGGAAGCCATTTTTGTAAAGAGAAACCACCCATCTTAAAACAGAGGTTGTGGTCTCAGGGTCCAATTCTCCCCCATTCACAATATTGTTTTTGCGAGTAGTTTATAAAACTACTCTCTAGGTAGTCCTGTGTTGGTTCTCCTCCTTCATCAAGGATTGTGATGCGGTGCCTTTTCTGTTTATCGAAATCCTGACCACTGTTTAGCTAATTGTGTCTTGGAGCCATTCATTTTAATGAACATTTTCTATTACTATTTGAAATGTCACTTGGGAAAATGTATAACTCTACCTTTTAGCAAAGGCTAAAAGGCTCCTTTTTGTAGCAAACCAACTGATAAAACACTTTTCAGTTCTTTGTGTCCATGGTTGCTTGATAAGTGAGCAGGTTTATATTTTGAATGCAGACTATTACAACTTAACATGACCTTGAGCTTCATCATAAAGCAGTGAATGAGAATGATGCACACTTGAACATAATAATTAATTAATACACAAGCATGAATGTAACAAAAACATGTTTACTTCTCTGTGCTAAAATAGAATACAGAAGACACTGACATGAATTTAATGTGATAATCACTGCAGGCTGTTGGAATCCCATGTAGGTTCCAGCCAACATTTCAGAAGGGACACAAATGTTGTTTTCAGATTTTTGCTGTGAGACCTAATGTTTTCAGATTTTTGTGCAGTATTCAAATGCATATTAATTAGTTGCAAACTAACCCTGTAGTTGCAGTATGTTTGACATGGCAAACACCAGCAATGAAATCAAGTATATTTTGCTAGTAGCAGGGATAACCACCTCTGTCATGTATTATTGCGTTAACTCTTTTTGGCATAGATTGATCAATGCATTGGAAAAAGTTTTCAGATATTTTACTCTAAATTGACATGGTAGCATTTTAGTGCTGCTACACAGTTGTTTCACCACACCCTGAAAGTGCTTTGTTGGCTCGAGAGCTGGTGATCATTGGAGTACAGTGAACTTATTGCAATGTTAAAGAAACCAATTTGATATGAGCTTTTAGCCATCTTTTGATGGCTGCCCTATTTAGCCATCAAACTGTAAGCCATAAAGGGTAAGCAATTACATAGGTAGGCTGTGGCAATTAACAGAAGCTCAAATGGTTCTGGGGGGGGGGGGGGCACAAACATGAAAATGCGAGCATGTTTGTGCCAAATTTATCTGAATGTTGCAGCTGAAATTGAGACTCATCAGACCAAGCAATGTTTTTCCAATATGTTGTCCAAATTTGGTCAGTGTGTGTGAATTGTGGCCTCATTTCAGTGTTTTTTGCTTGTGTCACTGATAGCCTGAAGGGTTGTCACTGTTTTGGCCAATTTGTTTCAAAGTTAATTGATTTCAGAGATGTTCAGCAAACGTTGGCTGCAGCAACTGGTTGTATGACCATCATCTCAAACCAGTCTACCCTTACTCCTGACATCATGAGTGCTGCTTGCTGGATATTTAGCATAAGGTTGATTGTAGATGAATAGTATATATATATATATATATATATATATATATATATATATATAGATATATATATATATAGATATATATATATACTGTATATATAGATATAGATATATATGTTGTCAGGATTCTCTGTTTCCGTGCTCTCTAACTCTACTTCACAGGTGGCTGCAGTTGAGCGGGTTGGCACGGCCGGCACCTGCGGCTCATCAAGGAACCCTCGTCTCTAGCTTAAAAGGAGTGCACAGACAGCTGGAGGACGCCAGAGTGTTTCCCCGTTGTGGTATGCCTAGGCCCCAGATCTGTCTCTCGAGCTTCGTACCTGTGAGCTTTTGGAAACCCAGTTTTTGGACTAATCCTGTCTCCTGTCTTCTCCAGTTTTGTCGTGTTTTGGATTTACTCACCTGTGTTGGCTCCATGCTCCGAGGACCAGCCGTCCGAATCCCTGCCGCGCAGATTTTGCTCTGGCATCTCCACTCACACTCCCTTGGTGGTACCAATCCGGGCATGAGAACCCCCTTCCTGGATTCACCTGGTTCGACAGTCACACTCCGGTTCCCCTAGCTGCTCCTCCTGCCTGCCGCCACATTGGTGCTGTTCGGGCCCCCTGCCTGCATTACATCTTCCAGCCCTCCCACTCAGCCACCACCTTCCATCAGAAAGTTACGGTCACAGAGTTCCCGTTTCACTCATCCCCCCCGGACAGGCCTCCCCATCTAAAGGGTAAGTGGCACTGCATCTGGAAACATTCCCCCCTGGTTCGATCCTCTGTAAACATATTCTCTTTCTTCCTGTGGGCCAAACACTTAAAAACCATGACATATATATATATATATATATATATATATATATGTATATATATATATATATATATATGTATATATATATATATATATATATATTTATTTATTTATTTATATATATATATATATATATATATATATATATATATATATATATATATATATATATATATATATATATTTATTTTGGGTGTCTGAATTTTGTTTGAAGTTCACAGGTAATTAAAAGTAACTTGTGCCGTCTTTCCCAAGAGAATGAGATGTCTCCGCAGGCTGTGAACATTGTCATTTCTTCCTTTGTTTTGTCTGCAGGTACAGGTCAGGCTAAAACATTTTACATTAATATTATATACTTAAAATATATAATGTGGAAATGTTGAAAAATTCTAGTTAAATTACATAACATTGGTTTCTGTTTTAAAAAGAATTCTGGGTAATTATCAGAGCAAAAACTTTAAAGCAGAAAATGGTAAAAGTTAATTTTTTTACCCATTTCGTTGGAATGGGGACCTGCAAATATTGAATCCTACAAAGGGGGCACAAAAGAAAACTTTTGAGAACCACTGGTATAAGGCAATTGGATATGCCAATCCAATAGTGGCTGGTCAATATATTAATTACTTAACTTTGAGTATTTTCTTATTGTGGGAAAATGGAGCTGTGAAAGGCAAATAAAGCTGTGAAAGAATCCTGCAGGAAAAAAAGTAACTATTAATATAATTAGCAGACTGATCCCAAGAAGAACAAATTAGCTATAAGTTTCCAGCATTGTCCAGTGCCTTTTTTTCAGTTGTGTAAGATTTAATTGTACTGCCACCAGTGCAGAGCTTGCTCAACATTGGCAGAAGGGTAGTGAGTGGCATTTATTTCAGAGAGCCACATCAAGTATGAAAACCCAATTCAAAAACATATTTTTTCAATGAACAACATGCAAATTCTACCATGGAGCCTGGATGATAAACCTCCTGGAGATCATGCGGTGAGTTTAAGTTAGGTAGGTAAGCAGTAACCAACAAAGTGATCAGCTCCAACCACTAAAATGATAAGAATGTGTCACCATTAGTCAGGATTTTGCCTGATAGTTGATAACCACATGGCAAAGTTGAATGCAAATGTTACTAAGAAAGATCAACACTCTCAATACTGATTCTTGCCATAAATCAAATCCAGTCGCTTATTAAAAAGCTTTTGTGACCTGGGAAACTATTTCTAAATTATCTTTAACATATAATAGAAATTGATTAAAGAAAAATGTCTTTGACATGACAGTACTCGGCTTACATTTGCTGAGCTTATTAATGTGGGAACCAAAACATAGTCTTGCATGAATTGATATGAAGTGGTATAAACTGATAAAATGCTCCGTCAAGTTAAGTTTAAGTTGGCATGTGTGCTTCAGTAGTTCAAAAATAAACCCACTCCTCAATGTTGTTTCTTTTGTAGGGTTATGATTTCCAGAGCAGCTGCATGACTCATTCAAGGACGTTAAAGGAATAATGCAAACAGCTGATGAGTCTTCAGGTCCACAAGGCTCATCATTCTCTGAATAGTCCTATTATTTGATTTCTCTGTAAGTAATTGGTTATTATTTTGGTCTTCCAGACGATGAGTTGTGCCATTTCCTTAATATCTTGCTTGCAGATATGCTAATATTAAAGCAGTAGCTTGAAATTCTCACAAACATACTCCATTCAGCCCTTTTCATGTTGACAAGGCTTTTGGAGCAGGAAATTTCTGTAAGTCACTGCTCTAGGGGAACAAAAGATGTATTTTCCATTTGAGCAAGATTTGTAGCTATGCCGATGATTACAAGTTCTATAACATTACTGCAAATTACAGACTTAAACATGAACACGTTTGCACAAATAGGCGATAAAAATACAAGACCATGCAGCAATTCTCTTTAATATGTGCTATTTTGACAAAAAATATTAAGTCACCCCGCCCAAACATTGGATTTGAATGTTCCAATCATTTTTATGGTCACATCTGTGTACCAGCGGTATCTAGGTGTGAAGGCTTCTTCAAGTGGTTATGAAAGTATGGGTGGTTCTCAGGAGCTCAGTTAATTGGTGTGCTATGGTGATGGGATGACACCTGTGCAATAAGTATGTTTGTAAAATAGCTTCTCAACCACAGAGGTTAGAGGTTTTGCAGAAAAAACTATTCATGGAATGGCTTTGAATGGCCAAGCAGCTGCATCCAAGATTACATTGCCAAGTGCAATTCAAAGCAGTAAAGCGCACAACCAATAATGGAGATGTGCTCTCTGGATAGATGAATCATGGCTCTGTCTGGCAATTCATTGGGAGAGCCTGGGTTTGGCAGTTGCTGGGAAAATGGAACATGCCTGACTGCAATGTCAACTGAATGTGCATAGGGATTCTGGTCTAAGGCTATTTTTCAGTTTGGCCTCATAGCTCCACTGAATGCTTCAGCTTACAAAGATGTTTTGGATCTTTTAGCTAGCTTTATACTTGACGCATTGAACAGGACATGACCCTGGGGTTCCACTGAATGTGGAAGTGGTGCTGCTGTGCCATGCTTTCTGTCAAGGACCCTATTCCACCGTGAGTGGTTCACAGCAGAGGCCATGTGTTAAGTAGATAAAACAATCTGTGTCTGAATCCTACCATTTAATTTGTCCAAGAATCCAATTATTACCCACTGTCTTAAAATTCCTGTTCATGACTCAAATGCAAAGTTTTCCACAGTGACACTTCCAGGCTTTAATTTTGGCATGTCAAGTACAGCCTTAGATAACATACTAAAATTTTTCAGCCAAAGTCAAGTGAGTATTAAACCATCTTGAGCGAGGATCAAACCATCTGTGATGCCCCAGAACCCTGTTGACTCTCCAGCAGTAACAGCTGTCTTTGCTATATTATTGCTGGCAGAGATAGCAAAGGTTAAATTGGTTTCTGTCTCTATGCATGTCTGTGTTCAATATGTAGTCCTGAAGAAATACGCTGTCACAAGAATCCCCACAAAAGCAATTTTGAGTATTTTTTTTGCTGTTTATACGTCTGTCTCTCTGCTACCAAACTTTCACGGGGAGAGTCGCACGGTGGGGTGATTTTTAAGCTGAAAGGCATTACCAAAATGATTTCTAGAGTCCCCAGCTCTCGCAGGTCAGACCAACCTTATATTTCATGTTGATCATGCCTTTATGCCTGCAAATTGTATTAAATTTACAAAAAATTACATGGGCACCTGCCAAAGAGCTCAGGCTCACTTTTTTGTTGCTCCCATCGCCAAATTTGCTCGCAGGTCCAGATTTTGCAATGAGAGTTTTCAAGGAGTAGATTATTTTCATTGCAATGACTGTACTGTACTTGTGAGATATTTACCTCAAAAGTGGTGTGTACTGTATTTTTTTAATAAAAGCTTTTTTTCATTTTTAAATGATTATGGTGTAGTTGACGTCATCACTGAATGGTAGTACAAATGTTACTTTTATTCAAGGCTTAAACCAGTGCAAAGAAGTGATTGATTTTACAGTAGTTCCAGAATATTTTCAGTGTTTGGATTTTATGGCCAAATCTGACTTTTATTAAAGGCTTTGTATTTTTAGTGTTTATATCAGACACTTTCAATATTAATCAAGCAAGTCATACCAGCTTTTTGAATGTGTCAGTAATGTGAATTAGTAAGATCTTTTTTTTTTCTAGACTAACAACTGTCTTGTGCATATGAAAAAATTACAAGGTAAAAAAATAGGAGTGATTGCTGCTATTCAGTCCACATTTAAGCCTCATATATAGTCAATTGCTACTTTATGTTAAGCAAACCTTATGATCAGTGAGATTCAACCCCTTTTGATGGCGATTATTATATGTATTCTGGTTCAGAGAGACAGTGAATTAAGCATTAACAGATGTTCTCAGCTTGAGACTACTGCATGTCTGTGTGTGTGTGTGTGTGTGTGTGTGTGTGTGTGTGTGTGTGTGTCTGTGTGTGTGTATAAAAAAAATGTGAATGACTATTTAAAAACGCCTCTGCTAATCAAATAATTTGCCTTGGATCTAAAATGGCAACTAATGATACGGAACATAGACAAATTTAAGGTTTGTTTATTTCTTCTGGCAAAAGATAATTTGTGAAGGAACAAATTACCTTCATCAATCAAGCATTCCTACTAAATCTGAAATACCCCTTTCCCTACATCTTTAATGCTGTTACTTGCAGCCGTATGAGTTTAACTTGAACAATTTGCCCTGGTTCTGGGGAATAAACATAGGAATCTGATATTTATAAAATGTATCAAACTAGGAAAGTTTAAAGCATAAACTCAAATTTTTAAGAAAATTATGATTAAAATGTCAAATTTCTAGTGGGTATGTGACATTTATCAAACAATTGTGTTTACTCTTTAAAGTATTTGGGTCTTGTAATGTCTTTGATTATCTTGTGTGAACTGGAAATCTCAGACATACCCAAAGTGACTCAATGGATATGTTCTCAATGCAGGTCTTGATGCTCAATTCCAAATTTTTGCTGAAATCGGATTTTCGGATACTATTAAATGTGACCATCATCATACTGCTGTCTGAACGGTTTAAGACCACAAAGTAACCTGCAAGTGCAGATAACAGAAGATGTCTCACAGTAGCACCCTGTTTATGTAAGTAATGGTGAATGTAACTATTTCTAGAAATGTTCAACAAAGTATTGTTCCAAAAACCCCTTAAAAAAACATGAAAACCAGCTGGTGTCACACTTTTCTCTCCAAAGGGTCTTATTATACAAAACTAAGCAATTTTTCCAGATTAGGTAGGATTCCTCTAGACGTGTAGAGTGCCATTTTCTCTCCAATTTCCTAACGCTGAGCTTCAAAGACCACAACTCTAAGTTAAACCAGGGAGCCAGCTTACTATGAGTAATTACCTTTTCATGGGCTAATGCAAAACACAACAACGAAAAACACCATAAACAAAAGTATCAATTTGTGAATGGGAAGACATAACATTGCTGCCTTCTGCTAGCCATTTCTGAGATACTGAGGAAATAAAAATGGGGACAGGATAATTTTTAAAAAGCTACACATTCAGTGCCTACATGAAGGTCATAATTCCCTACTATAATGACCTTGTTAGTGTTTGACACTAATAAAGTGTGAGAGCTGGTCTAAAATTAAGGCCCTAGTGGACAATGCAAATAAAGCAGAAGTGGTTTTATTGCTTTGCAGTTTGAATGAGGGAAACTAAGGGTTAAATGTTCAAAGGAATAGTAGTTATTCATTGGCCAGGGACTAATTAATAAATCAGACTGAAAGATTGTTGCTACCCCTCCTCCCTGTCCTGTAGTTCTGGTAATGTGGAAATTTAAATAATTAGAGGGAGTTGAATCATTTATACTAATGTACTCCTCTTGCAGCCAGGTTTCTATGAGACAAAATAAATCAGATCATCAGAAATCAATTAATTAACTAATAGTCTAACTAATAGGGAGACACCTTAAATGTCATAAATATTATTTTTTTTGGTTTAAGTTAAGTAGTATTAATTTTTATGAATTTTTATTATTTGCTCCTTTCAGATCAGCTTTTAATCTATTAAGTTGTGGCCATGGGAAAGACAATCTCAATAGGGTAATGGGAAACTGCAGAGATGTGTGTTAAACTACTACTGCATCTTTGGCTGGACCTTGATTTTTCTCACCTTCATCTTGCTATGACGTGGTCTTAATAGTGTCAGCTCCCATTGCTCAACAGCTTTCTAATAACAAGGAGAGATGCCTGCCTGTGTCATTTTTTTTTTTTTTAGAGATTTGTTTTTCAACAAAATGTTATTGAACACTTCTAGAAATCAAACCTTACATTCACCATTACTTTTGTAAACATTGTGCTGTTGTGACATCTCCCTCTGCACATGCTGGTCGCTTTGCGGTCTCGAACCGTTCAGAGGTATGCTAGCGGTCGTATTTAACAATAGTATGAACGGCCACCGCAAAACAAATCAGATCTAAGCAAAAACTCGGAATTGAGCATCAAGACCTGCAGTGTGATTGTAGCCCTAGTCAAAATATGGCTTTAATGCTTGGGAACCTTCAAATAGAGAGAGAGGGGGGGAGAGAGACTAAAAAAGTTACATTGAAACTTTTGTGTTACTTTTTTTTTTTGTGTGGAAAACATTCAGTTTTCTTTTTCATTTAGCTGTGTTTTGCCTCACTCACTTCAGTTAAAGGTAGAGTGGATGATTTTTCTTAACATGTAGGTAGGACTTGCCCATGTCCCATTTTGAATAACTGAGCATGCGCCAGACCATCTTACCTGCTCTCCTGCTCCTCAACACTGATTGGCATGTGGCACAACCAACAGATGGGATGAAACCCTGGGACTTGAAGCCAAAAACAGATCGTCCACCATACCTTTAAGAACCAAGCCAGTTATTGAGTATACTCCCATTAATTTAAAATATAAACAAGTAGAAACGTTGTTACCTACCACTAACCACTGTATAATAAACTGAGTGCATCTTCCTCGCTCCCCTGATAATTTTCTCTGTGACCTTATTGTTCACTTCATTAAACTGAAAGCCATAAATTCAACGCCCATCATCTTGAACACACAAAATCACACAGTTGACAAGCATTCAAATGCGTATACGCACTCACGCGCACTTACACACTCAAGCTCTCTTTATTCATCTAGTGTGGCAAGTGACAGCGTCTCAGTTGCCGCTGGATTTACAACCCAAAAATACCTTGGCCGTGTGAGTGTGTTGCTGAGTTTGTGTTTGTGTCCTGCTTTGAGAGCATAGAGAGGGGGGGAAAGGTAGCGGTAAAGAGAGAATGAGATGTAGATAAATAACCATTTGAGGAGAATCCTCCTTTCCTGCAGGCACTTTTTATGAGATGGAAAAAGTGAAGTAGAAACAAAGACACAGAATCAAAGATGCAGGGGCTGCAATACTTAGATGCAGTCCATCTAACACAAAATGGCTGCACACTACAATCTATCACGTCTTTTTTAGAAATTACACACACAACACCTACACACATGCACACAGCAGAGTGTAGTAGATTGCATCCAAATCACCACCATTAGAAAGTAATGGGAGCTGGTGGCTGGAGGCAAAGTCCACTTTGCCCCTTAAAAACAAGATAGTACCACATCCGTAGCGAACTTAAATGTGCAATAGAAGAGGATCTTATTTACAGCACAGTATAAATAGAAAGGTTTCAACTCTGGGGCATATAGGCAGTCTAAACATCTATCTATAAGAGAGATGTATGGATGGAATGAAACAAGGGACAGCGTTTGTAGGTCTAACAACAGCATCCTACCAGTAAAATTGATAGCATAAGCGAAGTCAATATTTTGCTCCACTGGAAATTTTGTGGACAGAACTCAAATGGTTTTGTACAAGAAAGGCACTTTCAACACCAATTATGTTGTGGGAAGCTTGTGGTACGCTACCCTAAAATGTTTCACTCAGGCAAGACAGGTTTAAGGCAATTCTACCAAGTACTGCAAATGTGTAGGTAAAGCTTTGAATTTGAAGAAGAAAGAAATCTTTAAAAATATTCTCAATGCGCTGGTATTAAGTAGAATTAAAAAACAATAATCATACCTGACCCAAAACCGGAAAGGTTTGGTCTAACTTAGTCGATGGGGAAATAAAATATATCCCCACTTTACGCGGTGAATGTCTTGTCTCAACATGCGAATGGAAACCTTTGGTATGATTGCATTCCAGTTTCAAATCATAAAACCAGTGGATTTACCTCATTGTCGTCCTCAGTGTCCAGGCTTCCCACATTCACCAAGACAAAGTGATAACGTGCTTGAGCTGCCCTGATTGCATTCAGAACAGTAATTGGTGCTTTCTGCTTGTGATCAGATAACCTAGAGTGCCGGTATGCAGCATGTTGGCACCAGATCTGAATGAGACTACAGCTAAAAGCAAAGGGATGCATTTCTCCGGGTTGGAAACTTACTACGAGTTTCCAGCTCGTAGTAAGTAAGCAAGTAAGTAAGTCTGTCCAGTTGGAACAGCTGCAGTCTGTTCCAACTGGACAGACTGCAGCTCAATGTTCTCCACCAGGGTGCAAAAACAAGCACATTTTCAGAAACATGGTTAAGATCCCAGGAGGTTTACCCTGTCTGATCTCCAATCTCCCCAGAGTGTGATCAGCAGGCTGCGAGGAGCACCAGAACAAGTGCATTCCACAGAAGCGCTAGCTCTCAAGACCCAGAGGAGTTGCTGTCAGTGTCCTGGTGGCAGGCACCACGAGACTGTAAGAGAGCTTCACTGTCCATGACTTAATGCTTTAATGAAATGGGGAGACTCGCAATATTGGGCTAGGAATTTTAGGCATGTGACTAATAAGTCAGTTGGTTGGAGCAATTGTTAGATCGCTAACGTCTTCAGTCTACCTGTTTAGAATAAAATTAAAGCCCCCTTTCCCCTGAATATAATTCCTACTCAGAAGCCACTTTAAACAAAAGAATACCTTCCATTACAATAATTAAGTTTAAGTAATATATTTGTATAAACACCGCACATTAAGATTGCTTGAAAGGGGCTAAATCCCTCAAGCATTTTCACAGAACATTTGCAGTTGCGCACATGTTTATGCCTTTTAAATATTCATGTTTCACAATTCTCATAGCAAATGTCAGAAGAATAATGCTGTAAACCAGCCGACAGCGTTGTGTAAAATATCTCAAAGGTGTCTTTTCTTCACATACAAGGTTCCTGCCTCTCACGTTGGGGCTCTGACAACCGCAAAATCCCCTCAGTCAACTTTTGAAGAATGGATGGGGGAGGGGGATATCCAGCCATATTTTTATCCATACTGTGGTCGGCATACAAAGCGACTGTGCTTGCCTTCGATCCAATGTGAGCATAATGGGGGTAGAAAAAATGTTGTCTGCAAAACCCCATATCATGCTGATATTCTGCAAGGTGTATGCTGTAATTCCTCCACGCTCTTTCAGTCAGAGGAATCTGTATCTATCATCACAACAACCACAGGTAATGCTCATGATGCTGGCGGCCATGTGTGGAAACTAATCAGAATTTAAATCTGGTGCATGCGAGTTGGTATTTGTGGGTGTGCCTGCTTGGAAACAGCCACTGGGCACCTCGGTGCCTCGTCTGGTATGCTGCCCTCTTTTCACAGAGACACATGCACCCATTGACACAGTCTGTTTCTCACCACACCGTCGCCCACACTTACACCCCACGAGGTAGATTGCTTTTACACACTCAGCTGCTGATCAACAAATATTGCATATTGAACGGGAGTGTATTCGTGCGTATGCATGTTGCAAAATGGGAATCACTCGATTGTGTCTGTGCAGGCCGCCCTCCTGCCCTCCAGCACGAAGGAGCATTATTGGAAATCTCGTTAATCAGTTACCTCATTAGAGAATAGAGGATCTATGTTTCACCAACTGAAGAAAAAGTAAATCTGTCATCTCTCATGTGAGATTTGTAGCAAATAGGACTCCAATATTCCACAACCGACTCACCATCTTGAATTCATGGATGAAACATTTCCAACTTTCTTTGAGTACAATATTTGCATCTAAAATGATCCATAAGCCATATGAAGCACTTAAGGGTTTAATTTTCCCAGGGAAAATGTGTCTTTTCTGGTGGTAAATGTTGTCCTTGAGAGGCACTGAGTGGCTCAGAGATGTATGTGGGGTTTCTTAGCATGTGTGGCTTTTTAGTTTGTAGCATTTCAATGAGATCAAGATCTGGGCTTTGACTAGGCCCTTTGACTAGTCTCCATTTCCTAATATTCAGCCAGTGATTGGTGGACGTACTGGTATGCTTTGGGTCATTGTTGTGTTGCAGCATCCAGTTGTGCTTCCTTGTTTTTTTTAACACATGTTCTCACCTTTTCCTCAACCACCCAATGATAATCTGTAGAATTTATAGTTTTCTACACCAAGTCCTACCACCAAGTGTATTCTGCAATATATTAGGTTTTTGCAATAAAATTGTGCCACTGGGGTTCTCAATAAAAACATTTCTTTATTTGCATTTTTCTAACATTTTCAGTGTGAGATAATGCTACTGCATAGATTGATTTATGTAAAATAATTTCACATGTTGTGTATGTTATGCGCAAAAGGTGTTGTAATGATATACAAATTGCTTGGCTCATTCAAAGCAAAATCTGAAATTTTAATAGATGGCTTCATACTGCATTTTGCATAGTATTATTTAATCAGGCAAAAAGTTGAAGATGATGTAGCCGGCTTTACGTTTTAATTCCAACTATGATCATATTTTCTACCAGCAACAGATGTCAAGAGCTCTTCACACTGGTCTTTTGGGTTATGCCTTTTGTTTTCAGCATATTTTAGCTTTACATCAAAGAATGAAAGTATTAAAAAATCAAAAGATAATAAGTATTAGCTTCTGTAATCAAACTAAAATAGAGCCTTCCAAATGTACCCATACCTGTTGAACTTTGTGTGTGTTTCATTGTAAATAAAACCATTGGTATACCTATTGGCATTTTTTTCTTTGTGAGAGATGAACACAGTGTAATAATTTAATGGAAGTAAAATGAATGTATTTAATATTTAATCTAAAAAGTGCGGTGTGCATTTATATTGAGTCCCTGTCACAATGGTAACCCTGACAAAAGCAGAAAAACCAACTAACTTCTAATAAGTCTGTGGATCTACTTGTGTGTGTAGATTAATCTCAGTATAAATCCAGCTGTTTTACGTCATACAGCATTGACGAACAAACAGACCAACAAACGCAGCAGACAGGTTTGAGGTAAAGTTGCGGAGCTGTTTAAGATGGATTATGTTGTCCACAGTATCCCAAACCTTGGATGTCTCAGGGACGATTATTAAATCCATAATTTCAAGATGGAAAGGGAATGGCACAACTTGAATGCAAACCTATCAACACCTAGTCAGCTGCCAAAACTGACGGCTAAGCAAGGAAAGCTTTAAACTGCAGAGATCTACTACTCAGGTGAAGAATGTGTCAGAAAATATTACTACAATCTTACAAATAATCATGCACTGTAGATATCAGGGCTTTATGGAAGAATGGTTGGACAGATAAGAACTGCTTTTAACAATTTGCCACAAGCCATATACTAGGGGACAGGGTAAACGTGGAAAAAGACGCTCTAGTTAGATGAGACACAAATTGAACATCTTGGCCTGCATGCAAAGCATTGTGTGGGGTAAAAATTCCTCCAAATATACCATCTACACAGTGGAACATATTCGTGCCAGCATCGTACTGTGGGAATATCTTCAGCAGGGACAGGAAAGCTGGTCAGACTGGATGGATGGACATACTGACCAAAAGGTGGATAGAAGCAGGGCAACGATGGAAGAAAATCTGTTTAAGGCTACCAAAGACTTTGACCGTGAGCAAAGTTCACCCTCTAGTAGGACAATGACTCGAAACAAAAACGCCAGAGCTTCATTGGAAAGCATTACCTCAATGAATATTTGTTGGAACGGGCAAATCAAAGTCCAGACCTAAATCCAAGAGTATGTAGCCAAATTTGAAAACTGATGACAATCTGACTAAACTTGAGCTAAAAGTAAAATGGGTAAAAAAAAAAAGTTTGTCTTGATCTGCACAAAAAGAGAAAAAAAAACAGCAGGGACGTACCCTAAAAGATATGCGGTCATAATTGTAGCAAAATATGGATTGCAAAGTAGGTTCATGGCTGCCTAATACAAATGCGTTACAGATATTTAACTATCTTGATAAAACTTGGTAAATCTAAAGATTGGTAGAGAAGATTGAAAGCCTATCAGCCTCCTGTCACTAAACAATCATGGCGTACTTTGCATTTAAAGCCATATTAAAATACATAGAGGTATGCAGTTTTAATGTTGTAATATGTGATCGTTAAACCAGTATGAAGGCTTCAGCAAGGTACTGCAATTGAAGAATGCCTAGTTTACATGTAAATAAGTTGATGACTGCACCGAAATGGAGGAACCTGTTCTTTGCTACAGGTATCTTCTGCCGCTGTTCTCGGTGCTGTGTATTGTCAGAGGGTAATTTAGTCATGCCAAACACAATGATAAAGATAATATCTGCAAATTGGTCATCAGGATGCTCGCCTCGCTCAGTCGTGCCACCCACAATTACCACAAAAGTGGATAATATACGGATAAGAAATTGCGGATTGATTTAGGCTGTTCTCAGCCATTTGCTTCAGGTCCAAACAAACTGGGACAGTCATCTCCAATCATCAAAAACAAACTGATGACTGTGTTCAGAAAAATTGTGCCATAATGGAGACAAGTAAACAGTCTTGTTGAAATACGACAATTGTGCGAGGCCTAATTTGAACCAATATTATACCTGTGTAGGGAGACCCACCTAGAAAAAAAGAAAAAAAAAAAATCACTTTACGCTGACATGTTCAGTTCTGTCACCCATTTAGCTGAACCAGACACTTCTACCTGTGTGCCGTTTATAAGCTGGATCAAACCGAACACAGCACATAGTGAGTAAAGTATGTAATGTGAATTTTTTACATTCCAGGGTTTCTGGGACGAGATGGAATATATTACGGCTGCCGGTTGAGTGTGTCTACTTTTTTGGGGCAACTGCAACGAACCATTGAGAAAAGTGAATTACTCATGCAAGACTCTCCAGCATTTTCTCTCCTCAAGTCTCCTCATCCCTTCTTGTAGTCTTTCTCTCCTTCCCCCTGCCATCTATCACACCAGTTCCAATTTATTTTTGAGCCCCAGACTCCCTCCCGCCCCTCAGTCTTCCTAACTCTCAATCCAGGATTCTCTAACCTGAATGCTTTACATCTTGTAGTTCTCAGTTTTCCACACCACCTCTATCTCATAACTGTCTCCTTCTCCCCCTTTCTTGTAGTCGATTTGGTTTTCCTCTTTGTGTCCTGGCATTCTCTCGGGTCCCTTTCTTCTTTCCCTCCTGATTCCGTGCTCCAGAGTTCCACATAACCATATCTGCTTTGTCCTTCTCCTCTCGCTCTTTCTCCTTCTGTTCTTTCTCTGATTTCCTCACTGTTTCTCTCTGGACATGAACCTCACACGCTGCTTATTGATTTCTAAAAGCAGCACAAATGTAGAGCTGAAAGGGAGCTGGGAAATTTGCAGTGAGACGTTTTTTTGGCACACACACGCAAAAAAAAAAAAAAAAAAATCAGTAAATGAATAATAAGCACGATGCAGATCATGCATGGAGAATTGCAAAGGTGCAGGTGGTGTGATGTTTAAATGGTTTCAAAGTGATTAACGCCGCATTTGACATGGAAAGCAAATGAGGACAAGGGAGAGGAAAAGTGCCTGTAGATGGCAGAAGAGTGCTTTAAGGGAGCATGAAAAGGCTCTCACAAACACACAAACATCTTATATGCACGCACACAATCACTGTCCCTCACACTTACTCCTATTAACACTCTCACACATGCATTTTTTAAAGCTTCCCCGCCGAGGATGTTCCTCTGCCTGTGCAGAAATTCCCTGCAAGGATTCAGAAGAGCCACATAGATTGCTACAAACACATACAAAAAAAGCCCGAAGATCTCGCTGAAGCAGCACTCAGACTCGAAAAAGAATGATCTGGGAATCAGCAGCAAGAGTAATTTTATTATTCCTGATATAACTGTGGGGGAGTACAGCAGACCGAAAAACACGAGATTCTGAAATGAGATTTACATATTTTCTGTAGGGCTCCTTTTTGATGATTCTTGTCCCAAAACTCAATGACATCTCATATTTCTCTCAGAGACAATATCTAATATGGTGTATTTTTGTGTGCGCGCTGTAGGTTTTTCAGTATTTTAACGTGTTTTGGCAAAGAGTTTGCGTTTGTTGTGACAGGATGTAGTAACTTATATAGCAGAGTATTCACGCAACCCTTGTCCAGCCGGTTGGTTGTGAGCGTCGTGTCCCGAGCTTAAACCCAAAAGGATACATCTGCATCACAATAAATTTCAGATTTCAGTAAGTCTGTTCAAAACGTGACACTTGGATACTACACAGCTGTATTACATACAATGTCGCATATTTTAAGCCCCTTATTTTGATGATTGTGGTTTACATCAAAGGAAAACCCAAAGTTCAGTTTTTCTGAAAATGTTATAGTACAGAAATGCTGTGTCACGTGTCGTAGCCAATAGCAGGAGACTGCTGACTTGACAATGGTTAAGCTGGCTATTGAAACCCTCCATGGGGATGTTAACCTACAACAGGTTATTGCTACAGGAACTGGCTGTTCAGAGTGTTGTATCCAACGATATGCATGTGTAACGCTGTGTGGCAGGAAAAACTGTGGTACAACAAAGGTTCTCAGCTCACCCAAGCACAACAAGCTGAAGAGCCATATGGAGAGGCTGATTTAAGTTTCAAGCAGGGCACTAGCACGTGCCCATATTACCCAAAGGAAAAATGCCTGGTCTAAGGACCATGGCACTGCTGTGCACGATTGGCAAGTAAACTTGACAGACCTAAAACAATAGGAAAATCAAAGGTAGTTTTTTAAGAAGGGAAAAAAAAAACCAGAAACAGCAATATGGACGAGCAGAAGGCTACTACTAAAGAAACTTGGGCTTTCTTAACAGTACCAGTAACAGTAGAAAGTTTGGTAGACATCAACATTTTGGTTTTGGTTAGCTGAAAACCATAAGGATAAAATTGACTAAATAAATGCTTGAAATGGATACCTCTGTTTAATTAAGTTTTTTTTTTATTATACGTTTTGCAAGTTGATTTGAATTGGAAATAAATTGATGCAATCTCATTTGTTGACCTTCCCCTATATCTTTGCTGCTTAAGATTAATCTACTGGCATAAATTACCTTTTTAATGACACTCTAGTTTCAGAGTATATTGTAGATTAATTTCTGCAGGACTAATTTTTGATCAGACACAGATAAAGGACATAAGTATTATCAGTCACATAGCGGTTGGTTAATTCTCAATCATAGAAACAAAATTTATATTGTGACTGAAATCCCTCCTCCATCTGTCCAAAGACCAACAAAGACCAACTAACTGCTGTAGCAGCACTCTCAGTTCTGTTGGCCTCAGAATCAAGGACTGAACTTTATCTTAAGTCTGAACACGGCCTGTTTATAACCTTGAAGGGGAAAACCAGATGCCTGACGAAGGAAACCGATGATCTGAGATCAGCTGAGATGCAGTTGCCTCTTTTAAATGGCAAATAAAACGGGATCTATATAGGGGGGAAATATAAACTCAGAGAGCACACTCATTGGTAGAAATCCGCTTCTGAAAGGTCCAGCGTCAGATTTAATAAATAACTGCGCAGGCGTTTCTGTCTCCGCTCATTGAAGTGGCGTTATATTTTAATCCAGCTTTCTTTTTTTACTTTTTCTTTCTTTAATGAGTTGAGAAAGGACGTCTCGTGTAATAAACTCATCTTGCCATGAAATTGTAAGCTGGAAAAGTGGCTGATGCAGCATAGTTAAGTAGTGTGACGTAAACCTGTCTGAGCTTGTTTCCAATGATATTAGAGAAGAATAATTCTGTAATCATCCAGCTGAGATGAGCGTTTTTGCTCATTTGTTGTCATATACTTCAAAAAACTTCTGTGTTCTATAATTGCATCCTACAGCAATATTTATTGCCTTGAGGTTTAAACCTAAACTGAACCGAAACAAGTTAACTTCAATTATCCAAATGAACTGCCGTTTTCTCCAAAAAAGGTGAATGTGAAAGCAGCACTTCAGTAAAGTTGTAATATTACTTTATTTCACTGGATAAAGAAACATGATTGAAGAATATTTCAGTACACTAACCCCAACATAACAATAAAAGAGCTTTAGGCAGAAATAGCAGTTCAAACAGCCTTTGTAACTGCTCATTATCAGCACTTGATGGCGTTTGGAAGGAGTCACACCTGGGTAAGCATAAGGCTGGGGTGGTGGTGCTGTGCAATTCCCCAGCATGTGCATGCATAGATGATGCAATGACCTGATGCTCAAACAGGTCTGATGAAAGACAATTGCATTATTGGAAAAGCTGAAGTTTATAATTTGGCACCGTCAGGGTCAGACAAGCAGTGCGGTATGATTTGGCTTCATTATTGGATTTCCATTTGGCCAGAAGCTGGTATTGCAGTTGGTATTTGTTTTCTATATGGAAGATATGGCCCTGCGACAGACTGGCGACCTGTCCAGGGTGTACCCCGCCTCTCACCATTGAAATGCTGGAGATAGGCACCAGCAACCCCTCGCGACCCCATGAGGGATAAAGCGAGTAAGAAAATGGATGGATGGATGGAAGATATGGCACTGACTGGTGTTGGGGGTGTTGGGGGGGGGGGGGGGGTGAATTATCTTTCATTCTTTGAATTCTTTCAGATAAATAAATCAAGTTCTTTCTCAGTATTGAATTTGATGACACACTAGCTATGTTTATATGGACAAAAGTAATCGGAATAAAGGGTTGATCGAAGTAAAAAATGCATCATGTAAACAAGCCAATCGGAATGAAATTGTAATCCGAATGAGGAGGGTGGTTTATGCCGATTGATAATCCGATCAACGTGCATATAAAGGCTTGTTAGGCTCAACAGACCCGAGTGTGCATGTGCGCCTGACACAAAAGTGAGAAATTTCCACATTGGGGAGTGGCGGAAACACGTTGGGTTTTTGTGACTGACAATGCGTAGCACTCTCTGTTCTGCACACTATCAATGTGGGACTGCTCCCAATGAATGCATTGTATTCAATGGTGGGAAATTCAACAGAACTCTCCACGCTGATTGGGGTGAAGCAACACCTAGGACCCGCCTATTAAATGTTGGTTTTAACTAATCACGGTATCAAATTAAAAGGTAAGTAGCATGTGTCATGAGAAACCACAAGAAGGTACGGTCGTCGAGGCATTTCTTCCTGTTCTTCTTTCTTAGAGGGAATTGTGGATACTCACCAAACAGGTGTGATAGATCCTCCTGCGCTACCATGTTTATTTTGGCCTTAAACCACAATACTGCAACGTGATTGTTCCAAACCATTTCGGGTACGTTCCCGAATGGTTAAGGCGGGAGTGGTACAAGATGGGTTCTCGTGTCTCTGTGAATGCCCAAATACCGCAAGAATTCATCTTGCAGGCAGGGTTAGCACCAGTTTTGGTCAGGGAGTTTCCTTCAGAGGCAGATCTTGCTTGAACAGCTCCCTGGGCGAGTCCTTCCGCCTGCCTCCTCGTCTCTACGTTTCTTTCACACACAAAACCATACTCGCAGGCACACATTGTGGTTTTCACACTTGTCTCATTCCTATTGCTACAAAAAGCTTCTGGAAACGCTTGGCTGGAAACAAAACCAAAAATGAATAAATAAATAAATGAATACCGCAATATAAAGATCATTTTGGGGAGATGTACGGCTGAGAAGGTGAAATGGCTTCAAACAATTGTTGCTGCCATTACAAATCTTGCGTGATAGTGAAACTGGAAAATCCGGGATGTCTGTATTATTTGTAATGTGAATAATTTAAGGAGGTGATATCATCATTTCACTTTGTCCTTTGACAACAGCCTGTTCTGTATGTCTAGGTTTTCTGCTTCTCTTTTTTATTCTGGTAAATTATGTTGAAAACTACATAAACTAAAATGGTTTCTTTGAATATTTATACACATAAATGTATTTTAAATCTTAAACCCCTTCTTATGGAATCTCTTTCTAAATCAAAGCTGGAGAGGATCAAATTCAGTACAGCTTCTATTAAAAATATCAAAATAACCATTAAGTTTAGCACCAAATCAGATACCAACTTCAGCCTCATTCACAAGCGGTGTATAGCCATACAGTTCTTACGCTGTACCCCAGTGCCTTAAAGCCCTGGACTGTGAGCCATGTTCCATCGGTAGAACTTATTTGGAAGCATTGAAAAGCAGTGACGTCATGGCTTCACCTGCGACCCAACCATGAACCCGAAAAAGGTCGGATGTAAGGGCATCTTTGTTTAGAGCCTCCATTACATTACTACATACTGGTATTCAACAATTACTGTAACAATTTAGATATTTTTATTCGTGCAAAGATGTTTCCAGGACCGTATAGGGAGAGTTTTAGTAAGGACAGATATGAAGATTGCTCCTGCAAAAAAACTATTTTCATTTGAAACTGCTGAAAACCTTAAACCTGAAGCATCAATTGAAATGAATTTGAATAATCAATTACCTTTAATAAGGTTAACATAATTTACCAGATTAAATCAATTACCCTCAGCAATTATCGCAGTGAAGAAGAAAAAAAGGTTTTGGCTGTGAAAAACTTAAGCACTACTTTTATGTCTTATTAACTAAACACTGTAAAACTACAACTGGCAACTTAAGAACACCGTGATTACCAAGTGCAGGATGCCCACCTGAACAGGCACACCTGAACTACTAAATGGACATATTTAGTAGTATTTAGTGACAATTTACTGGTCGATAAATGCTCAAAATCTACTAGACTGAGCTATTTATCATATGTTCTAAATATCGTTGCTAAACTAATCTACATCTTATACTTCAGTAATATGATTACTTATTGATTTTCTGCAATTGGATAAGATTGTGCAATTCAATCATGTTATACATAATTTAATAACAATTCTTTATTTTTTTCTTTCTTGTTAGTTAACACCTTGACCATTTTTTCCCCTTTAACCACAGATTATCATGCTGTGATAAGTCAGTGGGTAATGGACCAACACTAGATCTTTCGATCTTTCTAAAGGCCCACAATAACCTAAACTGGGCCTTGCTTGGCACTGAGAACATAGCCACTCGTTTCTGTAATTGGTCCGGTTGAAGCAGCTGAATATTTTTTATGTTCTTTAAACTGATTTAGTTAGATATGCACTAAATGTGGAGCTCTGACACACACACACACACACATGTGTATATATATATATATATATATATATATATATATATATATATATATATATATATATATATATATATATATATATATATATATATATATATATATAACATTTTTCATTACTTATGCTAATGTTACATTATTGCTGAACTTTAATCCAGTCACACAACATTAATCTGAAAAAGTTCATTGTCAAACTAATACTTCCGACCCATAGACCACGTGAACAGGTGCGGGAGCGGGGAGCTTACAGAACGAGGAGCTCTTGAAGGCAGCATCTCTGTATAGCGGCGGGCAGAGGGAAGAGACGCACCAAGCTGCTTCGCCAGGAGAGAAGAGCGATCCGCGCAGAGGAAAAGGATGAGTCTCTCTTTTGGTTTCTGACAAGAAACTGGATTTTTAAAATATAGATTTATTTGACTGGTTGGCTCTGCAGACAGAAAAAAAGAGGACTGTTTCGCCGCAAAGAGCTGATCTTTTTTTTTTTTTTTTGCCTTTTTCTGGTAAGGATATGCCAAAAGGAGAGACTTGTGATGTTGCTTTTTTTCCAAAAGAACTCAGTGGAATGACAGAGTCGCGAGAATAACGAATTTCTCTTCTTTCAGGGGGTAAAAGATGCAGACTTTTCACAGCTACTGTTTGTGAGAGGAGAGGGAAAGGAAGGGAAAGGCAGAAGGTCTCACATAGACGCATGAGTCAAGAGACGGAGGAGGCACAAGAGGATTAACCAGTCAGAAAAAGAAATTAAGAACAAGCATCTCTATCGATTTGTGACACACTGTAGTGGTAAACGAATCTAGAAAAGAGCCGAAGGGATTTTTGTTTTACTTGTTTATTTATTTAATTGTTTATTTTAATAGAAGACAGGACCCAACAAAACGACACAGATGAGAATCCTCAGAATGAAGATGGGATGCTGACTGGAGAAAGTGCGGATTTGAAGCTCTCCATCACTTTTTTTGGTGTTGCAATGGAACTGAAGGGAGCACATATCTACTGACGATAGCCATCGAGAGCGCAGGTTGGAGGGACAACCTGTGCGCCCGTCCCTTCTGCCCGCTCTGCGTCTCTGCTCCCCCACTCGCTCTCTCGCGCGCTCTCTCTCTCGCTCTCTGTGGATGTTCACTGAATTCATTTTTTTCGGATGTGAGGGATTTATCTAGTCTATGTTAGAAGGAGGAGGCAAAGAACAACGCTTCTCTCTTACTCTCTCTCTTTCTCTCTCCCCCTTTCCCCGTTTGCTGGATGTGAAGCAGCATGCGGCCCGGTGAGCGCTTAGAGGGCTCGCGCTCGGCTCGCGGAAGATGTATTGATGCAAATAATCTCGCTAATAGCGGCACGGAACGCTGTCTCGCGCTCCCCTCTTCGAGGATGAGGATGGTGATGAAAAAGAGGGCGACGACGAAGAAGAGAGGGATGGACGGGAGGATGACGGACGGAGGAATGACGGCGATGCGCTATTTTCTGTGGTCTCTTGTGCTGTGCTCGCTCTCTTCGCGCGCGCAAGGTAAGGAGGAGGAGGATGCGACACCCCCTCAAACACACCAACACACGCGCGCACATGCATGTGCGCGTGCTCTGTGACATGAATGTACTCCTCACGCGCACATTCATACTTTTTTTTCTTGGTTGCTTCTTCTTTTCCTTTGCGCGTGCCTAAGTGTGTGCGTGCGTGTGTGCGTGTATGTGTGTGTGTGTTTGTGTGTGTGCGTGCGCGCGCGCGTGTGTGTTTGAGGGTGTCTGTGTACGCACGGGGATGTCTGCGAGGTGTCGCGTGGATGTGTGTGCAGTGTGATGCGGGGAAACATAAAGTGGCTCACAGGGAGGATGAGAAGAAGCGGCAACAGCCTCTTTCCCCCTTTCCACGTTTTCTCCTCTTTCTCTCTCCTCCCTCCCTCCTCAATCCTTCTCTTCAATACAGCCATTGAGCCGGTAGCCAATAAATATTCTTGCGGTAGCTCTTGGGCTGTGGCAGCGAACGTGAGTTGCTTATACCAAAGTGTGTGCGGGAGTTTTTGCCCCTGTGTTTGTGTGGGTGTGTGAACGTGAGTTGTATATAGTGATGAGGCCCCAGCCTTACACAGCGTTTCATTCCTAAATGTCCATCACCGAGCCATGTCTTGCTCTATCTTTTGCATCACTTTAACGCGCTCTTCCTTCCCTTGGAGTGCTATTAAATATTAAAATATCCAGTTAAGTTCACTTTATTTAGTTCTTGCCTTCACAGGTGTGGTTAATCTTACACTTTTCACAAATTACCATTGAGAAGCCGCTTTTCATTGGTTGCTTCAGGAGCCCTCCAGCGACACACCGACTAGTCACCAGTGTTCAAAGGTCGGTTTCAAAACTCTTTAAATGTTTCCATCAAACTGATCTAAAGTCCTTTTCTTGTGAAGCTGAACAAAGTGCTGGAACTACCAATTTTTTTTTCACACTGGAGCACCATGGTTACCTGCCCCTCCCCCACCTGTTGATGTGCGCAGCTGATCAGCTGGCTAAACAAAAAAATTAGGTGAATTGGTAGTTTAGGAAAAATTGAGCAGATGTTTGGACATAGCTGTTTTGAATCCGTGAAAAGTAATGAAAATTCTAAAAGCATTTCCTGTAACCTTTTTTACAAGAATGACATATTAAACTGCCAGGAAATTCTGGTTCCTTGTAAATGTGCAAAATCACGGCACAAAAAACTGAAACGAGTACTGTCTGTTGCTATGCACTGCCAATCAGCTGGCAGAAAAAAAAGTCTATTGCACTTGTCCCTTGCTTACTACACTAACAAATTTGGCTCTTAAGTATTCCTGGTCATAAAAAGCAAAGCCATAGTGTGTCACTCGTCACTTTTAACAAATAATTGCTTAAAAAGCTACTTTTGTAAAGCTACAAACTCCATTAAGTTCAAGCTGCCACTTGCTGACTGCTTGCCTGAGCAGTTAATGTCAGCTTATTGGTAACTACAAAGAGTAGAAGAGAGTAATGTTATAAATATTGTGGTCAGTGATACCTTTCAAGCTCTTCATAAGTATGGGGGGGGGGGGGTCTGTTCAAACCTCCAAACAATAACATTAATAACACATAAATAACACTATTAAAACTGCAGTGAATTATTAGTTTAGCAGCAGTTGGGATAACTGTTGCCTTTCTGTTTCAAATGCAGGCATTTGGGTGGTGCTGTACATATTTAGCATAGCTTTAGTAAATTTTTGAGTAAATGGCGTGATATCGTGAAGCCGTACTAATCAGGCGCTCGGGCACGTCAATTCTAGAGTTGCACATTATTGAATCCTTGTATAAGTGTGTGCTTGGTTGTCTATATTGCATGGGTTCTGCATTAAAGCTCTATATTCAAATATATCTGTCCAGTTGAAACAACTCTCACCACGACCTTGATGTCCATCTCTAATGTAGGTTTTTGGTAACTGAGGTGTTAAAGCTCATGGAGTGGTGGCGACATTCTAAGCAGAGAAAAGAAAAATGAAAGTAAACCTTTCAATTGCATCATAAATTGTCGTTGCAGCATTCAGCAACAATATTGCAACTGCACGTCTTCCATAGGCCAGCCCTAATCAATACGAGCAGGTGAGTGAGACCAAAGATGTTTAGATATATGCATCTGGTCAACTGAGGAGAATTCAACACTGGAGAACAAAATGTTCTCTCATGGTGAAAATCTCAATTTACATTCATTTATTTATTAACTGACAGGACTTGGGTGGGAGCAATAATTCCTCATGAGCTGATCTGGCATGTGCTCGAGTCTCATGGTGTCCCAGAAGTGTATGCTCATTGGCCACAGCAACCCCTCCACCTCCCCCCCATCATGACTCCACAAGATGATGCCCTGCAGGAATTTCACCTTCCTATTTCCATTCAGATTGACGTTTACCAGATATTTACTCTCTGCTTATTTTTCTCTGCTAAGAATCCGTGATGGTGGACATCACGCAAAACACAAGCATGAACACTCCTGTGTGCCAAGCCGAAGAAAATCGACGTCCCCTTCGAGAGCAAACGCAAAACTGGGATGAAAATGTGACGGAGAACGAGGAATGTATGGATTGTAGCCTGCAGTCTAGTGAAACCATCTAAATCTGTGACCAGGACCTTTTCAAAGTCAGTCAACCAGCCTGAAGCAAATTAGTGATCTGCTCTTTAATTAAGTTTAGACCTTAAAACTACTTGCAAAGGTTGCGGAACATTTATAAACACTATTTTACATGATTTAACAGACTTTCTTCTTGAAGTCCCGGTATCTTGCTTTAGGTAACCACACTGACATGTTTAATGAAGTGAAGTGACCCGCGGAGAACCCTTAGGACTTAGAATATCAGACTGCTCTGTACATTAAATAATAATGCTTAAAGGGACACTATGCACACTTAAGAATCACCGCAAAGTGTTTCCCGACCAAGTGTCCAGATGTTATGAGCTGGAAGTGAGAACGAGATGAGCAAACATGCACATCTGATTTGAGCACAAACACATGCATGAAAGCATCAGTGTTTCAGTTGAGACTTTAGTGGTATGGAGAGGAACCAAGCTGTCGTCGTGCATGTGCAGCGGAAGATGAGGTACCGGCGGGAGACGACAGAGGGAAGACCAGATTTCTTAGTTAAGGTTTCAATAAACAAGACAGGTTTTATGAGGGTTAGGAATTGGCAAAACTGAAGATCGAAAGAGGAGAGGAGAGGGAAGTGCATGAGGCTATTGAGAACCATTTGTCACTTTGAAGTCTGCATGTTCCTCCAGTGCAGGGAGGATGTAAGTAGGCTGACGGTGCAAAAAATACTATAGATTTCTAGAATGATTAAAGAAAGCAAGTCAGGGAATGTCCACTGGACATGCATGCATGCCGTCACAGGATGGTGCATTGTAAGGGTTAGTTTTAATCAACACATGATGATGCTGTGCTTTGGCATGAAAGATCTCATTTTAAACCTTTTAGGGCATAGATCCAGGCATTGATCACCTTTTGTCTGTTTGGCCGGTAAAAGACCTCGGGGTACAATACTGTATTTTCTGTAGGAGAGTTTTAAATTAAAATGGCTCGCCCCAAAGAAAGCAAGTGAATAAACCCTTGTTGAAAAGTACATAGAGGCTTAACAAAAAAAGTAATTAAACGTGTAAATAAGTGTTCAGGGCATGGTGACATTTTAGAGACTAAAGCTTTAGAACACGGCAGGAAGATTAAAACCAGAAACGAGCCAAAAAAAAAAAAAAAAAACGCTGTTCCATTTTGGCTGTGGCTGGCATATTAGTCTGCTCTACCGGCCCATTGGCAGGTAACCAATCACAGTATGAACCTTCATTTCTATTTCTAAAAAGCAATCTGGACGGTAAAGTAATGAGCAAGGTGTAATGGATTTACATGCCGTAGCCTGTAGACAGAAAATTCATTCAAACACATTTGACATAAACATTTGGTAGCATTTTCTAAGTAGGTTGGTGCACCTTTTTCATGATGCAGGGTTTTAATTAGGGAGTCTTTGTTCGTCAGAGTCTTTGTGGTTTAAAGGGAATCCAACAGATCATTCTTGGGGAGAGATGATGAAAGGTTTCATCAATCGTTTGCCACGGACCCTTTTTGTCTTATTAGGCAAATGCTACTCTTAACGCTAAATCATGTTTAACCTTATGCCTTGAATGATTTCTTTATCTCAAATTCTGAGAGACTGCTGTACTTTAGGCCAGTTCTTTGTCACCTGTTCTGTATTTGCTCCTTTCTATATTTTTCCAGCGATTCTTTTCTGCTCTAACAGCACCTACCCTCTCCAACATCCACTTCCCTTCCTTTCTTCTGTCAGATTTGTCCCATAGCTCCAGAGACTTAATTTACTCACCAAACATACCCCGTCACATGTGCACACAGACACTTGAGGGGTAAAAAAAAAAAAAAACCCACACGCATTCTTCATTTCCCAGTCTCCTCGACCCAAATGTATTCCGAGTCGTGTTTAAGCTGTCAGGCTCGGGATGACAGCCGCGTTCAACCTCTCAACCTGGAGCTTTGCAGTAGATTTGTCTCTCAACACCATCTGTGAGATGTGATCTCATCAGAATTTCGCAGACAGCAAATTAATCTTAACAGCCATTTCATTAGAAGATAAAGCTGATCAATCATCTATCCGTAGTTATTAATTGGACCACCCGGTCTTATGTTGCTTTTTTGTTGTTGTTGTTGTCTGGGCTGCTGTTTTCATTTGCCCGTACACTTACAGGTAGAATAACAGTGACATGCACACACAAGGAGCATGCAACCTTTAAGAAACTGGGCATTACATTTTCTAAAGGTTTGGTAGATGGAAATAGTCCTTCCTCTTCTTTCTGAAGGATTGTTTTTCTTCTGATGTGACCTGTCCAATTTGCGACCTGGATCAAAAGCCCCATTTACACTACCCTTGTTAAACCGATCCGAGCCCAGACCAGTCCGAGCTTGGATCAGTTAACCAAGCCGAGCCTCGTTCTGACCACTGAGCTATATAATACACTGGAGTGCTGATTTTGCCGAAAAACTGAAGTCACTGGCCGCCATCTTGCTACTCCCTACTCTCACAGAATCTCATAGGATTTGGTTGCAACAACAAGCAGTTTTCTGGCTCAGTGAAAACGTTTCACAGGTAATTCTACAGTCAGTGGATGTACTAACACTGTCAACTACTAGAAAATTAGGTGCTGAAATATTTTACATGTTATTCATATTAGATATATATATATGTATATATAAGTATGTGTATATGTATATATGTATATATATGTATACACATATGTAAATATATGTTTTTGTATATTGTTATTTATATATTTATAAATGTTAAATATATATATTTAAATGAATAAAATGCTAAATATTTCAGAACATGACTTTCTCAGTACTTGATATTTTTAGAACATAACATAAAACTATATGGCATTTGACATTTTAAAAGTTTTAAGCCCCCCCTGAACATGAGAAAATCCTCGTTATTCGATGCTGTAGCGCACATATTCCTTAGTTACTGGGGGGAAATAGGGAGTACCAATATGGCGGCTGGTGGCTTCAAAGCGACTCGTTCAAACAGACGGTGATTAGCACTCCAGTGTATTATATAGCTCAGTGGTTCTGACGGCCGTTTACACACCACGCTATCTCGGTTCCTTGGTTGCTCCTCGCCTCCTAGTGACGATCTGCGGTACTGCTGCTCTCTGGGATTGAAGGCGGGACAAAGCAAATCAAAACGGAGGCGCCCGTAACATTCAGGAAGTTATGGTTGGACAGAGTCGGCTTTTGGGACGTGGATAAGACAAACAAACGTCTAATAAGGATTTATAGACGCAGGAAACAACGACAGACGCTGAGGTTCATCACACTGCTAAGCAGAATTATCTCTGGAAATCATGTGGCACGGTAAGGAAGCTAGTATTATTATGAATGTCTGAAATTTGTCTGAATGGAGTGTGAATCGGGACGTGCAGCCGGACACGCAGGACAGTCAACTAACTGTAAGGGGATGACGCGGTCTGCTCATGCGCTCTTCGTTATTAGATAACCGAGACAGAAAAAAAAACAGGCCGAGACCACACCTGGAACTGGTCTGCATGTAGCGCGGTCCGGTTATGTTTAGCACGGTTCAGTTCAGTCTGCTTACCGTTTAAACTCGAGAGTTATCTCGGTTACCGAGCTCGGACTGGTCTCGGCTTGGTTAAAAAAAGGGTAGTGTAAACGGAGTAAAATATTGTCTGCCATGGCATTCATTTAATAAGTCAGTTTTCAATAAGGGGGGCTATCTTACTTTCCCCTTTTTTGTATAGTTAATCTGGCACTGCCACTCCATGACTACCAGACCCTCTATAGTTTATACTGTTTGCCTAAGCTTTGAGGACAGGACACCTTAAAAAAAAGACTACCAGGTAATCTGTATGTTGTTGCCAGCAGAGTAACCGAAACTCACTGCTTCTCCTCGACGCTAGGCCCCAGCATGTGAACGCCCAATTAACCCAGAAGGATAAAAATAGCTCATTTAATTTACATTGACAATCCATGAAAATGCAGTGCCTTCTTCTTGCAATATGGCTAAATTGAAATTTATCAGTCACTCGGTTGTAGTGTCTGGTAATTTAATGCAGGCCATCAGTGATGCGGTGAAGTGGTTGTTTAACCAGGTTTTATACCCAGGCACTGAATATCAGAGATTAATTGCAGCTGTAGACAACCTTGATGCTGATTATAAGTCAGTGATGGATGATATTCATTTATGTGCTAGCACTAATCATTTATCTGAGTTGGTTACCAGCGTAGCATTTTACTCGCCCCTCTCTGCTGTCGGACATACATTGAAATTTGCGATTATTGTGCTTCGAGGCAACTTTTTTGTCTTTCTCCATAACAGACGTATAGTTGGACTATTAGCACGCTGTGTACACTCAGAGTCTGGCGGGCACTCTGACACTGAGCATTAGCACGGCCCAGGCTCTCTAACACACAGTTAATCCTGTGGCTTATGGCTGGTTTCTCTGGGAGCAGAGATGTGTCTGTTGCAGAGTCAGCTTCTTGATCATAAAAATGCTTCAGAGAGACAGAGGGAACAGTGGGGAGAGCAGGGGAGAGGGGACCGAGGAAGCCAAGGAAGTCACGGTGGGGGCAGTGAGGAGGGCATAACACAAGTCAGTTAACATTTGGCTTTGATATTAGTACTCTTTCACCTCTGTCATCTCACATTTCTCTTGGTGCTTTTATTACTTTCTTTCGTTCTGTGCTGTTGGTCCATCCTTGCCCCCATCTGTCCCTCCAGACTTGCATTCACCTAACCTCACATAATCTATACACTTAATTAGAAATTACCCCTCTATAACCCCTGTCTCTTCTACTCCAATACATATAAATGTGAAATCATTGCAACATGAGACACTAAGCGTATCCATGAACTGCTCCAAATAATTGTTTAATAATGTTCAACACATGTTTTTTTTGGAATGACAAAGGAATTCTGAAAAGATCCACTTTTTTTTCTTCGTTTACACAGAAAAGGTTTCAGGTTTACGGTGAGAAAAGATGGAAACCCACACAGTGGTATATTTAAACTCTATTCAAAATCTACACATCAAAAAGCATTTAACGAGAACCATCAGATGGTAAATTAATCACTGTACACTTGACAAGCACCGACTGGTCTTTAAGTTGGCCTGGTGAGTGGTAATTGCTTACCTTTTGACTTGTCTCATATTTTGACATTGGTAGATAGTTAAAAGATAGTTTTCACTTTTAAAGGTTTCAGATGTTTGAAGGGATTTTTTTTTTTAAGTTTTCAGTTTCAGTTCCCTTAACTGTAGTAGAAGGATCCTGTATGAATCCGAGGTTTCCGGGTGGTGGAAGCTGGCAGATCATCACAAGCACATTGGACGGTTTAGCTCTCATTTGCCGGTTAAAACAAGTTAAGCTAAGAGGTCCATATCAGTGAGTAAGAACAATGTTTTAGCATTTATTAACGGTCTACAATTTTTTTTGTAGGTTAAAAGTGCCAACAAGAGACCACTGTTATGTTTGAAGCCTTATTTTCCAGCTGGAAATCATCTGTGTTTCTGTGTGGAGTTACTATGTTTGAGTCACCTGGCTGAATGAATCTGAATTTATGTTCATTTTGATTTCACAGCCAAGTGGCCAGTAGACAGCAGTGTTGCCTTTCTGTACTCAAAAAAAGAAAGCTAGCTTTTGATATTTGTTTCTATCTGATATTCCACTGAAGATCAAACTGCAGCATAACATCAAACCATTTACGAACCTATCCATTTTGTTGTTTTATTCAGAGATACTGTTTTAATTAGAATTACAATAAGAGCTAAAAGTTTACAACTTGAGGATATCTGTGCTTGATTTCAGAAAAATGTACAGTAGGTTTAGGACAAAGTATGTGAATAGTGAACAATTCTAGTGATATGGTATATTCACTTTAGGGATGCAGAATACATTGCAAATATGTTATTATTAATATCCCAAATAACTAATTGATTTCCAAACAATACTAGCTATTTATACAAGTGGTATGCATTCAGGCTCTCTGTCACAGATATATATTTGGTGACATTTGTTTTTGAACGAAGCAGAAAAAAAGTTTTAGTAGTGCAATAAATTGTTCTGGTCAAATCAATTAGAAACTACAACTACGGTTTGATTGATTATCACAACAGCCAATGTATTAAGATGCAACTTTTTGATTAATAAAACCAAGTTGATGGGTTGGAAGAATTATTGCTTTTTTTCTTAGCACCCTGGACTCATGGTCTGGAGTAAATGTTTAAAATGAAACAGAACCATTAAGATAGTTCCATCCATCCATCCATCCATCCATCCATCCATCCATCCATCCATCCATCCATCCATCCATCCATCCATCCATCCATCCATCCATCCATCCATCGTCTCCTCAGCAACATCCTCCGGCTCACTGTGGGGCACCCCAGCACTTACTTTACATTGTCAGTATGGATCACAGATAAATCTACACATACTCAATGTTCTTTATCTTTCATTTCAAGGGAAATAACCCTAAATATCACATTCCTTTCACACCTAAGAACGACATAGGGAGCAATAAATACCACTATTGCAACAAGGTTATTTTTCACAGCTTTGCTCCCAGTAAGGACTTGACCAGGAGCTTTTTATTTTCTCCCTTGCCTTGCCTGAGACAGTTGCTTATTGGGTGTGGGCCTTGGATTTTGAAATTGCTGTGAAAAGGATGCTTAGTTGGGGCTGATGTCACATCACAAACACCGTTAGCACCAAGAGTCTCAATTTGCAACAGATATTTTGTGATGATTATCCACCTGTAGATCCTGAAGCCTTTCAACTATCTGCAGTGGATGCAAAGTAATTCTTTTGTAGCAGATGTTAGTTTCTGCTCGTTATTTTGTCAGAAATATTTGGTGTTATTAAGCACATTATACATTTGATCTTTTAAAATCTGTATAAACAGTTTCTACAATGCATTTTATCTCTTTTGCTGTCTCTGCCATTGAGTTGTTTGAGCCGAAATATTGCGCCTTCACTCTTTGGTCATTGAATTAAGATTTTCCATGAAAAGCAACCAATTACCTGTACTCTTTTTATCTCAATAATTTTACATAAAGCAACAATGAAAAATGCGACATCTGCATGACCATTACATTGCACTTCGGTCAAAAGAGCAATTGCCTTTTGGGATGTGAAAAAGGAAGGAATGCATAAGAAATGGCGGCAATTCCTAAGGAGGGTATTGAATGACCGTAAATGTGTTGAGAAAATGTTCTGAATAATTTCATCATGAGCCTTTGTCTCCTGTCGAACTGAGCGGCAATCATATTTCCAGTAAGTTCTTTCTGGTGATAAATGTTTTCGGAAAGCAACTCCTGGGTAAATGTTTACCTCTTTAAAGAGACATAATTATGTGAAGCTGCATGTTTGTGCGCTTTGTTTTTCATCTGAAAGCCTTCATTACTTAAAATTACCTAGCTCACAGCTTTCAGGTAGATATTCCACTGTTTTGTTCTTTTTAAATTGATCTGTGCTTTTATATTTTCTCGTGTTTTATTACTGTGTTTCAACCTATTAGCGCGGAAGTTTGAAAAGCCATGGCACTGCTTACCGAACCAATGTTTAAGAAGATTATCTTTTTTGTTTTCTTGAACTCAATAGGCTTGTTTCTGATTTTAGTCAACCGCCTTCATTTTTTTGTGTTCTCCATGCTCGCCAGCTCCACTTTTTGATTTATTTTGTTGAGCCGGTTCATAATATATCAGATATTAAGATACCTTTCCTGTATCTATTTCCTTTGTGATTTTTTTCCCCTTTTAGGCCATCTCTACATTCCTCTCTTTCCATGAGGACCTTTTGTACTTATGCCTAACCTCCTCCAGCTGACCTCTTCTTGTGATGAATTTGTAATCGGCACTTTTCTTTTATCCCACTTCTGTCATCTCTCCCCTTTCTTCCATCCCTTCCAGCAGCCCCAAACGTCCACATGTTTTTTTGAAACGTATCTGTAGTAAAATATGGCTACTCTGAGGGCACAGCTTAGTTTCTCTCTTGTGAGCTAGTTTTTTTCCCCTCTCATAGGAGGGAACACATTTAATTTCTGCGCCCAAATTGCTTCCTAAATGGGCCGGTTTTTAAATAGAGCTAAATCTAGACATGTATTTCAGAGCTGAATTTGCCTTGCTATGATTTCTGAAATGTGAGCTCTCACATATTGAGCTGTCTCAGCTATCAACAGGCTTGTTAAATACAAAGAAGGGTTCATTTTGCTTGGCAAATTAGAACAAAAAGAGACCGCACTCCAGATAGCTACTCCAGATAGCTGCTCCAGCTGTTTAAGGGCCCCGTGGCTCCATAAAGGATTTTTATATACAATTGAGCTTTTCCTTTGAGATTTGTATAAAATGTGTTTACAGAATTTTGTCATGAGTCTAACAAGTTCAATAATAATCGATGAAAGCTCAACCCGGGGATGCTGAATGTTAAGTTTTGTGCATGCTCCAGAAATGAGAAACTGTATTGCAATGTAATTAGCAGGTATATTTCCATTTTGTCAGCTCAATAGATTGTATTTGTTTTCATTTCTATGACCAGATAATAGAATTCTGCAGCATCAATTGGAGCATACTTGGAACAATCTTAACATATTAGGGTTTTGCTGAAAGGCCAATCTAACTGAAGACAATCCCATGTACTCCATATAATCAGAAGGTGCCATTTTACAGATACATTATGTTTTTCAGAGTCCCAACTGCTTGCATGTCTTTGTCTCACACACACACATACGATCTGTCACTCTTTCATTGCCTCTTCATTATTTTAGGGTTGATTGGAAGTAGACATGATGTGCTCATCGAGCAAGTTAAGACTGTGCCCACATACACACATATGCAAAGACTTATTAAAATATAAAAATACGCTGGGCACACCAAGATACCATGTGTTACCCCGAGGGCGTGGCCACAAACACAGCACAAACACAGCACAGACTCGCATGCTCAGGGACAGCACACACACACACACACACACACACACACACACACACACACACACACACACACACACACACACACACACACACACACACACACACACACACACACTCTGATGCACTATGCACAAGAAAGGCAGATAAGAAATTAACAAAGACAGGGGAGTCTCCCCACCAGCTGGCCCTGTTCGTTTGTGTGTAGGGTGTTGTAGTATGCTGAGAGAAGTCTGTCAGAACCCATATAGGAAGGAAGTGTTTCTTCACATGTGAAAAGGCTGGATAAACATTTAGAAAAATACGCACAGGAGGGGGATAGATTGGTGGCCATGTGAACAGCTAAGCCGGTCAAAGGTTCCCTCCCTTGTGTCAGCCAAAGTCTGTCCCTGTCAGCCTGTCCTTGTGGTGGATACAGATGCCCTCAATGACTGTTTTCCTATGCTGTGCGAGGAATTTGGCTGATGGAAAATCAGGAAAGATGGAATTGAAACTATTCTTGTCAAAAGGTTTGGACAAAAATTATGCAAACAATAACTTAGTTCATTGAAAGTGTGCACTCTTACAAATTCATTGAAAATGTGTGCTCTTACAAATTCATTGAATGTGTGTACTCTTACAAATTCCAAGTTCTGAGCCAGAAAAGTGAATAGAAACGAGACTTTAATTTTTTATTTCAAACACAAAAGTCAGAGCTCCATTATTAAATATGCGTGCCGCATATATATGAAACATGGTCAAAGTTGCAGAAGGAAAAGGTTATTTTGCACATCTTAGGGTTTCAATGACATTAAATCATTCAAACTTTTTTTACTGTCAGGTCCCTATTGAAGATACCATGAAGTACATCAGTATCTTGCTCAAGACGATCTTTAATGACCATAACTATTAATAAATGTATCTCTCAACAGAGTGGTTCCCAAACTTTTTTTGGTGGGACCCCTGTGATTTAAAAGAAAGTTTTTGCACCCCCCTCTAACAAATCTTTTTGACAGTTGAACAAAGAAAAGTCAACAGCAGTAAAACATGTAACAATAAAATACACTGCAATCTTCTTTAAATCACAAATCTACCACTTTTAAAGTGTAATTGCTTTAACAATTGAATTCACCGTTGCCATCAATATGTAACTTTTTTTAGACAACCTCTCATTTTTCCAGTCCATTTCTACCCCCCCCCCCCCCCCCAATACACACACACAATTACACTAGGCCCTCCCTAGGGAACGCGCCCCCCACTTTGGGAACCCCTGTCTTAACACTTGTTGTTTGCATCACTACTTATCACCTGGGTACTGTGGCCAGGAAGTGCAAACCAGCAATACAAAATCTGAGACACTTACACAAAGCTTGAAACAAATTCACATCTCAGAAAACAATTCAACAACACACGGAACACTTTTAAAACTTCTGTAACAAAGATAATTTTAGAAAACTTACATTTCAGAAAAAAAATCAACAACCCACTGAACACTTAGTAACAAATATTCTTTACATTTCAGAAAACAAATTTACAACATGCAAGACACTTTTACAGCTCCCAAAACAAATTTACAAGCATTATCCAGTTGTTGAGATATGCCCTGTGCCTCTGGTCCTTCCGTCTGTTCTGTGCCATTTAAATACTACAAGTACTGACCACATGAAAAACAAAACCACGTTATATTTTGCTCATTTGTTTGCCACGAAACGGACAAATGAGACTATGTTGGGTGCAGCTGCTGTAAGAGCTGTGCAAACAACAACTGAAACATGTCATTAAATTTGATGATGCAAAACGAAAGTGCTACCTTTATGAAGCTGCAGAACAAATCATTTTTTGACACAATGTGTCTGCACATGATTTACTGGGACACGTTGAAATATGTTATAGGCCAAATTATCAAAGAATATCAAACAGACAGTAAATGTGTGTGTGAATATATATATATATATATATATATATATATATATATATATATATATATATATATATATATATATATATATATATATATATATATATATATATATACAATGCAGCAGACAACATATCTGTAGACTGTAGGGTATTGTGGCATCTAAAAGGTCATTTGTGAGTAGGCATGGACAGCATAACAGGATTAAAGTATTCCAAGGCTTTAAAACCGTTCTGTAAACATTATATCCCTACTATCTAAAGTCCTGTAGTCCTAAAGATTCCACAAAATAGCAGACTGCATGGAATACATAGTAAAAAAAAATGCTCCCCACCCCTACTTGTTGCTATACATTGCACATAGTTCTCTTTTATCTATGTTACAATAAAGACTAAATCAGCAGGTTGGTAATATGTATGGTAATAAAAATATTGACTTGAAAAATATTTATAAACTCTCGGAGCAACATCCATCTTTTTTTTCTTTCTGTTAGAAAGTTAACGTTTTGACCCTGAAAGGACTGGGTCTGATAAGTGCCAGACTATGTGATCAGATGTCACAAATAACCTAACAACAGTTTATCAATCTTCCCATGACATTCTTACATAAGTGGTCAAACGTTACAAGAAGCACAACTCCTAAGATGGTGTGTTTCATCTGTTTTTTGTTCAGAACATAAATAATTACATTACTGATGTAATAAAAAATGTTATACATATTAAGACACTTCATATCTTTGTTGGTAAAGGCTTTCTTTTAGTATTTGAATGCATAGAATAGAAAGAAATCCATCGTCATTGGTTTGTGTAGAAGTTAGCTTAGTAAAAAAAAATGTTATACATATTAAGACACTTAATATCTTTGTTGGTAAAGGCTTTCTTTTAGTATTTGAATGCATAGAATAGAAAGAAATCCATCGTCATTGGCTTGTGTAGAAGTTAGCTTAATTATTAACTACACATGTTGACACATTCCAACGGTTATCTGAGAACTGACTTGATGAAAAAAAATCTATTGCAACCTGACTCTTTCAAAGAGAGCTCATTACAGTGAGGCTAAACTATTTCAAGTAATAGTAACCAAATGTTACGTTGAAGTTTTTTTATCAGGGTACCACCCTTGCCTTTAATCTAGTTTTAGTAAAGTGGCTACTAGCCTCCTGACTGCCTCATATGCTACCCGTCCCGCAGATAAAAGGAGTGATGTGGCATACATTAATCATTACACAATTTAATATCATATTCTCAATACAAGATGGGGTAATGACAGCAGTAAGGTCCTAATGAATGGACACGATGAATATCTTCCCATTGCATACACTTGTAGGTAACAATGTGTAAATTATGAGCCAGATAATCCTCATGAATATGATACAAAGCTTTAATTAATCGCAGTAGTAATGGCGGGGTATTTCCATGCATGATGATATTAGTATGGTTTTTTAATTTGTGATGTTAATTTAACTTGCAATTAACTTTTAGTCCAGATTCATCATCCAGCAATTCAGAAAGCTATTAGCTGGACAGGTTGGCAGATAATTGTTTTAATGGGTTATGCCCGTCTGCTAATCTAGATTTAACTGATTCTTTTTTTTTGTATTCATAGGTTGCTCTCATGTTGAACAATAATGGTCTGCTTTTGTCTGAATGAAATGAAACGTGGTTTTAGCCAGCGGAGAGACTCAAGTTATAAATATCAAGTTTAAGATTTAAGATAAATATCAAAGTTTAAGATTGCATCTATTGGAAAGTCAGATTTTTGTTATAGCGTTTCTTGTATAGTAAATTTTTTTGTGGATGAAAAATGTTTGTTACTGCGACTGCTACCGTCATTATCTCAACAAAGAGAGTTTGGCTACATTCCCACTTTATATATTGCTCACTTCTCTATTTATCAAAACATGTGTCAGCATACTGTATAGTGCCAACAAGATACACGTGATTTTGAAAAAAAGGGATTATATGAGCACAACAATTATAGACAGTTTATGGTCTTCCTGAGGACAAATTTAGAAAACCATTTCAAAGATGATTGATAGTTGCATCCCTGGTAAAGAGATTTGAAATGGCTTAAAATCACACAAAAATTTATAAAAGGGTAGATTTGATCATTAATGACTCATAATCAGTACTTTTATTTAGTGGTGGAAAATGGAATATTGCTTATGGCTCAATTAGTGGTACCTATAACAATCCCTTTGAAATTGATATAACAAAAGTATTTTATTAATTCACACTTTACTGTGTTGGCCCTTCTACTGTTAATGCTTTCTCTACTATCCTTAGTAGGGAGGGATTCAGGATTCTTCTATAGCAGGTTGGAGCATATAAAGCGAGGTGTGTCTGACCATTCCATGGAAGAAGGTTTGTTTTGTCTGGTGATGCATTTCTGTGGTGACTTTGCGTTTGTGATCGTCATCCTGGTGAAAGACTCCCAGTATTTTCAGGTTTCGAAATAGTCCAAAGGATTTTGTTTAAAGTCTCCCAGTATTTCACGGTTTCAATGATGTCACTCAGATTAACAAGGCTCCCAAAGGACATTTACGTAACAAACCAGCCCAAGGCACTCACCACCCACACTACACCCACATATTACCCCCCCCCCCCAAAAAAAAAAAAAAAAAAAAATATCGAAAAAAAACTGTCTTGGTCCCATCTGACTGATGCACACTGTTTGAGTAGAGTGTCACAAAATGAATACATTTATATTTGTGATTGTAGGAGAACATTTCTTTCCTCATATGACACCCGCATCCCCTTGCATATACAGGGTTTCTAATGGATGGTATGTAGACTTGTTGGCCTTAGGAGATGCTTTCTACCTGTGGCATTAGGATAATACAATGTTAGGGAAACAAATATTGTGAATCAGAGGTGGGGAATTCAGCTTCAGGAAAGTAAAAACCCTGCCTGGTTTTCCTTCAACCTGTTTACTTAACCATGTGGTTTTAGTCGCTGTCAATGCTTTGGAGATGGAAATGCAAATGGTTGGAACCAAACTCTGCACCTGCTTTTTACTTTCTGAACCTGGATTCTCCACCTCTAGCGATGATGATGATGACGATGCCGATAATTTTCCAGACTTTATCTCTTTGCAGGCTTTAGCATCCTGGTCATTGGGATCTGTATTATATGCAATCAAAGTTTGACTTTGTGGAACCTGAAATATTACCATCCATCAAATACTGCAACCAAGTAGTCTTTTGCAGTTGCAGCATCCCACATATTGATATTATGATTGTAAGTGCAATGCAATATATTTCATAGCTCTGAAATATTGTACATGATAGAAATGATGTTTTACAATTAAAAACTACAAAAACAGATCAGGGTCCAGTGCTCCTACAGAGCATATGCATTGCTAGTTATTACATAATAGAGCAGGAAATTGGAAAAAAGAAAATGTGTAACTTTTATTTTCAGTTTTGTTGCAATGGCGTAGATTGAGCTTGTCATTGCACTAACCCTAAAACTCAATAATAGCAATCACAAATAATTACTTTTGATACAATATTTGGTAGGCTATCCCGATCAAGTGCCAGGCATTGAAATTCTGCTTTCTAATATTAGATTTGGCAACCAGGAAAGAATTTCACCACCCACAGTTGATAAAGAACTTGGTGATTTAGATTCAACAGCTCAGAGAGGTCGAAAGAGGTTCTGATGACATAAAGGTAATGCGGATTAAATTATATCGTCATTACAATATTTAACCATGTTGAAATGTCATGGTTTCCTATATTGTACAGCTGTATGATTGTAGATTTTCCTCACTACTTTTTCTTTTCTATCATGTTTTATCATTACTCTTATTTCTCTCTTTGAGTGTAATGATCTTGTACAGTAAGGCATGTTTTTGTAATGGTCATGAGGAACACAGAAGGCCCATTCAACTAACCAAACATACCGTAGTTTTGGCAAGCATTTTTAATGCATGGCACCTTAAGTGGTACATATAACTATTATATCTTTGACATTGTGATGACGATTGTGGTTTAATAGTATGTGCAACTCCAGTCTCTGTCGTCACTCTGCATGGTAAGCTAAACCCAGATTCTCTTCCAGCCTAGTGGCCAGGGGCTTTAAGAAATGGCCTTTTGAGCTGTCATATTTAAGCCACAGGGAAACAGAACATAATGACTGTTTTAGAGGTCCTAGAAACTCTGGACAAGTAAAATTGTGAATAGAAAATGTTACATTTATTTGAAAGTGATGTATGTTAAAATCTTTAACATAATTGTGACAAAGATGAATTTATTTGAGGGCTTTTTTTCATTACATCTTAACTGGGGTAGTCAACACGTTTTTGAGTCCTTGTATATTTATTTATATAGAGGGGAAACATAGTAAATGGGTCTGTTGAGATTCATAATAAATGCAGTGTTTTTTTTTTTTACTTGAATACAAATGTGTAACATAATCTGTGTCAGAGTAGGTGTGAGGAAACATCACAGTGAAGCCTGGTGTCTAAAGGGACTTATTAGCAGACGGCAACAGTTGTTTGGCTTCTTTCTCTCTTGAAAGCAATTATTCCCATTTTTATGAAAACATAATCATTTTAATGCTGATTAAGAGATTTTAAAAAAAGAGATCCAAACCTATGCTCAGTGGACGGATGAACTATCAATGAACCTGAGCACACTCAACGTTGTCAGATGCTCCAATCTCCTCTCCCCATCCTTCCCCAACATTTGTATTAGCATAATTTATAGATGAGGGGTGTTCATGTATTTTTGAACTTTAAAGAAGGGAAATTGGTGATGTTAATCTTTTAAGAGGCATCGGGTAACAAAGCATGCAAATTTCTCCCCCTCCATCATAAAAAATGCACAACAGAGCACATGTGATAGCTAGAAGACGCTGGAAGGGAAGCACGAGAGAGCGGCAGCGGGTGTTTTTGAGAGGTAGTATGTGTTTAGACCCGGTGTGTGATGACAGTTGTGCCCGCCTTGACCTAAACCTCGCAGAAACATGGCTGTCACCGCACATCATATACACCATGCCACCTGAGCACACAAAAAAAAAAAACTCCCCAACGTTTCACCTCATGCTGCCGTGCTCACTGTTGTAGCACATTGACTTTATTAGTGCAATTAAATAACAGTTTCCGGATCTTAACCACTTTTCCAACAATACTGATTAACATCTTTGCAAGCAAGGACTTGCATCATCATCATTATTGCACTAATGACACTGTATTAATGGCTAATCATTAAGTTGCATTTGCATGCATAAGCTGCCTCACCTTTCTCCTATAAACTCATTGGAGTCTCAGAGCTCTGCAGGTGATGCATTCCTTCCTGTATAATGATGTATTTCCTCTGAGTCCTGCGCCTTGGGAGCTTTTTTGTACTGTTGTTCAGTCTGTCTATGCCTGTGTGTGTCTCTTTGTGCAGAAGATGCTTCCTTATCTGTGTGTGTCTGTGCGTGCGCGCGTGCGTGTGTGTGTGTGTGCACGCGCACGCATGTGCTTGTCGGATTTATTCCCAAAGAAGACTCATTTCCCCAGCAGGCCCTGTCAGGCTGTTTCTGGGCGCACTCAGTTCACAGCTGGAGGCAACTGCTGTCACCTGCTTACCTAACATCTCTCCTCGCCTCAACACTCTTCTCTTTCCCCCCAATTTTTTATTACTTACCTTTATGTCTGTCATAAGGCAAATGCTTTATTCATCCTCACACAATACTCTGATTCTTTTAGGGGAGATTTTTTTTTCTTCCTTGAAACAAGTAAACTGAAGGCAAACTGGTCCTTTATAGTCGGCAGTAAACTTCCTCTAAAGAGACTGCAAAGCCAAACGATTGCAGTGGGAGTCTTGAGGTCCTATTTTTACAGCAGCATTCAGCACAAGTCTTCCCTAGAACTGGAATTTTCAAAAGCTGTCATTCTAAAGTGGCTTGCAGCAATGCCTAAAAAAAAAAGGATGGTTCAGCAGACCAAAACTAAGAAAGCAACGAATGCCACTTACATTTATCCTCTGAAAAAAAATCAACAGTCATGCAACAAATGTTATCAAATATCCACCATGAGTTATTATTTTTTGGTAGTTTGGAGGTTTTACTGGCCTAATTTGCAGGGACGGTTAGCGTACGTGCACAATGGACCAACTGCTCTGCAGGGTGTTGGTGTGGACAACATTAAACGTATTAATCCCTGACCCTGGCCTTCTGTTTCGTTCACACACAGATCTTACACACTCAGCGTTACTGACCAAGGCAGACAGCAGATGCTTCACTGCATGACTACAGCCATATACATCCCACCATCCTGTCATCGCCACATGTTGTATAAATTGGCCCTAGGCTGTTTCTCACCTTTGTAGTTTAGTGCTGGACTATTATAGATTTTCCAATTGCTGCCGATTTTTACTTAGACAGCAGAGCTGTGCGATACAGGATATACAGCCTTTTTTATTGTGGACTGTGTTGTGTAAGTTCATGCTTTACAGGAGCAGGCTCAAAGTTCACCTCACACAGATTGAAACTGAACTAATTTATGTTCTGAGGTAAGTTTATGGCACCGCCACAAACTAGTAGTCCCTGTTCTAATTGCTTTTCTTATTGTCTGTGTTCACATGTATATATATATATTTCTGATTTTGCTGCCAGAAAGCAAATAAAGTCTACCACTCCGGTTGAAACACCGGTTTAGTAAGACATTTTAATTGTATGTGGTATAAAAGCAGCACAAGCTCTGTGCTCATTTAATTAAATCCTATGCTGTGTTTATTTTTGCAACAGATTGTTCTGTGCATAATAAACAAAATGTAACCCATAGAAATTCATTATATTTACAGTAGAGTAATCTTTTATTGCAGTGGCATAATCTCACAAATAAAACTGGGCAAGAACAGAGGTTCATTTGTCAAAGAAATTTAGAAAAGCAAAACATCTTGCAGTCCCTAAATCTTTATGATAGCATTTTATAGCATTTCAAAGCAATTCTACACATTTTTACCAAGAGTGCAGTTATTGTGGAGGACACCGTGTCCCCTACTAATAGTGACTTTACCCTTAAGCCACTTGTAATAATTGTCCTCTCATTACACGTACTTCATAGAACATCAGTGATCTGCTTGTATGACTTAGAACTATCACAACATTAACAGGAGACCTTTAGTAACATTTAATCCTCATTTTTGTATGTTAAAAATAAAAGTTATCGATCCAAGAATTGCAATCCTGATTAGGTTGCTTATGACGTTTTATGTCCCAAATACCAAGCTTACTTTATCTTTTTCCAAACTGTCATATCTTAAGTTTTTTTTTTTTTTTTGTGTCGAGTTGGCTTACATGTATTGCAACCAAAATTATCCCTACAGCAAATAAATAAATAAATAAATAAATAAAATGAAACTTTTGATGTGTATACACAGCTTTATGTGAACTCCATAGGCCAACATTTTAGGTATAATTATTCATGAAGGAAGACGGATCTGGAACACTTCCCTCAATAAATGTTGCTGTATTCTTAAGTGTTCTTATAGTTTTTAATGGACATTTCAAAACTATAAGGCTGCCTTAAGTTAATTAAATACAGAGTGAATAACTAAATCAATATAAAACAGTAATTACAGTTTTGGTAAAAGGAGTGATTCCTCTGCATTCTCCTTAAGAATTATTTTTGAAATGCACTGAGTTTTGCCGGCTTCAATTAAGACATTCTAGTACTGATTCCATGTCAATACCATCTAATGTGTTTCAAGAATGGAGAATAAGAATGACTGTTGTTGTTGTTATTGGCAATTAGTAGTACATTAAAGTTATAGTGGACAATCTTCTTTCTGCTTAAAGTTCATCATATCTATAGACCAATAGATGATCTTATCTATCAGTTGTCCCAAATGCCAATCAATGTGACGTGCTCTCCTAATGCCACAGTGCGTGTACTTTCCTTGCTAGTGTCCTCTTGTTGGCTGCGCATGGGCACTGCTAGTGTTTATGTATCCAGTTAGCTTCGGTTGCAGCCTTCATTGTAGCTCTGCTGCTCTCATTGTATACTTTGGAAATGGCTGACAGTTGCAAGAAGCAAACTGTCTTACAAGTTTATGAGAATAAGAGGAAAAACGACTAGAGTATATTTGCAAGATTCTTTCTGGCAATCCCCCTGAGAAGCGGAAAAGCATGTAAGATGGCCTTGCACATGCTCAGTTATTTTAAAAGTGAGCTGGGTGTTCCTTACCTATATTTCCAGAAAAAATGTCCTCTCTACATTTAACCTTCTTGTTGCGTGCTAAAAGTCTTGCACTCACTCACTCTGCATAAACTGCATAATTATCCATACATGTTATAAAAAAATCAACTTACCTGTTTGTGCTTCGTCTCACACTGAATTTGACCAAACTTTGAGTCTTCTTCACTCAGCAACATCACCCACACTGAAGAGTTCGGTTGTCAAAACAGCCTGGTAGTACATGCAATGGTGCATTCACTGATTGAGAAAATGCATTTGTGCTCTAATTATTTTTAAATCAAGTTTAATATTGGTATATTAATACATTCTATAAACAAAATAACAGCAGTAGGAATTGCATTATGCCAATAATGTATGTGGAATTCTTTAAATAACATGACCAAGATTAATTGCATTTAATAAAAGGAATTAGATCTTGCTCTACATACTATGTTTAAATACCACAATACACACATTAATGTAATTCTCAAAAGATGCTGGAATTTCATACTGACCCATGTCCAGTTTCCTTTTATTAAAAATATAAAAGTTAAGAACTCAAAAGCACTAACAGAAAGATGGCTAATTTAACTTTTTTTTCTTTTAAAGGGAATGCTTGATGTCAATTAGTGATACTATAGAAAGAAACTGATACCACATTAAACCTTCCAGCCAAAGAATAATACAGTACAATAGAAACTCTTCACTTTGCAAAATGATTTCTTCATGATCTTTGCCACAGCAGTCTCCTGGAGGTAATTGATAGTCTATTTTCTGACAAACAAAGGAGGCAAAGGATGTTCCAAAGAACACTGAACATCCAAATACTTGGTAGAGGATGAGTTGAAATGAGTTCCTGAGATCAAAAGAAACAGAACGATAAAAGGATAAAAGGGACTGAAAGATAAAAGGAAGTGAGTCACTGGATCAGACTTGCGCCTTTTTTATAGAACAGAAGTCAACAGAATTAAAATCCAGCAAACCAACAGGAGCACTGGTCTCAAAAGTCTCCGTGTTCCAAAGATGTTTCCCCTGACTTTATACAATTAATTGGTCAGGTTTGTACAAAAAAAAAAAAAAAAAAGAAATTTGGGCACTTCATAGAATGTCATCAAAGGTGGGATCTGCTCACATTTCTAACTGAGGCAAAAAGGTTAGTGTAGTTTGTTTCCATGTACTTTTTGTTTTCTGTTTTGGTAATTTTTTATTTAAAAAATGGGATAAAATGAAAATATTGCTAGATTAAAAATGTATTAATTTATTTGTCATTAGCCTTGACTGCAAATTAAGATGAAAAATTATACAACAGTTTGAAAAACTACTTGTGCGATGTTGCCATTGATAACTAGATATTTAAATGCAGTAATCAGTTATTAAGAGAATTACAACTCATTGATTTTGTATTTACAAACAATATATCTTTGGCATTTTAAGAAACTTTTCTTTCTAGAGAGTTGACTTTAGTATAAAGGTGCACATCAAATAGTGTAGCAATGTAAAGCTAATTGATTTCAAGAATTTAGTTTTGTAGAAAGTCATGGATTATTCACACACAGACTGGTGTTTTGCAAACATTTAAGACTCTTGATTTCCCATATAACTTTGAGGTAACTAAAACCCCAAATTAAGTTTTTCGGAAATATGACTTTTTCATTTTATTACATAGGTCATGAGGATCATGATCGTGGGGGTTACTAAATAAGCTTGCTCTCCAGAGTGTTGCATGAAAGCATATCAATAGAAAATTTAGAAGAAGGAGAAAAGAGACGATTCACATTAGCTATGTTTACATCCAATTGTCATGCAAATTTTGAGTGAATTTTTAAAATGTCGCAAAAAAGAAAATGAAAATTAGGCATGCACTGGTTTGGAGCAAATTAAGCAGTCTATGCAAAGAGTATTTTCATCAGAAGTTGACGGTAAGCATGAGCGTAAGAAACAGCAAGTAGAGGTTGCAAACTAGTGTGGATCACAGACTATTCCAGACAATGCTTTTCTCGAATTGGCTTTGCTTCACAGCCCCTAATGCTACAGTTATCCCTGTTGCTTCTCCATCTTGTTCTATCATTTTTCCCTTCCACTCAGCTTCCCAGTTATATGATTAAGAAAAATTACTATATTAAAAACATTTTTTTTTATAATTGTAACAATGAGCCAACGTACTAACCTGACCCCGCCAGATGGATTTGCTCCGCATATCCATCTGGAAACCTTCCGTTGAAGTAATTTTGGGAAGGGGCGAAAATACTGGTTAGCTGAGGTTAGCTAGACCTCGTCCTGGCATGTCACTCTCAGATGTGCAGACTGCAGTATGGCTTACACTAAGAGGCAGAGTGATTTTTTGTTATTTTTTCAATGTAAATACTATTGTATTTTCTAATAATACTAATATTAATAGATTCTCCTAATTTAGGTTATTTTTTATTTAAGCTGTTTGTCATTTGTTGTTCATTGTTGGGTATTTGTGGTTCTGTTGGTTACACTGCTGGCTACAAAATAATAATAAGAAGCTTCCACAACTCCGACATTGTTTTGTTTTTTGGACTGCCGTTTGGGTCCCACTTCCATGGCCGCTCAACCAGTTTGACAAGGATGTGACAATATTGATCTTATGTGAGTTTCAAATAAAATAATTTTTTAATTGGATTTTCTTTAGGTGTAATCCATAATCATTAAAACAAACAAACAAAAAATCTGCCTATAAATAAATATGTAAAAGTTAAACTTTTTGAATTGAATAAGAAAACTAACTTAACTTTTGGCAGATCTTTTCGTGCATTAAAATGGACCGGTATGCGTAGAATGTTTCCAGAGCAATAGTTGAAAACAATGTTGATGGTGGTATAATAAAACTTCACAGGAGGCATTTGAACAGTGAGTGAACCCTTCTTTGGAGATGGTATTGAATATTCTGTCTTATTATCTCCAAGCCCGTGAGCAGTTGTGAGAACAGGCTGTCACATTTGGTTTTACAGAAAGGGAATTTTGTAGTTTTGTTTTGTTTTTTCTATGGGAAATGTTATGTTGCTGCTGAAGTGCAGCCATTTAAGCTAATGTGCCGTGATGAAGTCTCAACTGTGTTTGAACTGACTATCTGTGCTTGAACTGCAAACCTGTGAGAATCTGTTGCAAACATGACATTTTCGTGTTGTCGTCGGATAGCTCACAATATGTGGAAAGGTGAAGTTTAATTCTGTGTCTCATGAAACAAAACTCATTAAGTGCTCTGACTGACATATCCTCTGTGGGAGAGACACAAGTAAGACCCATTTAACATCCTGCTGTTGTCAAGCTACATCTGCTAGCTTATTATAAACGTTTTGTTATGATACTCCGAGCAGAAAACAACGTGTCTCGCTGGCTTTTGTGGTGTTCTGGCAGACATATGGTGTCATTACAGGTATCTAATGATAATCAGTAAAAGTCTATCCTGCAGACACCTTCAATCCATCAGAGAGACAGAATAAACTCAAAAATCACATCGCTGAAGCCTTTAAAATCCGTAAATCTCTTTTGGGGATGAGTATATATAATAACTTATCTCTAACTACACATAACAATGGAAAAATAGAAATGTATTCAGTGTCCATCTGTCAAAAACATCCACATTAGCAGTGCTGTCTAAGACTAGGCTTTACAAGAATTAGTTCAAATAATTCCTGGTAGATTTCAAATACCATTTATTCACAGTTTCAGATAAAAAAGTTTTGTTAAATTGCAAGATACTAATCCGTTGGATTAAAATTGTCCATTGCTTGATTATGTTTTAATCAAGATTTAAATTGAGTCATTACACATTTGAATTTTTATACCAGTCCTATGTATTTGTATACTGATTTACTGTTCTCTTTTCTCAAATCTACTGAATCTTAATATAAAAAAAAAATAAAATTTGGATTTACATATTTTCTTTTTATGTTGTTGGCGAGTCAACACAGTCTACAATTAACTTACTATAGCATTTTACTCAGTACATATCACTAGCAGACCTATTGATGTGAAAGCCACACCAGATGTAAGTAATCATCTAAATAATCTATTTAAAGAAGTCAAAGCCTTTCATCCAATGCCTTTCGTTTATCCAATATAGGATCCTAAATATGTCCAGGAGGGAAACCCAGTCATGCAACCCGGTTGCCATTCAAATACATTTAAATGTTTCCTCTTGAACCACTTGAGTGTTGCTCTGGCAGTTTTCTTCGGGTCATTGTCCTGCTGGACAAATCACAGGAAGACTGACAGGTTTTGCTCCACATGGTTTTGCACCATCCATCTTTCTCTCAACTCAGACCAGTTTCCCGTTTCCTGCTGCTGAAAAACATCCTCACAGCAAGATGCTGCCACCACCATGTTTCACTGTATGAATGGTATTTTTGGGTTGATAGGATGTGTTGGATTTCCGCCAGACAGGGTTTCTTGGTGTTTGAAAAGTTACGTTTATCACTCAGTTGACCAGAGCACCTTCAACCATACATTTGAGGAGTCACCCACATGTCTTTTGGCAAGCTCAGAACGTGCCTATAGCCCCTCACACAAGTTCTTGTGGACAGATGCAGCAGTCTTTGTAATGTATGAGACTGCCAGATTTCAGATACTTGAAGGAAGTAGGAAAAGAAAAGCTGCTAGACTAGCCTTAGCCAATGTCTCAACTTGAATCAAATTGAAATTCTAAGGTAAAATCTGAGCAGCAGAATTCATAGAAGAACCATCATCAATTGAAGACAGCTTGTATGAAAGAATGAGAATCATCATGCACATAAACAAAGCTTGAAACTTTGAAGTAGTTATCACCAAAGAACCCTAAAAACTGAATTTCGGTAAGCTGGTTTCTATAAACTCCATCTGTTATTACAATTATGTTACATAATCTAATGTAGAATTACATTTCTTTTGATTTCTTTGTATGTACGGATTACTTGGGTTCTTACCAGGGTGTGATTTCCAGGTCAACAGCTCTATTATATATATATATATATATATATATATATATATATATATATATATATATATATATATGTATATATATATATATATATATATATATATATATATATAATTCAATAATATGTAGGTTGTTTCACATGTACAGTGGGTAGAAATCAGCTGAAGGTCTTAGTTTTGATGGTTTGTACAAATAATCTTTTTTAAATTCAAATCATAGTCTTGCGTTGTTTAATATTTTTAGAGCTAAAAAGTAAAAACCAAAAGGAGAAACACCAAGTACAAGTCAGTAAAAGCTTACCAATAATTGATTTTCCTAAGCTTTGAGATAATGCAGTAATGAACCACCCATATTTTGTCTGGGGACAGATTTATAAAGTCTTGTCCTGGCAAATAAAATTATCAGTAATTATGGGCCTTTTAGAAGTACAAATAATACCTACAGATTGAAGGGGAGGCTATTGAAAGAATAGTCTTTCTTTAGGTTTTCTGTCTTAAAAACCTAAAAAATGATGTTTTGAAAAATAACAATCCTGAGAGAAAGAGACAGACAGACAGACAGACAGAGAGTGAGCTAGAGAGAGCTGTGCATACGATTGTAGGAAAAGCCTAACACCTCATTTTGACAACAGAAGATCCTCCTGTAGAGTCAAAAGACTTTGAAGTGGTGATGCATGGCTCAACTGTGCACCTGCACAAATGTGGCCTTCATGCCAGAGACATCAGAACAAAACACACTCTTTTAAATACTGACCTCGAATAGTCGTGCTTTGGGCCTCAAGTTTAAGCGCTACAAAGAGCATGCAGGTTAGAATAGGCACCGTTTACTACCATAAGATTTTGAAAGCAAGCACAAAGTACAATTAGATTCTGTAACAAACTAATGATGAAATGTTGCCCCACAATCTTCTTTGATTATTTCAAGAGGTGTAACATCAAAGCTTTTACATAATCAGTATCTGTAGACAGGCTTAATTACCCACATTTCAGGAAGATCATCATGAAGGAAGAGTACGTAAAAGTTGTACGAAAAATGAATAATTTCTCAGGTCCTGAAATTGTCCTCAAACATAGGCACTGTCCTGAAGAAGGCTCAGCAGAGACTGCATTTCCTTCCGGCAACTCAGGAACTACAACCTGCCACGGGAGACTCTTTTCACATTTAATACTGCTGTTATTTAAACTGTTGTGGGTGCATACATTGCCATGTGATTGAACAGGGCCAAAATGAAACAATCAGGTTTGGAGACAGGATCATTGGGGATGACATTACCTCCATCCAGGACTTGTACAGCTCTGAAGTAGGGAAACAGACCACAACCATCTCTTTGCAGTCACCACATATCCTGGGCTCCTAAAGTGTGGACTTTTACCTTCATATTGGTGCTACAGGGCATTTGCAAAATCCAGCCTCCACGGAAAAAGTTTCACCCCCCAGGCTTTCTTGCTGATGAACTCTTAAGAGTCAGAGTGCCCAGCTACTCTGCTGGGAATTAATACCATGCATAGTTGCACAAATTCAACCTTTTTTTTTTTACTTTTGTAACATTACTGTATATGTACATATTTCTTTATTTTCAAAACAAATGTTAAAAAAATGCTTTTTCATGTCTTACAAAATGTATATATTTGTATTTAAATGTCTGTGCATAGAGAGCGAGGTGGAACTGAAGCCAAATTCATGTGCACAGACTTGTCCAATGTAGCTGATTGTGATTCAAACATGACGTTGGTATTATAGATGGCCTCATCCGCTGTAAAACAATGATATTCATGCTATTCAGACATTTACCATGCATGTACCCAGTGGGGAGCTGAAAGTCTGGACTTTGATCTGCATTTGGGCTGAACTGCAAGTCCGCAACCTATTTTTAGAGCAGGCCCAGCTGAGGCTCAACTGACAGAAGTGTGGGGGAGAGCTGAGCACAAAGCAGCATGCTACCATAACATTATACATTAATAGTTAAAATATTCAAAGCAAAGCGCCAAGCTTGTGAATCATGGGAGCAACTGACTATGGCTCAGGTGGAAGCGTAGTCTTCTTACAATTCCAAAGTTGTAGGTGGAAGTCTTGCGACCTGGTGATTGAGAAAATAGCTTAAAACACTTTGAGTGGTCACTATCACTAGAAATGCACTATATAATTTCTGTCAATTTACTCTTATCAACAAGTCCTATCAAAATTGAGAGAAAACTATCAGTTAGCCTGCAGTTTTTGCAAACTCCTCCTCCTGCAAGAATGATCAGCTGATTGAGATGCATGTTTACAGTTGTAAATGCTAAGTCAGTCTTGTAGAAATGACCCATGCTTCAAAAGAAGTGTTTGAACATTATGCCTGCTTTTTAAAACCTGCGTTAACTCTGTGTTAGCGCAGTGTGCATTCTGCGTGTACCTCTCTAAAGGCATTATCCCATGACAACAGTCCACAATATCCTGTCATTCTCTTAAGGTTTATGAAAGGAAGCACTAGACAATATTGGACATTTACATTTTAAGCTTCTTAAATACTGCTTTTAAAAGCTAAATACAATGGCTTTTTTCTCTCCTATTTATAAAGAAAACGTGTTGAAATAAAATGTCTATGGAGCAGCAGAACAGCCACAACTTGCTCTCTCGTAGATCTGCATAGATCCGTTCAATAACAACACAGCAAGACTCATCCGCAGTTCCTCAAGGGGTCAGGAGAAATCATTCCATTCTTCCACTACGTATCTTCTACATCATGTCCTGCCTCCCGAGTGCTGTAGACATCTACTCCCTTGCACACCCTCTGTTGCATTTCCAGCTGTGTGACTCCGTCTACAAACAGAAAATCGTTTGTGTGAAAAGTCTTGACTAAACCGTCTGTGTCAAATCTTCTACTCGGTTACAAATATTCGACCAGGGTCCACCCCTTTGTGCACCACAGTACAAAAACTGTCAGGACAAGCAACCGCAAGGCCCTTGTGAATTACACAGTGTGACATTTCATGTAGGAAAAGACAAAAAAAAATGAAGAGTTGAGTGCTTTTGCGAGCCATTGATGGTGGTTGTTGGTGCCTATTTCATTTGGTCTGATTGCAGTGAATTGACCCCAGATATTTTGGTCTGCCCTCTGAGCAGAAGCGTTCCTACTTGGCGAGGCACCAGAAATGAGCGCAATATTCTTCGAGCAACCGACATACAACCATGGTGGAAACAGTGGGGCGCTGAAATTATAATTGCGTCTCTTCCTCCTGCTCAGCACGCTCTCAGGAACCTGTCCAGCTCACATTTAACAAACCCAGTCACACAGAGATTCAGACACTTGGACACACTTGTAGAAACCAATAGGGTCCAGCTGGAAACGGCATCAACTGAAACACACACAGGCCTCCTACAGGGATATGGCTTTTAGGTTTTTAGACATCCCTGCTGTTTCTTCTGCAGATTGGTAACAAATTCTCATTGGGAGTCAGTTTTCAATCCATCTGGAGAATCACTTGAGGGGGAGTTATAAGCTACACTGGAAATAGTACAATGGTTGTAAACATTAGGTGCTAGTTTTTCTTTGACCTAATAAATAACAAAAAAGTTTTAGTAATTTATTTTTCTAAGCTACTGGTTAATTGTTTTGAATTGTATTCTGTTGGGTAAAGGTGAACTGTGCACACATTTGGATCTGATAGCATTGGATTGAATTGTAATTAGATTGTGCTGGGATGAATGGGCTTGACTGGAATGAAATGGAATGGATTGCATGTAATTAGTTGATTTGCTTTGCCTTAAAAATTTTTGCTTCATTTAGACTCTACTGTGATGAGCTGTGATGAAGAATTTGGTGCAGTAGCAAAACTAGAAATGACACAGTTGTCATACAGTTGTCATAGTTTGAAATTGATTCTTGTTTGTAAAGGATCCAGAATAAGTAAAAATGGCACACGTCTTAGCATAAATGCATTAAGTTACATGGAAAAGCTCTGTGTATTGATTTCAGTGTGTGCAGCAAGACTAAAAGCTAAAGTCTTGTTTTAACAGATTCAGCAGTATCTTATTATGCACATTGAAATACACGGCCTTGCAAAAGCCTTCACACCTCTTGAATCTTTTGATTTTGTCCCATTAAAAATATTAGAACATGATGTGAGAGACAAGGTTCCTCATCATTATAATATGGTTTTCTGAGGTTTTTAATACAAAAAAAATCACAATAATGTGCTGTAGATTTGTATTTAGCCTACATTTTCTCCCATACTCCAAAATGAGCCCTCTTATCTTTTCCTGGCTATGCACCACTTTGGTTTTTGTCAATCACATAAAATAACTTGATTTGATTTAAGGCAAAGGGGGCTGAAGAAATTTCACATTACACTTTTCAGGTTTTGCTATTTTTGAAAGCCACTTTCCACTTCATGTTTGTGTGGCTTTCTGTTGGTCTATCACATAATATTTCAAAAAAAATATAGACTTATGAAACTTGTGGCTATAATGTGAAAAATTATGAAAAGGTTCTTAGGCTGTGAATACTTTTGTAACATGTGTACCCAAAGATAGGAATTACTGGAATCACAGCAACATAAACTTTGTTGTGCTACTTATTAAAGTGTCTTGCAAAAAAAAAAAAAGGATTTCATGTTAAAAGCCAACACAACATACTGCATAATCATGACATAATTATGATATGGATGGTCCTTGAGGGAGAGGGTACATAAAAAAATATGGCATACATACTTTTCAGATTTGTAATAGTAAAAAATATCAAAAACAATATCAATTTCACTCCATTTTACAATTTTGCTGTACTTTGTTACTCCATAACATAAAATGGAGACGATGTGCAAGCGGTGTACAGAATCTTTAAAAAAGTAATGGATGCACAGTTGTTTTAAAAAAAGTAATGGATGCACAGAAATCAAGCAAACCAGGAACCAGCACTGAACGTGAATCAATCTTGTTTAAAATGTGCGTTTCAGCAAGAGGCCTTTGCCAGCACATTTAAACACAGTGGGCTTACAGATGTGTTTATACACAGGGCAGGAGTACAATTGGCCAATCAAGAGCGGAACAGGCAATCAGCTGATTAGGAAATATCTGCCAGAAGTAGTCAAAGTAAGAACGAAAAAAACTATCAGCAAGATTATAAAAAAAAAGACTGGGGGAAAAAGTACAGTACATAACACATAAAGGGTAGTTTAGGTCCCTCAGAAATCTTGATGACATTTAGCCCCTTGTACTGCCACAAACAACACACATACAACATAAATAATGATAAATTGATTTATTCCATCATTCTCTGAATAAATAATTGAATAAATGTCAACAACTCAGTGTAATCGTAGTACTGTCCTGACCACAACATGGTCAGGACTGTGCAATGGGAAAGCCTTTAAAATTATGGGCCATGGTGGGGTTACCAGACACAATATGTCGATAACTGACGTTTCATCTTTTGATCTCTTTAGATAATAGAGAAAATGTTGTAGCAGGTACTGTTTGAGTCCCTACTGGATCCTTTGATCCCCAGGCTTTTAAGTTTGTCAAAGTTTTCTTCAATATTTGATTATTTGTGAATCTTTTACAAAAATGGTTTTCATGTTTGTGAAAAGCCTTCTAAATGCTACAGATTCTTCTAATTCTGAGGACTCGTTGTAAGGAAGGCTTTTTCAGACTAGAAGGATCATAACTAAGTGCACTAATAATGGCCCCATTCTATCATATAAAATTCTAATAAAGTGCAATGAAGTTTGTGGCTGTGACGTGGCAAACTGCACTGAAAGTATTCTCTGCCAAACGTTTAGAATTACTGCGAACTAAACTCTTTAGTTCTAATTGTTACTATCTAAAATCAGACACGCAGAGTCAAGATGACAGCATTAGGTATTGATTCACAGTAAATGTTGGGCGTCAATGCCCCTGTGCCGCTTTTGTATGTGAGTGCCCGTGCACGTGTCGGTGCACGTCAGTCAGGTGGTTTATCTCAGCTTTGTGAGAGAGGCAGCAAATCTCCCTGTAATTACAATCTGAACAGCCCTGACATTTTACCAAGACTCCCTCAGGTGTGCGCATGAGCGAGTGTCTATGTCTGTGTGTCCATGAGCGTTTGAGTGTGTTCTGAAGGCCTTTTGTCTTCTGGGGCTGAAACAGCTGGGTGCTCCTCGCTAATTAACAAGAACCCTCGTAATTACTGTTAACTGGCCTACTATAGCTGACTGAAGGAGAGCTGGAAGAAACGCAAGCGCACAGGCAAATATGAAGAAACGCAAGCGCACAGGCAAATATGTCTTTAATATCATCATACTTATGGAGCTGTCAGTGTTTAGCAGGCTTGTTTAAAGTAAATAGTCTAAAAAACATTGATAAGTAGTTATTTTTTCCCAAATTCTGTTTAATCTTCATCTAAATAAGAATACTTAATTAAGAATACTTAATTGACTTTTTTTTTTACTAGCCTACGATTTCTGTTTTCGCAACAATAAATGAACAAAACTGCTGAGATATGAGTGTGCACTATCAATGCCACATTAGATAAGATTGCAGATGATAACGATATAATGATACCTCACCCTGTTCACCTTTTCTTCTAAAAAAAATAAAAATCTGTAACATTACTTGATGTTTGACGGAAAAGCTTTCTAAATGTGTGTCTCGTGGAGCACTCACTCGGTTCAGGAAGTCAAGCTTGGTGTTTGCAAACTGCTTTGGGTAATTTCAAGACTGAAATGCGTACAAGCACCTGATTCTTTTGTCTACTGTGAGGAAAGCACATTGGCGACAAGCAGTTATGGTAAGACACTCCAAGCCCCAAAAAAAATGAAACTTCATGCATTATTTAGTAGACTTATTACAGGCAATAATATCTTTAGAGCCTATATTTCTGTTGATTTTTGAGAATTACGCCTTATGCCTAATAAAAGGTGTAGCGAAAACATTTTGATACAGAAATGTTATGTTATGGCTTGAACAATCACAGGAAGACTGCTGACTTCACAGTTTACTGTTCATTAGACAGCTGCTCAGCCCCTCCACAAAGAACATAAGATACAAGTTAATTGCTAAAGAAGTTGATTGTTTGCTGTGCCTTGTTCAGATATTTTAAGCTAAAGTGAAAGGAAAAGTGCATTGGCGAAAGGGATCCCTATTCTAATCTTGTTTGTTTGTTTTAGATCAACTCTAACCTGAGCCCCCCTGCGGGCCTCAGGAGAATCCTGAGGCATTCCAATCCTGCAAAGATATGTAGCCAATAATACAACTATACTGGGGTATTCAAGTATATTACCTCAAAAAGTGAATTTATTCCAGTAATTAAATTCAGAATGTGAAATATAGATTAATTGCATGTGGACTGATAAGCAAATTTTTTTTTTTCCTGTAGAGTTGTCATGAGCAGTCATTGTCTTATCTGCAGTAGAAATGAGTCAGATGTGGAGAGCCTGTAATGATCTGTCAGGCTGCCCCCCCCCCCTCTATTACCACTCAGGAAAAGCCACTATGCAATCAAGTAAGATGCTGCTCACCTGTGCCATCTAGTTTACTCCATAGCCTGCATCTGCCCCATTTCCCATAAAAGCTCCATTCAGCCTCCGAGTCTCCATCAGTTTATTGAAAGTGTTGTGTGAGTAAATGGATCCAACATTCCTTCAATGCCCGATCATGATCTCCATTTCATGACCTCTGGATCATGACCACGTTTCTGTCCCTTGGATTTGTGCCTATCGTCTTGCACCTTTTGGATTCAATGCTTAAATTTCAGTTTTTTTTTTAGTCTGGACTTCATTACCGACTCTCACCTTTTGCCTGCTCCTCTCTGGAATATTCTGCAGTCTGCCTCAATAAAAGTGATTTTTGCCCCATCCCCTGACCAAGCTCTGCTTATGTGGATTGGATTTGTCAGCTTTGTGGATTTTCTGTCTACCAAACCCGGATTGGCCATTATTGCCAATCGCAAGGGGATCAAGGAATCCCTTTGCTAACTGTGACATAACCCGGCAGATGAGTGCTCCTATAGGGGCTTCGCCATTGCTCCTGCTGGCTGGAACCTCCCACATACACAGGAGTAGAACTTGTCATCTAGGAAATGAGTCACTCTCTCATCTGTTTTCAAAGCATTATTTTGCAGTTATATCCCTTATCATCCATTCTCTGAGTTAACCTACCAGTGTTCCAGAATTCCCACCAGTGTTTGGGTCTCTATAAAATTGTAAAGCACATTTTCTGGTTTTCTTTTTAGGTTATTACAGAAGGAAGAAGAAGTACTTTGACAGTAAAATCTAAGACTGACCATAATGGTTATTTAGCAATTTTTAGTAACTGTCACATAATAAAGAAAGAACATGTAAATGAATGTAATGATTCTGAACGAGTAAAGAACAAAAATACAATCAGTATGGCTTCACCATGACCTGTGCTATTACTCAGTGCATTAGGCTCCAATAGTTTTACAACTGAGCGGATGAGAAATGAGTGGGGTGTGGTATTTATGTTGTTTCTTAACTAGTTCTTAGCCGATTGGGCCATCAGGTGATGAATGGTGCGTTAATTTGTAACACAGTAGAATGTAGCATTGGATGGTTCAGAACTGCACACACGGAGAACTCAGACCAAAAAAACACAGCTGATGGCTGCCTGTGAAGGTAATATTTAAACAGATAGCATTAGTTTATGTCATCTGGGAGGTTTACTACTTTACTGTTGCACGTACAGGAGCTTTACTGACTTTTTTTACATTGTTCTCAAACATCAGTGTCATGGCGTTACCTTGTAGTGTCAGAGTCACATATGTTTTTTTCTGGCTGTACTCAACATGTTAGCAGTGTTAAAACGTCCAGCAGCAGGTTATTGTTTTGGTCGTGGCAGGGAGCGAGAGGCTGAGTGAAATGCGAAGGGGTCAGTTTACAATTCTTTTGACACAAATGGGTATCTTTGAATACCATTTTTTTCTGTATTTAGATATTGATTATTATTATTATTATTATTATTATTATTATTATTATTATTATTATTATTATTATTATTATTATTATTATTATTCTTTGTATAGTTCAATCTCTCACACAAAAGACCATTGAGCTTTTTTCTAAATTAAAGATAAATATTATGAAATGTGTACTATAAAAAATTTGTAGAACTGTTACTCAAAAGTTTCATAATTACAAAATGTATGTATTACAGAATAAATTAAGAACTTTTCTTATTACTTATAAGACTGTACATATTACTACAAAGTTATGAAACTTGCCAACATTCCTTGAGGGATTATATAGGGATTTATAGATTATCACTGGCTTCTTAGATGTTCTGCTTAGATGTCTCACTGTGTCTATACGAAAAGCTGTTCTGATAAGTACATGACGATGGCCAAATATTGTTGTGATTTTTCTTGAATGTAAATGTAAGACCTCAAAGTGCCTAATATACAGTCTTGGACTTACTGCAAAGTTTACCTTGTGAGCTCTCAGATAACAAGATGACAGTAAACACAGCTGGCACTTCCCTAAAAGCTCATGGTGAGCAAGTGTTTATGGTGATAACATTTACTGCTTCCAACTCCTGTTTGGTTGGCCGTACATTACTTTCAAATGAGTCATCAAAATTGTGCATACAAACACACTATTATGAATACAGTCATCAACACACTGGGAACCTCAAACCTGACCTTTTACAATATGGCCATTTCAGCAGCATGCCTTTTGCATCACCTACCTCTACCGAGGCACCACTTTGGTTTAAAATCAGTATTGAGGGGATTTCCAAAACTCTCCTATGGTGAAATACTGCAGGAATTGCATGAAATTTTGTTTGTGCAAAAATACTAAAAAGTGAAAAAGTTTATGAAACCCTATGGGTACCACAGTACATGTGAATATTTTCTGTTTTAATCCTCAAAACTGCTGGTGCTTGGATAACATTTATATTTTGTGCATGTCTTTTACAAAGGTATTTTATGTTGTTGTTCTTTAAATAGGTTTATATCTACTCTATGCTACTCTGATGCAGTTCTCACTTACTGTATATAGCACTTCCCACATGTAATTAGCAGTGATGGGAAAGATGTGTAAAAAGCCTTAAAAAATAATTTTCCCCTGAAAGATGCAATGGCAACCACATTTCTATATTTGGCAGATCAAACATTTCGCTTAATGTAATTTTAGAGAGGTGGTGGTGCTATACCCTCCAACAATGTTCAGAGAGCCTTTGGAAGATGGTAACACCAAGATGCCAGTCTTTAGTGAAGTCCTCAAACAGTGAGCTTTGGGGATTTTTATGTGTTATCACCAAAAGTTCCAGTTGTATTTAACTTGTTTTTGGCTGTAACTTGAATGTCAGTCTATATGGTTATATCATTGAATTTGCATAGTTTCTGATCAATAAATGCTTATAAAAAACATGATGCACTTTAATGGACTTTTCCAGTTTATGGTTAGGAACATCTACTTAGATGCATAAATAATAGAGAATCTTGTGAGTCTTTTAAGCTGCTCTCTTATCCAGGGGCCGTCACAGCAAGTAATTACAACTTGCACACAGACTTGGTGGAGTTTTTATACTAGATGCCCTTACTGATGCAACTGGGATTCATACCCGGGTTACCCATATCAAAGACACAAGACTTGGCACCACAGAGGGACCTAAGCAATGGATATTCTTGTAATATCCATTGTTATTCTGTTAGTTTGGAAACTACACCCTCCATCAAAGAACTTACAACATTCTTTTTTCTGTTTTCATTTATTTCCAAAAATCTGGAATCAGACTTCAACAAAAACTGAAAATAAGCTTCAGACCCGCAAAAGTGTAATAGCCAAGTTAACCCCAGCAAAACCGGACAAACTGATTACTAATTCATACATTCGTAGACACTTCAAACAACATAAAAAGGAATTACTGGTTAAAACCAACAAACTACAACATAATCACACAGTTGTGTGGAATAATTAATGGATAAATGAAGAAATCAGGGAGACAAGTTTAACCAAAAAGATTGCTTTTCCCCTCTGAGCTAAATGTCATCGCTGCCACTTTCTTTTTGTCACTTCCAACTTTAATGCTAACCATCACTGTGCATGTTCATGCATGTATGTGTGTGGTGTACAGAGGACAGTGATGTACATATAATGTAGGATGTGTCTGTCTCACTAGCTCCTCCCTGTTACTCTGACATAAAGTTAAATGCTACCTCAAAAGGTCAAGCAGATCAGCAGAGCTACAAACACAAACTTAGATGTCACGAAAAGAAAAAAAAACATGCCTTCTTCGTAGCGAGATGAGTTAAAAACGGATAAATATGCTCGGCTCTGAGAGGTGCATTCTGGGTAAAGGTTATTTTCCCTTCAGGGGACTCCTTTGCCAGTGAGATTATTATTTAAAGGGGTTCTAAGTGGTCTAATTATAAACTGTATGATTTATTTTTATTGTATATGAAGCTGAATGGACACAGACATATTTATGGTTACAATAAATAATGCAGAATACATAATCGGCATTTGCTCATGCAAGTAGCTTTGTATGCATGGGTGTGAGCTTTCCAAATAATCTGCCGAAGGTTTAAGCTGTTGACTATTGATCTGTGTGTGTGTGAGTTTATTGGTCATGTCACGCTATGTTGATTTTCATGTCAGACGGCAGCGTTCTCTCCTCACTCCATTACTTCCCATTCTGTCACTGTGTGTGTCTATGCATCTGTCTGCCTGTGATTTCTCTCCCAGAACAGTTGTTTTGCTTTTTTTTCATCTCAGGTTACAGCTGTTTAGTCGTTCTTGGTCTCTCGTTTTTTGTTTTTTTTTCTCTGTCTAACATAGACAGATCCTAAAAGGTAAAATATACAACTAAAAAATTACATACACTGTTGCAGAGCATTTGGTAAAAACTGCTGAACCAAAAACTGCTGAAATGCTCCCAAAAAGAAAATGGCTAACTGCACACCCATTAATGATAGATAGGAGGTACCATATTGTATTTAACCACACGTGTTGACATAAGAAAGCACTTAACGTGTTGTTTTTCTTATTTAGATTTCCGTTCTTCACAAATCGGCATCCTTTTGAACACATCACTCCCCCTGCAAATTTTTTGTCTGAAAAGTTCAAACCTGTGTGTCCAGTGTATGCAATGTTTTTAACAAGACAGAAACTGAACTGAAACAAAGCGATGCAGAAAAACAAAACAACAAACAAACAAAAACACTAAAACGTTTGCATAGTGTTGAGTGTTTTGAGAGGCAACCATTTTAGGATTAGCTTTCAAAACAGCAGAGCTTTTCTTGGTGGGGAAAGTAGCACTCTACTCTCATTAAAGGTAAAGTACTTATTCTACTCTTACAATTTAAATTAGATTTAACAAGCAAAAATATGTCAGAATATGTTTTCATGGATGGGTTTTATTTTTACCCAGTTGTAAAGAGACATTTAGAGGACTGGCAGTTAATACAGAGTTACAAATGCATTTAATCTGAAGAAAATGTTCACGGTCCACATAACCTGTGAAATAATACCTGCAGTCAGTGCGGTTAGATTTTGAATATATAAAAATGAAGGTCTCCTATAAGTTACATTAGTTCACACAAACTAAATTTACCATATGTTCATTCCATTAAACCAACGCAGCAATCTTTAATCACAATCGAAGCACTTTTGATGACTTGTGTACCTGCTCTGTGCATTTAAAGTCAGGCACTTTGAATGGTCCAATAATTGGGGTGATTTTGTCTAGCATTTTTTCTGTTTGAATTCTGTGTTTAGCTGAATTTCTTTTGAACTTAGTCAGGTTTCCCCATTATAATCGTTTGACGTTGTTCTCTAGCTGACCGGTGTATTTGCCAACACTGAATTTCGTCTCGATACATGTGATTAAACTAAAAATTATATCTCCATCTTTAAACCATGTCTTGCTGACAGTTATTTGAAATCGGTGTAATGGGTAACTGAAACAATTGTGGCAGGTTTTAAGCACTGCAGCTACGTACCTACAGACTGGCTAAAATCATTCTGTGGTAAAGGTTCAAAATATTTAAAGTATATAATTTCATAACAACAACAGTTTGTTTAAATACCTAGATATTGTGATACTTCTCAGTGTAGGTCAATAAACCCTTTAAAATAGTCGCTGAGGAGACTTATCTCACCTAAGATATGCCATTCAATTAGTTTTAAGTGCTTGGTATGTCCCACTTCTGAGACTTGTAAAGCAGATGCTGTTATGGAAGCCTAGGAACTGATTCTTTGTTCACTTTCTGTAGAGCAGCTCCAGGGTTTATCTCCAAATGACATCATCATCGCTGCCCCTCTCTTTGTGTGTCCTGGGCTTTTCAGTAGCCCTATTGAGATGAAATGTTCTCATTTATTTTTGTGCAGGACCTCCTTTGCCTTTACCAGCCTCGTCAAATTCCACTTCTCTGAGTGATTGACTACACATCCTTTTCAGCGCTCGCCCGGCATGAGCACTGAACATTTACTGCTGCCATGATGATGTTATACATGTTCCAAAGAAAGAGTCGAACAGCTTTCACGTCACTGTCTTCCATGTCTGTGTTGTACTCAGTTATTCAGTGTACCTTCGCTAGGGAAGCATGGCTTGTGTAACCACATTTCTAATTGTTGGACTTTGTTACAAAATAGGCAAAGAGTAACCCAAAAAGACCATTTCTATCGATTTAAGAGTTGGATGCATTCACTTGAGAAACTTATAACAATATCATCTCCAAATGCATTATGCTAATTTTGAAGACATGGTTAGGAATTGTTCAGAGGGCTTCAATCACAAAAGATTATAAGTTTTTATACTCCAGTTAGCAGTAAACCAAATTTCTGAAATTTATTTGATTTTATGTTCTAGAACATTAAAAGAACGACAATATTGACTGGTTAAATTATTTTTTTTTCAATGCAGGAATTAATATAAGCCAGCATAGCCAATGCCTGGATAGATATACAAGAATATAAGCATTAGAAAACGGTCAATGTTGATGTTTAGAACTTCTTTTATATATATGACTGTGCCCTTATTTGAGAATAAACATGTTTAAATCACTTTGGAGTTGTACAGCTATTTGGACAACCAGGTGTATAAGCTACACCTGAATGCAGCATGCACCACTATTGGGAAAATCCCGTTTCATCAACAGGAACTACTCTGACTTGCATTTTATACAATGTACATAGTTTGGGCTGATTGAATGCTACAGGTAGCCGTTTAGACATTGGCAGGTCTTTCTCCAGTATCCGTGATGTTTGCATTAAGCTTGATAATGTTTCAGGTGTTGAAAAGATATGTTGCCTTAAAGTTCTGGTTTGGTCCACCTTTTTTTCTTCACTTTAGCTGCATGAGAAACCTTAATGTCCTGAAATTTCAGCGTACTAAGGCTATGCTATGAAATGCTGAAATGTGCATTTAGTTTCACACATTTCTATTCTGTTTGTATTGAATAATACTGTATTCATTCTGGGATGGCCTCAGAGGTACAATAGTGTAGAGAACAATAGTGAACAAAAAAGCACACCAAGGAACACAACAGACAGGGAGATGGTTAAGTTTAAAGTAAGGTTAAGTGACAAAATGATATTCCAAGTTATTGTAAGAATTCTACAATCCACGGCACACACAGGCCCATGTCTTGCCCTTCTCTTCTCCTCCTCCACCGCCCAAACTTGGGGTCATCCAGCCGTTTCAGAGCCAAGTGAGTGAGGCCGACTACAGTATCATCGATACCTTTAATCTACATACATGCAAACTGATATGGCTCTACGGCTTTCAGTATGGACGCAATATATTGTTCTAAGTATTTCATCAGTACAGAGATGAGAGCTATTGATATACAGTAATTATTTCACAATGTATGCAATTTCTTTGGAACAAGTGTGATGATATTTTTCAGTGACTCTTGAAAGGCGGGGCACAAAGCTGATGTTAGCTCTTTTTGCAAAAGCTCTCAGCAGGAAGGCAAACAGGTGCAAACTGGACAAACAAGCTGTTAACTTTGTGACTATCTGTGATTGGCTGACATTTATTATCATTTATTATAGACTGTAGTGTTGTTTTGAGATTCTTGGTTAAAATCCTGGTCCTCAAAGATTATTGTTACTCATTTAGTTAAGTGGCTTCATTAAACTTCAGTAAATTCCAAGACATTATGGAAGTGAAATTATCCTCAATTGTGTCCTTTTGTTCCTTCACTGCCTCCTTAAGCAGCTGGTTGAGTGCTTTTTGTGTCTCTTTACCTGTACTCTGTTGTTGTTCCTGAAGGCTTGCATTTTCTTGCTAATACAAGCCTTAATGTATTTGGTATTGTGTGGTTTGTTATGGGGGGGGAAATAGTAATGTCCTTTCTACTTCAGCTGCCTCATCTACATTTGTGTCGACATGGGAACTGGATCAATCGATGCACAGAAGCATCCTCTTAGGGTTTCTATGCTGTCCCTTGTCTACATAGTCACTGTTTTAACCTGAGTGTTGCTGCATTTCAGCTTAGGCCTGTATGTGGGAATCAGATGAACCATGTTGTGGCCAAAGGTAGGGGACATTTAGCATTGTTTTTAACATTACCATAAATGTATCAATATTTAGGGTTTCTCTTGTTTGATATGAAATATACTAGTAGAATCCAGGAAGGAATGTTTCCAGCATTCCGTGGTTGAAATCTTCAAGAATGACTCTTGGGACTCATGATTTTCTTTGGAGCCACTGGTAGACACAGGCAGCAACACAAGCCACAGCCCAACACCAATGGCCCTGGGTAGCACACATACAGTAAATATGTCAATACTTCTAAAGGTTTGTGGAAGATATAAGGGTCTCTTTCTCAAACGAAAGATTTCAACATTGGGGTTGGAGATAGCTTCTTTCACAGTTTACCACTTGCACCATCGGTCGCAACCAAACACACACACATCTGTCAAATCGTCTCTGTCCGTGCGAATGAGGGGAAAAATAACACCTTGATTTTAACTTCAGGAATTTCCCCGTAAAGCAGGTTTCTGTGAGCATCATGACATTTGACTCACATTACCTAAAGCATGATCTAGTATTGATGTGGAGTTCCTCTAATAATTTTTGTTGAAGTGACTGGACATTACAGAGAATTATTGATGGGAGTGGCAAGACACAAAAGTTGATGTTCAGAGGTGCTTTCCATTCAATTTAGATGGCTTTTAAACTATTTAGCAATGAAGAATGGGCAGTTTTTTTTCCTGTTCTGGAAAAAAAACCTCAAATGTTTTGGCATAATCTAAAAGACTGTAATTGTGGTAAAAGCTGGTTCTAAAGTGCTTTGATATATATATATATGCAATTTCTTTGGAACAAGTTTTTATATATATATATATATATATATATATATATATATATATATATATATATATATATATATATATATATAATTCTCAATAAGAAAAAGGAAAACATCCTTCTGGTGTCCTCAAATTCCCAGTCTTAGCAGTGCTGTTAAAAGGAGAATGATGCAATATGGTGGTAAACACTTGTACCAACTTTCTAAAATGTTGCCATCATGACAGTTAAAATGAGCAAATATTTTTCACTGGAGGAATAGTAGGCTATGGGATTTTAATGGTTTGTGAAAATAGCATTGCGTTTTTATGTCAATTTTATTATGCTTTCTACTGTTTTAATAAAACACACTAGTTCTTAGAAATGCTATATGTATAAAGGTTCATCTATAATACAATCATGCATCTGATGCCTAAGCTTGTCCTCATCCACAGGCTCTTTAGCCACTGTAAGCGATCCCAAGGACTTGGACGTGTACCTATACACAAAGCACTGCTAATATATAGTGATCCCCTATGCTAAGCCTTTTATCGCAGCAATTAGCTGGATGTCTTTTAACAGAGAGAGGAGAAAAGGGCTTCAAAGTGACTGCTGCAGGTGTAAGGGAAGCAGCATGAATAAAGAACAGATTTGGGAAATGAATCATTTACCGTCTGACAGAATGAGTGACATGAGGGGGCTTTTACATGCTGACTGACCAACTGGCAGACCAGAGGAGAAGGAATCTGCCGGTTGGGCTGATTAAGGGATTGATAAACAAGGCAGCTTGCTGACTGTGTCACCGATTTGTTCTTTGTGAGAGGTCAAAAGCAATGCTGAAAACATTTGATAAGCAGTATTCTGGATACTATGGGAAATTAAGGTCCTAGATTTCTTTGTTTGTTTTTTGCCTCTTATTATAAAGATACAGACACTTTGAGTGATTCTTGTATCTGAAATTACTTATAAAAGACAAAACTGAATAAAGGAGCGCAATGTATAATTAATGCAATTGTGCTGTTGTAGTAAATCCAATATCTCCTTACAGTTATTTATTTCATCTTTATGAATAAAAGACACAAATTTTTAACAAGCAAAACATTGTTAGATTATATTTTTAGGTGATTTTTTTATGTGCAATTGAACTAAACACCAATCATAATATACAATTTCAACATTGAGGCTACACATAGGTTTCAGTTAGACATAACTGAAAATTACGTCATTAGATACCGTTGATTTAGATGTATATATGTTAAACTTTAGATCACATTAAGCTGTAACGTCTTAGCTCTTACAATATATTTTACAGAAAAGAAGAGTAAAAGTAAAAATTGGTATATTTACTTTGGCTTTAGTTTAGATTTTTTGCGACATATATTTATGCATTTTTGAAAAACAAAATAACTTTTTAAAATCCTGGTATAGCTGGTATAGCTTGGTACTGTCTGGTTTAAGTTTTGAACCAAATGGCTGATAACACAGTTAGTTTGTTTCAACATGCTCTATGTGGCAGGCAGTTGATGTTTAAATGGCTGCTTTTTTCGATCTGACAACTGCTTCGATGTAAATCGTTCAGAAAAAAAAAAACACACACACAACAGAAACAAAAAACAACTTTTGGAGTTGAAGTGATTTGTTTTCTCTCCACTTCATGAACACAGACACACACTCATAGACTTGAAACCCCAGCATGGACACACTCGTACTAAGATGGAGACAATCGCACTCAACCGAGGAGACAATTGAACCCGTGGAAAAGAAATAACTTTGACCTAAAGAGAAAAAAAAAAAACAGACAAGCAAAAGCACAGTAACACAAAAAAGGGGGCGAGAGAAAGCAAGACAAGACAGACAAAGAGGTGTGCATGTTGTTAAGCTCACAAGACAGGGGGTTATTCTTGTGTGACGGCTGCAAAGTCACTCATGAGAACAGATAAGAACACAGTTGACTGGCTATCAGCAGGGAGAAAGACCTCTGAAACAAATAAAACGAGCAGAGACATGCTTGTTTGTTCACTTTGTCAACATCTGAATGTGGCTTTGGGTTACGTCTAGTGTCAGAAACAAATTATCATTTTTTTCCTAACCTTACAGCATGTTCAAAGGTTCATAACACTCTGGAGGCCAGCTGGAAGGAAGTGTCTTTGTAGGAGAGTTACGGCTGACGTGGTGGACGGAAGTCTTTCTTTAGCTTAATCTTAGCGCTAATAACCTCGATGAGATCCCGCTGATGATGCTAGATGAAGGCGTCCAGGAAATGTTTGAAGGTTTCCCTTTCATCAGGCTAATTTCGAGACACAAACATTCGCACTCATGTTTCAGTTTGGCTCTTGGCTAGTCTTAGTATGACAGGCTCTCGTCTTGATTGGTGCTGCTCAGATAGCTTATATTTATGTAAATTAAAGTAATTAAATAATTTCAGACCAGGAGGCATTTTAGAGACGTCACACCACCTGACTTGAACACTCAAACACAAGGTTTAACACAGAGCAAATACCCACACCTACTCCACAACCACCACCCAGTTCCTCTCAGTTTGAGTACATTTTAATAGATTTTTGCGAAACTTGATACCGATACCAAAATAAAAAAAGTATATTAACAAGGGAACAGCTTGTGGACATTACTTGAGGTTCAAATTGTGGCCAGAGCCACTGTGAATAACAAGATTTTGTTCTTCATATTTAATCCAAAGCTGAGGGAGAATAACACTGTCAGTAATTCCAAGCTTTAAAGAGCCGGTTGTTTAGACATTGCAGCAAGGCCCCCTTTTTATAAATACTGTCACCGTGCTTCTGGCTTTGTTTACATTTTGACTGATTGGATTGTCTTTCTATTGATTGCCTGATTTGAGATGTGAAACAACAGGAAAGTCCTGAGGAGAGCTTTCTGCATTGATTTTGATGCACTGCAACCTTTGACTTTCACAAGTTTGTTACCTCAGCAGTAAAAAAGGATCCGTGGCAGGCATGTGAAACCAATGGACACATTGTTGAATCTTTTATCCAGAATTTCCAATCGACTGGACCCATAAATATGCAGCTCGTCTTCCTTTGTTTTCCTCTTCATCCATTCGTCGTCTGGACTTTACTGTTTAAAACTTGACCAAAGTCATTTCAATAACACAAACACACACTCAAAAATGTACAGACTCCCCAGTTACCTCTTACGCCTCCTGCAGTACACTGATAAGGCCCTCTGTGTCTCTCCCCTGGTGTCTCTCACACTTTCTTTGTCCTCCTTGCTTTTTCTCGGTCTCTTTTCTGTTTTGTTCATTTTTGTTGCATCTAGGTCTCTGCTTAACTGTCTCCCAGTATCCTTCTGTCATTTGCCCCCCTTGGCGTCACTGTTTTTGTCATATTCTCACCCTTCTGTTCACATTCAAGATACCCTTTTTTTTTCAAGTGTTTGGGGCCTCTGTTTTTATCTTGATTATACAGTTTCAGTGTGTTTTCCAAAAAAAGAAAAAAAAAAGAAAGAAAGAAAATAATTCATTACAAAGCCTCCACACCTCTTGAACAGGAATCTTGGGGGGAAAAAATCAGATTCTCCAATCAAGATATTCTGGGTTTTGATCCAAGCCAGATAACTAAATCTAAAGGTACAGAGTACGATTTTTCTGGGAATATAGGTAAGAAATGCCCATGTCACTTTTTGAATAACTGCAAATGCACAAGACAATCTTACCGTCTCCTCCGCTCCTCAGGGGGATCCTGTGAAAAAAAAATCTCCCAAATACACTCTGGTCCTATTTTTTTCTTATGAATCCTTCCTCTTCTTCTCATAAACTTGTTAGACAGTTTATTTCTTGCGACTCTCAGCCATTTTCCAATTATACGGTGAAAGCAGTGGAGCTACCATAAATGGGACTCAAAAAGGGACTTTTGCATTCTTACCTACATTTCCGGAAAAAATGCCCGCTATACCTTTAAGCATGCTGGTAATATAATTCTATGCATAATGCTTTTACTTAATTTAGATTTTTTTGTAAGGAGGCTCTGGGAAGTTATTACATTTAATAGATGCCTGTGTTTAAAAGATGTCATTGCAGAGAGTTTTGCCCATCTATGCATCTATTGTCTACGCCCACTTAGCCTTGCAGGGTTGGTACCTATCTCCAGCCATCATTGTGCAAGAAGTGGAGATATACCTTGAAGATTTTGCCAGTTTGTTAAAAGACACATCATAAATACACTCACTCCTAACAGCAATTTAAAGAGACCAATAATCCTAACATACACATTTTTGCACAGTAAGTAGAAGCCAGAGTATCTGCAGAAAACCCATGCATGCATGGGAAGGACATAAAAGATTTTAACCTAAGACATTCATGCTGCAAGGCACCACTGCTAAAATCTCCTTCACCGTGTTAAAAAGTAAAAAAATCCACGGAATAGTGGAAGCTAGAAAGTTAGAAGTGAAGAAAGCATTTTATGACTCATACTGAAAATGTTCACAGGGATACAATATGATATTGGTGGATATTAAAGGACTAAAATTTCACAACAATCAATTTCTAACTTTGTGTGCGATTTTGTCCAGCTGGCCAACATCTGTGTTCTCATGTGGATTTAATCTTTGCTTAACGGCTGTTTCAATCAGCCATGTCGGCTGCGGCTCTGTAGTCCTCTCCAGTTCCGGCAAGAGCAGAGAAAGTTTTGGGAATTTGCCTCAGTCTGTTAGCAGAGAAAATCAAACCTGAAAATATAGCAAATCAAAGATTGAAGGTTTTCATGATTATCAGGTCTTATGGTTGGTTGAAAATTATCCCAGCAGTCATGAACAGCTGATTCACCTAATCAGGTGATTGGACACATTGACACAGACATTTTTTTTGCCACAGGTGTGGGGACATTTCCTGATAACTGAGAACTTCACTTTAAAGAAAATTAAACCAACCGTTTAAGCTTCCTACATCAACACTACAAAATTCTATGGAATGGGTGAAATCATAAAGTGCCATTTTTGGTTTAGACTTGAGGTCTTTAGTCAGAGTGCACAGCAGCATTTGTGGAAGAGGCTTCAATATTGATAGCTTCAGAAAACTGCAACTGGTTCAGAAACCTCGTTTAACTATTTAAAGAGTAAGATATTTTTTGTAGAATTTTTCAATTGCCCAAGGTCAAATACAAAAACATACTAAAAGTCTTCTGAAAAATAGCTGTTTTTGTCCATGATTTAGTTGTATGTTAAAGAGACAGATTCAGCAGATTTTTCTGCATTCTGTAATTACAAACACCCATACCACAATTCAAATGGTGTATTCTTTCAGTGAATAAGATACATTAAGATCATTGGTGAGACAGAGAACTGAGAGAACACTTTGTTTATGCTATCACATTTATATATTGGGTTTCTTTGATGCAGGTACTAGTATCACATCCAGATCTTCCCTGAGTAAAAAGAGCACATCTGTTTTGGAGCGTTTAAGAGCAGTGAGATCAGATAGTATGTACCAGAATGGGTAAACAATAGTCATTGGATTTCATCCTTCTGTTTCTGAAAACAGTATTATCTGAATCTAAAGTGGATGAATAAAACAGTTTTTCTTTTGCTCTTATTTAATATAAACTATCTTTACCTCCATAGACAGATGAAACTAAGTGTGATTTTATTGCATCATCTCAACCGAGAAGAGACTGGCAAGAGATCGGGCTTACTGATTAAATATGAATGTCAAGTTGTTGTTTTTTCAGCAAACAAAGAATTAGATAAAAGGGTTTAGACATTCCGCTCCCACCAAACAATGGTTTGTTCCAAATATTTATAGATTGGGAAGATGGAACAGGCCTTTTCATGGTATGTTGCATACACAGAGTTGAAATGAAGACTTGGTCGCCCCGAGATGCAACTTTTCTCTGCAATTCTTCTAAAAAGAGCTTTTGAGATTTTCTTAACCTCTCTTTCATCCTCTTGAGTGTGTGGTGATAAAATAAATTTCGTTCCTGGACAAGCGCTTTTGTTGCACTTGCAGATATTTGAAACTTTTTTTTTTTTGGCACTAGTGGCCTTTAAAAGAAGGTAGGCCGACAGGGAAGGGGCTGCAAGAGACGGAGAGACACACAGTAAGGGTCCGCCAGCCGGAGCCGAACTCGGGAGGTCCACGGCAAGGATTGAGGTTGCCGTATTTATCGCTCGTGCCCGCTATGTCTGTGCCACCAGCACACCCAGACATATGAAACTTTTTTAATTGACAGATTGACTATTAATTAATTTGAACAAGCTAGGGAAAGGTGTTATATTGTGGTAGCCATTTCCTGACTTTATCATACAGTAATAATTTCTAGGAACTTTATAGGAATAGCTAAGTGTTGCACAAAAGTTTTTGCAGGAAAAACAATTGAATAAAATAACTCTTATTAAAATGTTTTCTACAGATTTGAGCAGAAGACTAAGCAACTGCTTTAAAAGATAAATATATATTTTTAAGACTTTTTTAACGCATCTTTACCAGGGATGCCAGTACATGCCTAGGCAAGGCAAGGCAAGGCAAGGCAAGGCAAGGCAAACTAATTTGTATTGCACATTTCAGTACAGAGACAATGCAACGTGCTTAAGATGCCTAAGCTTCTGTTTATATATTACGCTTGATGTTGACACTTTTCAGTAATTAATGTGCAAAGATTGTTTTCAGATCTATTACACAAAATATGTTACAATGGGTTAGATAATAACATTGGTAACCTCACTTTGATATGATTTAGGACACCACTAGACAGTCTGCTTCTGATCACTATAGTCATTTTATGGTGTCGCTCATACACAATGTTCATCCAGCTACTGGCTACAGGCACGCCTCTCAGCATTCCTGTGAACCCATGAAGTTTACTCAAGGTTTATGTATCATGATAGCTGTTTTGTGAAGAGAGAGTAAATTAAAACGGGTCCCGTGACCTAGCACACTTAGACCAACACCATACTTAGACACTCAGCCCCCATAAGTATTGTTAATGTGTTACTCTACAACTTTCAGAAGCTCGCTCATCCTCCTCCTTTCTCACTCTCTCTCTCACTCTTTCTCTTTGTCTCTTTCTCTCAGACACACATATCTCACTTTTCTGAGCTCAGCACGGCTCATGGCACTCAGAACAGGAACGAGTGCAATGAATGACATGCACTTGTACAGCTTAACTTAGGCTTTGGAGTGTGCGTGTCTTTGTGTGCAAGCGTATTTGATGTCAGCAGGGTTGATTCACACTCACTTACCCCCCGACAACTGGAATCATACCACCCGCCTCTTGACGAGCTCACATCACACATACTCACACACACAAAGCTAATTAGGAGTCTTCATTATTGTTGGATTATGCTGTTCAGCTCCAGAGCTACAGGCATTCTTAATGGATCCAAAGGAGCTAAGGACTGTTAAGTACACTTAGTAGAGTGATACAATAGATTTATGCACAATAAGTTCTCATAAAGCACTGTATACATATACAATTTTTTGTTTCACAATTGGTTTTTGTATGGTAAATTTTGCTGACAGTGGGCTAAAAGGCAAATGGCTACATTAACAGAGAGGGTGAAGCATTTTGAAGTTTGCCTCTTGTTCACATATTAATGCGCTGACTGCACGGGAGCTGTTGAGCTAAGATCTGCTGAGACATGAATGGACAGTCACGAGTCAGTGTCCTGCTCAAGTACACTTCATCTGGGGATCAAACCAGCAATACTGTGACTGATCATGCTACTTGCTAAACCACTGCAGGAGTTCCAGATGTTTCCCTGTCCCTCAGGGAACGTCCTCCAGCCCTTCCTGGGGCAACACTTTGTGATTCTTCAAGTTAAATCAATCACAATATGCCATTTAATCTGTTTCCTGTGTTTTAGTAGAATTATTTTCATATATTTCAGATAGAAATATCCACCGTCTAGGTAGGGGTCAGTTTATACCCCAGTATTTAATGTGGTTTGAAACAGCTAACACCTCAACTATACAGCTTGCCTCACGCCACTGAGGCTGAAGCTGTTTCAAAAGAAACAGGGACAATTAGAGTTAGTGTGAATGTTGGTAAAATAAACCACACATTGCAGGCGTGTTGCCATGGCAAATAATCCAACTGAAAACAACTTGTCACTTCACTAAGAAAAGAACGACTGGGAACAACCCTGATATTCAGCACAATGATTTTAAATAAGCTTGAACAATATTCAACTAATATTTGTGGATTTGGTTTAAGTCACTCGTTGCATCTGTTCATAATTAGTTTCTCCAAAATTGCACAACAGATTAAAATATTGAGCATCGACTTTAAACTTGAAATGATAAATACTAAAAGTATCACCCTGTTCACCATACAAAACTACAAGTGTGAAAGACCTAGCCGAAACAGACATGACTACTGATTTTAGGTGATAAGGTGAGGAGTATGATTGAGAATAACTTTGTATTCATTATGAACTTGGATTTAAGGGGTATACTTAAAAAAAAAAAGTACTAGGAGCCATGCCTGCAAATCCATTCAGACGTTAGTATTTTCTCTGTAATCATATTATTAATGGCACAACAACCAATGTGTGGTCCTAATGTAATATTTGTTTGGCATGGGTATTACTTATGGGTAATCTGTATACATGGTCGGAGTGGGACTCATTTATGCAGGAACTGTCTGTTTCACTGCTTAAGGCCACTTTGGGGTTATAGGGACCTGACCTTTAGCATGAGGTCACGTCCTCAAACTAATCTGCTTCTCTTCAGTCATCTTCTTACTGGCTCTTGTTCTGTTCTTATAACTACCCCACTCATCTTTGTTTCAGTCAAAAATATCAAGAAAATAAATATTTTGCAGCTGGTGATGATGGTGTCAGTTGCGATGTCTCTTTATGTGTTTGCTTTTGACAATCCGTATTAGTGTAGAAATCTTTGCTTCTACTTATGGCTACATGGTTGCGTTATTGCATGGTTTTGTGTGTGTGTGTGTGTTTTTGTGTGTGTGTGTGTGTGTGTGTGTGTGTGTGTGTGTGTGTGTGTGTGTGTGTGTAGGTGTGCGTGTGCATTGCTTTTAGGCATAACTCCGCGCTCAACTGGCTTATTGCTACCTACTTGCATCATCAGCCTAGAAGATCATCAAATCTCTGTGGCTGCTTTTAGTTACAAACTGCAATTTAATATATTGTTACGTTAGGTTCCTCCAAACTGGTGGATAGTGAATGTAAATTTTTCAATGGAGATAAAACCTGAACATGAGGAAACAGAAACATGGTTAGTCGTGGGTTAGGTCATGGAGCTGCGAAAAAAAAAAAAGATGAACTGGAGTACACACACAGTTCTAAGTGGACATTTCAGCAGGCATGTGTATAGCTCACAGTATCACAAATTGTGATCAGTTACCTTATTGCTGACCTTTTTGGTCCTCTTTGACAACTTCTCCATTAAAAAAACAAACAAAAAAACTATATATATTCACCTGATAATTTAAAAGACAACAAAAGGCCTTGTGATTCATGTATCTAAAGTATGCCTGACTAAACACCACACTAATCTGTGTCTGGTGTGATTATTATGACCAGCATTTTAAGGCATATCCAACTCTAGTGAATTTTAATAAATCAATTTAAATAAATCAAACTTTTGATTTTACACCATTCCCATTGCATTTTGTGTTTATGTGGGGTTTTGTGTAGCCTTGCTAATTTTGAGGTTTCAACACAGATAGACACCAGACAAATAAGTGTGTCTGTATCTTTGTAACCTTTTTGCTTTAATGTGACTTCATGCTTGTGTCTAATTGGTAAAAAAAAAGATTGTCCTACTTGAGGTGCAGCTCTCTGTGCCTGTAGCCAGTCAGTGCTTTTTGTGTCCTTATACAATCGTTCAGATTTATTCATGATACCTGCAAATTAAAGTAATACCCCCGGCAGCTTAAATGCGCAAGCGCAAATTTCACTCAAACATATGGAGGATTTGGAAGAGTAAGACCACAACATTGAACAGACAGAAGACAATAGGGACAATGAAGTAAAACTTGGTCATTTACAGTTTCCCGTCTGACATCTAAATGATCCCTAGTGAAGTTTGTTGTGTGGTGTGTTGTGCTCACCATCTGACCACACACTGTACGACTAAACCTGTTTTATCAACTACATTTTTGTCGTTACATGTGGTCTCTCTCAGGCTTTGAAATTCGGCCAACAATTTCAAAATCTTGCCATGTGAACCAGCCTTTAGGGGTCGGGTTGTTCACAGTATTCAACATTTTCAAAAGTGTACAAAACATACTCTTTTTCTATGGGAACTTCAGTCGATAGCGGAGTAGTTTTTTCGAGCTGTTATTCCAAAAAAAGTTAAAAAACAAAAAACAACTGGACTTTTTTCCCGAAGTTTGAAGACGTTTCGTTTCCCATCCAAGAGGCGTTCTCAATTCAAATGTCTGGAGTAGTGTGGAGTTCCAAGTTTTCATACTATTGCCCAAAACCCGCCTTGCATGGCTTAGATAACATGCAAATTAAACTGAAACCCTTCGTAATGGGGAGTCGTTAGCGCCATCGTTGGCCTGGTTTACAGGGGATATGTTGTGATCACCTGCATGGAGGTGAGGATTGACCTAAGACCCCCTCCTCTGTTTAAGGTTGTTTTTTCTCTCTTAACATAAATGTTTTAGACATATTTTGGACAAAGAAAAAAGATGGTTCCAAAGGGGGGTAAAATAAACCATTTATGTCTTCAAACTTCAGAAAAAAGTCCAGTGGTTTTGTTATTTTACTTTATTTTGGAATGATCATGACCTGGATGACTGAGAATCTTCACCAGCACTTCGAGCTGTCATAATTGATAAAAATAACGTGACTGCTCTCTGAACGGACAGAGCAGCAAACGATTCACTTGCAGCCCATGTGGGCTTAATTTCTCTGAGTGAGGAATGCCATGTGTTGCCTGAAAGTTGACAGCTCTGCCTTTTGAGTTAATTGCAGGAGAACAGCAAAGTGTGCTAAAATACGGGCCATATTTAGCAAGTCATCATTTAGGCACACACGAGACCTCAAGCTCAAATGTGTCAGCAATGACCCAGTTATAGCATTATTTAATGTCATGGTTCAATAGGAATATACCTCACTCATCATCAATGAGAATTTGCTCGCCTCAGAATGCACAGTGCTTTAAGTAACACAGGCGGACAGCAGTCTGACCTACTTTTTTAGTTAATAATTTGAACCCTTGGGGGAGTTGTAGATTGTATAGAGCATTGCACTTTCATCAGGTGATCATTAAGTATGGAGGGGAAAAATAGTGACTTGACAACAAGTTACCTTGTCCTGATACTATGATTTTAAGCATCCCCATACAAACGAAATCTACAAAATGGGGCCAAAACAGGCCTACTTAGTATGTGTTACAAGACTTGACGGTTCACAAAATACCCTTTGTTCCTTAGCTTTTAGACCCATGAGAAACTCATTTTATAATACCAACCTACATGGCAGAGTAAAAAAACACTGTCACAGCAGTTTAGCCATATGTTTCAGTGCCATCACAGGGTGAGTCATCCCAGCTGTTTTACGGAGGCAGGTGAAGGGTGAGCAGCTGTGAATTAAAACAGATTTCTTTTACAGCCTTTCTTGGAAGTAGTAAAATTATATATATATATATACATTTATATATATATACATTTATATATATATATATATATATATATATATATATATATATATATATATATATATATATATATATATATATATATATATTTAGTCTTCTCAACAATGTAGAAAACAGTTTATTATATTTTTCTACAAGAAATACTGTCTAAAAATAACAAAAACAGAAAACCCATAGTTTTGCCTAGTCTGCTATATTCTAATGTATTATGTTGGGTGTCAATCATGTTATTAATTAACAGCAATATGGTATGCAACTCTTTGCTGAAGACTGAAAAGTAATGTCAATGTTATATAAAACTTTATTGTTTTTTTGTCTGTTTCTACACAAGGATTCTGTTAAATTTGATTATGTGCCGACATCTTGAAGGACTATCAAATTTTTGCAGGCATATTTTTTTTTTATCTGCAGCTTCTTTTGACTTGGAATTAAGCGCCGAGGGATAGGTGGAGGAAATGGGTTCCAGCCCTTCTGAACTGTCTGCTTCTTGCTACCTTTAAATGCAATGCTCAGAAAACCTGTCTGTGATGCCGAACTATGATGGACTGAATGCTGATTCAGCATACCCTTGCAGTGTAGGTTAAAGAAGGAGAGCTTGCCTTCCTCTGCAGAGATTTAAATAAAAAAAATCACATTTCCTTTAAACTTAAAAAAAAAAAGAATGATGAACTTGCACTACATCCACGGTGGATGTAATTTATAATCATAAAACGAATCCAGAGACAGGCTTACTCTCTACAGCTCTGATAGAGTGAAACATCTTACTGCAAGTGTATGTGTCAGTGTTAGGGCCTCAGGTAACAGCTAGCCTAGTTTGAGGTGTGATAGGAACACACATTCATTGAGATAGAAACATTCCTGAGGGGAAAAAGTTGTGCTGACCAGATGAGTTGTCTTCCCTTCATCTCGTGAGTGTGTTGAGTTTGGGATATGTAGGATTTTTCTTTTTTCCCTCCTTTTTTTCCACTATGTGTGCATGTTTGGTTCAGTGTTTTATGGGTCCCATAGGGTCACAACTCTGACTCAGCACTTTGCCAACTTTTGCACCAACTGTGAAGCATGAGCAAGAGTTACGCTGTTTGGGTTATTTCAAATTCAGACACAAAGTTTACTTAACCTTTTAATCAGACCCTATTACAAGAGATCGTTATTGTGAGCACTGCTTACTATCTATCTATCTATCTATCTATCTATCTATCTATCTATCTATCTATCTATCTATCTATCTATCTATCTATCTATCTATCTATCTATCTATCTATCTATCTATCTATCTATCTATCTATCTATCTATCTATCTATGATCTTTTTTGCATAAATTGTTTTTTTTACTTTTAAGTCAAATAATGCCAATTTATCCATGATTTTGTAGTGTAACTCATTAAATTCACAGATGAATGAATATGAATGAACATGTTCAGATTTCAGCAAATTAATACAAAGGGAATGATTTAGAGAGATTAGTTCTTTAGCTGTTTTTTTTCTCTTGTATCAGCATTTTTATTGGGTAAATTGTTTTGATTGTATCCCTTTCACGTGAAGAGAAATATTTCGATAGCTGTTTCTGTCTTAGTCCGTTTGTTCATTTCAGGCCTGTTGCAAGGCTTTCTTCCCCCCCCCTCTTCCTCTTCTGTGTCTTCAAGGTAAAAGCTGCTCCCTCTCTAATTATTTGGCTTTGCATTTGTGTGTTTGTTTGTCTGTGTGTGTGTAGGTAGGTATGACGGTGTTTGTGTAACAAAGAGAATGAAGGATTGTTTAAGTCTCCAGCCGAGATTTGCTGACCCCATGCAGTTATGCAGTTTTGCTGCTTTTGCTCAAACAATTTGCTGCTGTGCTCTCAATTACACAAGTACACGTTTGCAGAGAAAATCCATGGAATACTGAGAGGGTATTCTGTCTGAGCCTGTTCAATAAGCTTTTTTTTTAATATATAAAATGTCAAAAAAGGTCTCTGTGAAGTATTTGTTGGTGCAACAGGGACAACAGGTTAATTTGATTCACGAAGAGACGGAGGACAGGTAACTGAGCAAAGCATTGTTAAGCAGTAAAAACTAAAATGGGAAAGCCTCACCTTACAGAAATTTATCAAATTAGACCCTTTAAAATTTGTGGGGATGGCGGCCTCTGTGGACAGAAACAATAATTACAGGGCTGTGACTTTGCATGAAGCGATAAAGGTTACTGCACCCATGCTAACGGACTAATAATATAACCAATGTCTAATTGCCAACAAAAACAACACATTGACCTTCTCTTTAAAGTCACGAGTAAGTTGCATTTTGGTGTCTTAATGAAAATGACCAATTTGGCAGAAAAATTATTTTCCCCCATATTTTACCTTGTTGAAGGGAACTAAGTCTTGTCCATTGTTTGTCTGCCAATACAATAAAACACATTGTTTTGTTTTTTTTTTGCATAAAATATGGTCTCTGTTTTTAATAAATCTTTGTCGGCGTAAGTGCAATAATGAGGACTACAGAGTTGGTGAAAAGAGCTCTTAAACGCCCAGAATGCCTTTATGTCTCTGTACTGGGTGTTAAAATCCCAGATGTTGTGCTCTGACATTTGCATGATTTACAGAACTGAGTTTGGGTTTGTAGATAAAGGGAGTTGTAAGCTCTAAACTGCTTGGGCTAAACACAGTCTAAATGAGGCCTGCATTTAGACGGGGTATTTAAATCATTTCTATTGCTTCGTGGGAAAGAGGCAAATGCATCCTAACAGGACAGTAAAAATCCTCCAAGAAACTTTAGGTTAAAAGAAAACCAAACTTGGTAAACCTTGCTTGGAAGGCTTTGGGAGCCCTGCAGTTGCGCCTCTCGTCTGTCCTCCTACATCCCAGCTCAAACTGAATTAGGGGAATTAATGCGTCCACCTTCGAAGCTGCTAATTGACTTTCCATTGGCAGTGCTTCTATGGTGCTGACACATAATTTCAACACATCATGTGCCAGTTCTCTGTAATGCAGTGTTAAAGAGGTCACAGTCATTTCCCTTATTTCTATGAGGCCATGATGGAGTGGAAGGGGGGGGAGAGAACTGAGCCGGGAGTAAGAATGATGGCGTTTTTCCATTACGAGGTACAGTACGAATTGGTTCTGCTTGGCACCAGCCTCCCCTGCATCATTTTCTAATGCTGACAGTATCCTCTTGACGTGGGCAGGATCAGCTGTTTATCACTGTAGCATGTTTAAAGCCGCGGTGTCACAGATACACAACTTCCCTGTGTTTGCAATTTTAGCAGGCTGCATCATATCGATTTACACTTTTATCCAAAGCGACTTGCTTGTGAGGGATATAGAGGAGTTTACAGTGGCTTGGAGAGACTAAACAGGCTTTATAAGGAAAGAAGATTGGATATTTATTTTTGTGGGGGGTGATTATATTGAATAATCATAACAGAAATTAAGCCTGGTCAGCATTGGAAAAAAGATAGACGTTTAAATCCATACTCGGGGTTAATAAACATGTCACTGTATTAATTAGTCATGCAGACGAGGTACAATCTGTGCACACAAATGAGATGTCTGTGATTTATGTTACACTGTACCAAGCTTTTAAACAACAGGAAAGTGTGTCCTGTGTTCAGAAAGAGATGAAGCAACAGGACTGAACGCACTCCACATGCATATTTAAACATCTATGGTAATCCTTTTGGTTAAAACATAAACGAATACCACAGGCTTCTGTTCATATTGTAGGAAATAAAAAAATAGGAACTGACCCGTTCCAGTTGGAAGGTCCACTCAGTCTCTGGAGACTTATAGATCGTAAATAATTAAAATAACACTTGCTGACTTGAGATTGATTGATTAGATTTAAACGACTGTTTGTGATACAAGTTTGTCCTCAATCAAATTTCTCAAAAAATGTCAAACAGTGGTGAAACACATCCATACGTAATTTCTCAAGCATATTGTAGAGACATGTAAACGCGAAGATAAACAAACTCTTTCATCATGCTGGTATTTTGTCCTTTGTACAAGGAAGATGGTGTGTTAATGGACCAAGATGTCAAATGTGGGAGAAAAATGTCTCTAAAATATAGATTTAACTATCTAGGCATTATTCTTACATTACACTTCAACTTAGACAGACTTTACAGTCATTTAACAGCACATTCACAATGCACATTTAAGTGAAATTTTAGTTGCAAGGCTCCAAGTAAAAACAGACAAAACAAAAAGCATTAGAAATATAAGTATTTGTCATTTGTCAGGAGTGTAGAGGCACACCAAAAAAAATTAAAAATAACATTTTAAATATACAGGGAAGTTGTGTAAGACCATATTATTAGTGCAGTGTAGCAGCAGGATTCATTGCAACACGTAGGAAATATGTCCTCTTCGATTCTGCAGTGTATTATCAGTTGCCTGTCTACGCTGTCAAGTCAAACTCATCAATGTGCATGTGTAAATTATAGCTGTTATAAGAGTCTTCATTTCCTCTGAGTTTCAGCAGTAAAGCTGAAACATCCAGCTTTACTGCTTCATGCATAAATTTAAGCTGTTCCAGTTCCACGTCTTCAAAAACTTGTTTTCTAGTCAGATTTTTGTTAATTGCAACAGAAGACTTCCCTCTCTGTGATTCAGGTGCTCCAACTCTACAGATTAGGCACTGCCATGTTCATCTACTGACTGAATAATAAAAGAATAGAAAACAGGTAGGCATGTAGCCTTGAGAATGGTGTTTAGAGTGAAAGAAAGACTATTGGCTGTTTCGGCTTCTTGTCCTTAACAGGATTGTTGTTTTGTGGGTTTGAGGCAAAAATATATCTCCCCAGTTAGTCTCAAACAAGAAAAATCTTTATTTCAGTTTATTTCAGAGTATGTCTTCGAAAATTCCCACTGAAGTCATACATTTTCTGCATATAAAAACATTCTGCCCTACTGTCAAAGAAAAATCCTAGACCTCATCAGGAGATTTTTTTTTTTTACAAAGCCAGGGTTTTCTTAGGTGTTTCTCCACAGTTTAAAGAGGACCTATTATGCAAAATTCATTTTTGCACATCCATTTGGGTCTCCACTGCCTCTAGAAACAGTCCATGTGCCAACAATGTTTTGTTGGTGTTTAAAAAACGAGCCATTTCAAAAATCTTCCAATCATAAAGTCATAAGCAATGGGCACTGCCTCTCACCTAGAAGCCCAAGCAGAGCTCCACCCATTACCACATTCAGTGTTACCGCTATAAAATGGCTGTTCGGCATGAGCAAGATTTGTCATTTACACAAGCTAATACTATCAATAGGCTACTGACAGCCCTGTGCCCATTAAGAAACGGATCATTCAGAAACCGCTTGCTGGCTGTGCAGAATGCTCCACTTCTTCAGCTTCTGGGTCAGACTCAGGGTCCAAGGTGTACGGCTGTAGCGTTGCGCATCTGTTTGCAGCCATTTTCACATGTATAAAGTGTGAGCATAAACATTGAGTTGTGGGGCGGGTGTGGCCAGCTACAGCTCATTTGCATAAAAGTGACAGTACTAAAACACCTCATTCTGAAAGGAAGACAAAATAGGCAGAACTGAGAAGGGGAAATCTCTTTTATCTGAGAATGATTTTCTGCAAGAAATACAGCAAACATGTTTTGTATAGCCCATATAAATGTCCAAACTTGTTTAAAAGGAAGAATAAGCCCCTTTAAGAAGGATATTTTTGCATGATTTGAAATTAAATTTGCTGTTGTCAGATACATTGTTCTGTAGGAGTATGCTAAGTTGTTCTTTAGGGCATCAATGACTGCAGATTACCTTCAAGTTTTTTTTTTATTGTATTTATTTTTTTATGGCAATTTTAAAAGCAGACATTTACATACAAAACCTTTTACTTATACTTCCTTTTATTTAAATATATTAACACAAATAATCATTTTGGAGAATAATAACATTATATTTTCAAGCTTTCTTATGAAATTATACTCAACCATTTTTTGTGGCTTTTTTTTTTCAAATTATATAGCATTTTACACTTCCTTCCCCCCCCTCCCCCTCCCTTTTCTTATTCAGCAACTTTTACTGCATTTACTTTCTTTATCTAGTCCTTTCTCCAATGCTGGGAGGCTTCTCTCCTGCCCAGTTCACACCATTGGTGCTTCTCAACTCGTTCTACCTCCCATTGTCATTACCTGTGTCTCTCTCCACATGACCTCAATTCACAGGCAAGCTCACATCTATTGCCTCTGTGTCTCTTTCTGTCTTTTGCCAGGTGTAGCTGTGCTGCGCTTCAGGCTAATGTGTGTGTGAAGAGCGCATGAAGCATATATGTGTGTGTGTGTGTGTGTGTGTGTGTGTGTGTGTGTGTGTGTGTTTGTGCGTGCGTTTGTTCTTTTATGAGGAATGTTTGCAGAACTGTATGTATGAAACCTTCTGTATTTCTCTCTCTTTCCCCTCGATGTCCTCAATTTCGAGGCAGCCATCTCTTCTTTTTTTTGTCATTCCTTTTTCTTTTCTTTTTTTTTTCACCACATGCTTCTGTCTCGCTCTCCAGGTGTTTTTTTGTTTTCCGCTCAAGGCTAATGTATGTATGTGTGCAAGACATATAGGGCTGGGATAGAGGATGGTAAACAGGGGGAAAGGGAGGGAGGATGCCCTAGTTCTCGCAGAAAAAAAGTAGAGGAGGAATAAAAGTTACTGCAATCTCAACCGTAACGGTGAAATCCTTAAGCAGTGTCGGGTAGGGGGTAAAAAATTGTCCGAATGCGTGCTAATTTGGTTTGATCTTAATTGTGAAGGAGATTGTTCCTCCTTTCCAGCTGTCCTCACAGCTACGCACCAGAATGATTTAGTTGCAACCATGACATAAGTGCTGCAGAAATAATTGAAAGAAGTTGGATTACATGAATTAAATGATCTCCTTCCTGGCTTAATTTGGCCTAGTCTAGGAGGTTCTCCTGCTCAATTTCCCCGCCATATATTAAGAAATCCCCCTCCAGCAGGGAACATCAAACACAGCAAAGGATTGCGAGAAAGGAAATGTGATGGAGTCTGTTGATGGAAAAGAAAATGAGCGCTGAGGCTCAAAGTAAGCCCGTGGAATCCTGGGCTGATGACTGGAATCATAATTCATTAATTCAGTTTGATATATAGAAGGGAAATTCCTGATAGGCTTATAAAAAAGGAACTGCCTGTTCCTGAGAATGTTAATTAAATATAAGGGTTATTGTCCAATCATCAGGGGTGCTATTTGGCTTTAGATGCAGTGATTGAGGTTGGCTTACACAGATGCATACTGCTGGCTAGAAGCTTCCATACACTCACCATAGGCATGAATGTCAATAATTTATGGCTTTCAATGATACATGTGAACTGTTCTTTTTTTAGGTTGCAATAATTACACAACAATCAACTTTAGTGGGTATTTTAAGCACAAATTGGTGCAGAAGTTGTATTTTTTTTCTTCCTGTAATCCACATATACATCCTGGAATACAGCTTTAAACCCCCAGTAATATATATGTTGTTGTCTCTTAGCAAGTTGCAGAAAAAAATAACTTTTTTGTAGCAATCAACACAATCCTGTCCCATTTCTACATTGGCTATTATTGGTTCTTATTAGAAATTGTATAGAGTTATTTTAAACCAGTTATATTTAAGCACAGTAGAGTTAAGGTTCAAGCTATTTCAGAAGCTTGATATTAGTCTACTTTATCTATTACAGAACCAGTTTTTTGAGTGCATTTCTTAGCTTGTAAGAAAACCTTAAGTTTCAAGTTCCAAATGCTTAGCTATTGTTTAAAAAATAAAGTTTAAATGTGGTCCTCCATCTTAACTATTCCATCAAGTTTTTGAAATACACATGAGCCACTGCTAGTGTAACAAAATGTCCGTGAGATGTTGCCACCGCCAGGCCTTGCAGTGTTCTTGAGTTTAAAAGCTTTACCCTTATTCCTCCAAACCTACTTTGTCATTGCAGTACAATGCCTAAATTGTGGTTGGCTTGTGCATTTGAGAAGCTGCACATGATATAAAAGCCTGAATGTGTTGATTCTGGAGCAGGGATGTATTTCTTGGTCAGCACCCTTTCAGTCAATGTTGCTCAAGCTCACTTTACTATGGACAGTGCTGCAAGTAATCCGGCAGTTTCCAGTTTATGACATCCTTGGTAGTTCCTGTGTACATCCAGGTCCTACTAACCAATCTAAACTGATCTGAGCATCTGTTGGTGTAACATTTAGATGTAAAGGTTGAAACATGGGCAAAATTGAGGTTTTCAGGAGGAAAATTATCCCAAGCACACATCAAAACTGTTTGTTTATTTTTATTCCTTTATTTATTTCCTTGCCATGGCCGGCTTCATGGTAAGAAAATGGTGTTATGGCTGCTGTGATTATGCCAAACATATTCGCTTTACCAAGGGAGGCTGTATACCTATGAATCCTCACTTGAAGCCCAACTGTTGATTTATAAATTTTTTTGCTGTTAGGTCTTATGTACAAACTGATACTAAACATGAGAGAGGAAGAGGGATAACAAGGAAAAAGTAAGAGAAAATTATAAATAACACATAAAAACACATAAAAATTAGAAAACCCCTAACAACCCATCCACAGTAAACCAAGTGAATTTACTCACTGATTCACTCACACTGACAAAAAAAAAAAAAAAAAGAACTCACCCCGGCACATCCGGGACCAGCAACACTCCCAGCGGTGCAGCAACTGCATCCCCGGAGCCTGCAGTCCAACCATGCTTCACAGCATCTAGGGAACAGAGGTGTGAGAACCCCCCCCCCCCGCCTTTTGGCACCACAGTGATGAGTGTATGTAGAGCTAGAATATAATTAAAATGAGGGGTTAAAATTGATAGACAAGGCAACCTTTAAACTAGTGGAAGGGCCCTGACACCACCCCTACTGACTATCTGTGGACTGTGCATAGAAAACAGTAATTCCGGGCTGGAAAATGTAAACAAACTTCCAGTTTTGAGAAGATGAATGAGCAAATGTCTGGTCAGAACTATGCCAGAGTCTGACCAAAAACATGTGGGTAATTTTCTAAAAGAAATGTGCTTTATTCAAATGGCAGTGGGAGCGTTTGTATGAAACTTAGCCTGTCCAAATAATTCCAGGTTCTAGATTTAAAAATGATTTTACTTGTATGTTAAATAGGGATCACATTAAAAGCCCCAAATCAACATGGGCTAACGTATTGTAACTATACCATTAAGGGTTTTGAATGCTCGATGATGACTAGGGCGACGATATAAAAGTAACTCACATCTTTTTGTTGGCATGCATTTCTAAACTCTGCTGAGGTTTGTTTGATTTTCCCAAGTGAGGGTGTTAATGTACATTCTCCTGTTGGCAGGCAGGGGGACATTGCAAATGATGTAATCCAGAGAAATTTACAGCACAGCAGGGAAGCTGAAGCCTCTTCCTCTTCATTCATTTTGATCTTCACATCTTTTTTTCCCTCCATCCCCTCTGTGCCTATCGGGGGGTTTCAGTACCTCTACTGTCCTCTCTTTGCTAATTTCAGCCCCCCCCCCCCACACACCTTTTTTTAAACATGTTTCATATTTAAGAAGATGGAAAGCAATGAAGTTAGGTGTCTCTTCTGTACACTTTCCATTCATTCATTATATTTAGCCCTCTGCCCCAATACTTATTCACTAAAGAAGTTCTCTTGTTACGAGTACCTCCCTGGTTTTCTACCTTGCCATCTTCCCTAATTCCCAATAACAGCCCACCCCCTTTCCTCTTGGAAATGGAAGATTGAAAGAAGATGAGATTCAAAAGAGGATGAAATCCTGAAAAGGGTAATTGAGGGAAGGTGGGGAACCTGGAGTAGAGAGGGAGGGGGAACAGAGGGAGATGATCAAAGGAAAGGAGACTTTTCAGAGAGTTTCTGAATTAAATAGAAGATTAAATCGAATTAATGCTGAGCTGAGAGACAGAAGGAAAGGGAGGGAGAGATAGAAAATAGGAAGCAGTTATATGATAAATAAAAAGGGCCTTTGTAACAAATCATAAAGTAAATAGGTAATGACAACTTCTTCTCTCTTCAGGTATTGCATTGGTTTGGTGGGGAGATTAACTTTCTTTCGTTAGTTTCATGCACCAGTGGTTTTTATATTAAAGTGAGAAGCTTATTGCAGGAAATTAAAAGGAAGCCACTGTTACTTATTTTCATATGCACCATATCCTTTCTTGTGTGGAAAAATGCTGCCAATGCAGGTAATAAAATGACTTTCATTCTCTTACACCAAGTGCATTAGCTTTAGTGACCAAATTCAGCAGCAATCATGTGAAGTTGAGTGTCACTTATTGGCATCGCTGGTAAAAAAAATGAGTAAAACATTTTTTTTAAAAAAATAGCTTTTTATAGCAACAGCATAATCACAGACTCAAAATCTTAGAAACAATCTACAATATATTTTAGTATGTTTATTTTGGGAAAAAAAACATTTTTAAGGAATTTTGTTTACACACTTATTGGTTGCCTTTCTTTTGAAGTTCCAGTTTTTCGGGAGAGGTCACTTCATTTTTATTTTTTTATTGAAATTAATTAAGATGATGTGCTCTGACAAGTTTTTACACCATGTCGAGGAGAAACAAGTTCACAGCAGCACAGATCCACCTCCCTATGGTCATTATGTTGCTATTTACGTGATTATTGTTAGTTTAAAACCAAACACAGCTAGTGAGGGCCTCATCAGACATAAGAAGATTTACTAGACTTTATGGAATGTCACATCTTTTTGGTTGTGATGGTTGGACAGAAAATCCCTTTTCCTGGTGTGACCCTTTAATATCCAATTGGCATATACTGTAGATACATTTTTGTCAAAGTTCGAGTTGACTTAATTTTTTTAAAATTACTACTGTAAATGTGCTAGATATGAGCAATGTTTATTCAATTACTTACTGGATTCTTCTAAATTCTACTGTGCAATGCAATGACAGGACAGGACAGCAAAAAAATAAATGCAAGGCTTTTTAAACATCTATACCAGGGTGTGCAATACATGTTGAGGGGGCTGTATTTCTCCATAAAGGGAAAAAAAGGGCAATATTGAATTCAGTGTGTAGATGGACATGGTTTAGAAATGGTCAATCTTGCAATTTCCTCACTGTGTAAATTAAATATAAAACCGTTACTAAAAATGTAATAACACCAATTCCAGTTGTCACAGATTCTGCCATCAAGTCATGTGGGAACTACACAACTTGTCAACTGGCATAACCTGAGGTGAATTGTTTTCCATTACTTTTCAATTAAGAAACATAGTAATAGCATCAGACACTACACTTAGCTCTACTTTTTTCTATTACTTTAGCTTTTAGTCAGTTACACACCGAGGATCTTATCCCAAGATGCTGCATTTAAACTAGCATTTTACTAAAAACCAAAGGATTTTTTTTAGAACATTTAGTTTACTGCCTCTGCTGTGGCCACTGCTCCGGCAGTAAACTAACCACTGAACAAAGAGAGAAAACCTGCTTTTAAAACTGTGTGTTGTCAGAAACCTCCCGGAGCAAAGCGCCTCACCCGCCGACAGAGGAAGACGATCTTTTGTACTTGATATTTCCCAGGGGTGGACATGTGTACCTCTTGGTGAAAACATTTCCTTAACCTTTTATGGCAGGGTATAAACTCCTACAGCGTTTTAGAAGTCGATCTCAAAGCAATTTGGAATTTGGTCAACTCTTGCAATTGTCTGTAAAATAAAGTCCTTGTTGGAAACACTGACAATCCAGCCAGCATGGAGAAACTCTTCCGTTTCTGGGTTCCCATCAGGTGTCTTTTTTTCCTTATCTAATCTTTGGAAACTTCATGTATTTTTATCTATCTTTTATTCAAAATGTATTATTTGGTGAATGACGCATGATCCACTGTTTTAATCCCCCCCTGCTTTACCATTTTTGTCAGATCTTTGGTTCTGGTGATTTCAGGGTGCACTGGCCACTTTAGCCATCAGATGACAATGCCGTTGATCAACACATTCTATCCATGCAGGAGAAAACACACATCTTGGTCATTTGTGTGTGAGCAAATGTGTGTGCATTGTCATAAAAAGGTGACAGAGCTTTGAGCTTTTAATGCCCCTGCTAACGCGGCAGGGCAAACGTTTCTCTCCTAATATTCTCTCTGTCTTCCTGATTCAGGTTTCAACATAACTTCAACACAAAGTACAACATTACTATTCAGCAGGAAGAAGGGACCAAGACAAAGAGAAAAAAAATCAATTAAAACAGCTGAATGAGAGATGATTAAGAAAGAAGAGATATTAGAGAAGAAAGATGAAGTGTATTTAATCGTAGTAATTGAGAACAAGAACAATGTTTTTTTCAAAAATGCTAAATTGTTCCAAAAATGCTAAGAAGGCAAATAAAAAATCTAGAATAGTGTCTAGAGAGACAATGTCTACATTAATAAGTTACCAATCAAAGGAGCTTGGGAAACAAATCATTTTCTTGCTCATTAAATGTTCAAGACAAAAGACCCCTGTGTGACTTTACAGTGTCTTGCCAACTATTCATAGACCTTGAACTTTTTCACATTTTGTCATATCACAACCACAAACTTTATTGTATTTTACGTACAGCACAAAGTAGCACATGTGAAGGGAGTGGAAAGTGATGCATGGTTTTCAAAAAAAAAAAAAAGAAATATACATCAAAGTTTGAATAGGGTGGCAAAGTCATTACTTTGTAGAACCATATTTCGGTGAGAAGTACAGTTACAAGTAATTTGGGTTATAGAAGTTTTAAAAATTTTAGAGACATTATTTTTCAATAATTTGTTTTACAAAATTGCTTAGATTAAGGGAGATTGCATGGAGAACACCAGTAAACAGCCTCACAACCTGTTTTTAGAGTGTTTAAGCTTGGACCATATCATTTACAGGACATGCCTACAACTTTAAAGATGTGTAATTGTGTTTATTGCAAAGCAAACAACAAATAGGACAAAATAACAGAAAACTACATAACTATGTGCATAACTACACACCCCCCTAAAGTCAGTACCTTGTAGAGCCTCTTTCTGCAGGAATTCCAGCTGCAAGTAGCTTTGGATGAGTCTCTATGAGCTCGCCACATCTTGCCACTGGGAGTTGTGTCCATTTGTCAAGGCAAAACTGCTCCAGATCCTTCAGGCTGGATGGTTTTCAGGTTGTGAACAGCGATCTTCAAGTCTGATCACAGATTCTGAATAGGATTGAAGTCTGGACTTTGACAGAACAACTCCAACACATTTACATGTTTCCCCTACCACTCGAGTGTTGCTTTACAGTATGCTTTGGGGAATTGTCCTGCTGGAAGGTGAATCTCCATCCCATTCTAAGATCACAGGAAGACTGAGACAGGTTTTGTTCAGGTTTTGCTAATTTTAGACATCTCAAAATCAATAGTCTTGGAAGCTTTGCTCAACAGGTATGGTTTTTTTTCTTGTTTTTTTAACAGATGGAGATAACATTTAAAAGCAAAATATAAAGTATTGAAGGCTAATTGAGTTTGTGCCTAAAAAAAAGCAACAATATTGTCTCCCCCATTTATATATTTAATCATCACTATTCCTCTAAAATGCAATGTTTTATCAAGGACTCAGATGTGATGATGCATTCAAAGGCATAAGATGACAAGCAACATGCTTACCCATTTCTTTTTATCTGCATGCAGAGACATGAGACGTGGGCAAATATGATAACTACTTGATCGATTTTTAACCCAAGAGAAATGCTCTCGCTCAGATTTCTTTTTTTTTCACACAACTCCCAAGCAACCAATCAAGCAAACCACCAAACATTCGATCAAACTCTGCTCCCAACCAACGTGCCAACCATCCATTATCTAGAGAGCACAGATACTCACAAACAATTTCTTCCGCTCCTCCCTCCCCACCGCTTAAGGCTAGACCGAATATCTCTAGATCTGCGTAAGGCAGCGATAAGCTACAGGAAAATCAGCAACGACCGCTAGGAGAAGGTGATAACCTTTTGGAGTGTGAGGGGGCGCGGTGTGGTTATATCTCTGTGGAGAAGAGGTGCTGGTATAGATCAGGGAATAGTAGCGGGTGACGGTGATTGGCACAAGCCTTGGTGTTTTTCTGATCAGCCTCCCTGGATTAGTGTGCTGAGGCCCGGAGGGAGGAGACCGATAGGGCGTTGGAAGTGTGGGCACCAAGGCACAAGCCACTGTCATCACCTCAGAGTGATCATTCAGAAAAGAAAAATATATGCATTCACTGTCGAATGCTTGGAGGTCAGCTACTTATGTCACTCAGTTACATACAAATCACTTTGTAACTTCACAAACAACTTTCTCTCTTTCTCCAACAAAATCGAAATGTCATAAATATGAAGCTCGTTTTCGTGTTTCATTTTGTGTGAACAAACACACATGGGGCGACTTTTTCAAGACTTGTAAAGTTCACAGTTAATTCCTGAACAATCAGGCGGCAACTCCAGTCAAAGCGCCTGTTTGGACAGTCTACGCATATCATTTGGTTGAGTGTTCTACAGTAAAATGAGGCTATCATCGCACTTTGCTCCAGCTCTGTTAAATATCACCCTATTTTGCCTGCATGTTCGTGTTGGATTATAAATAAAGAGGAGATATAAATACCTTAAATGTCATTCTGTATTTATCTAGTACATTTGTGTTTACAAAAATTGTTCTGCAGCCACAGTGGGATGCTAGTTCTGCTGCCTCTGCTAATTATAATTATGATCACAATACGGAGAAATGAGCAGAGCTGCAAGTAAAATTACCCTAAATAGCCCTGCTTACTTTATATAGTAAAACCATTCTGTTAAGGCCAAATATTATTCACAGGAGTGTGCCGGGGATTGGGTTTTAATGATGATTAAGGTCAATCATTAGTATTTTTTGAATTACTTTTGGTTTCATTTCTTGAAAAAGAATTACCCTCATTTTGGTGTCAGGTTCCAGTTATTTTTCTAATGGGAAGTATTGATTATATGTTGAAAGTAAATGGGTCACTTGCCGTTATAAGGGAGTCCAAACCATGCAAAAAGTCAAAGAGGCAAAGCTTTTAAAAGATGAACCTTGAGGTTTATAATTACTTTATCAGCGAGGGCTATTTGGGGGCAGTTGCCTTCAGTTTTCCTTGGAGGCTTTTAATTTAATTCATTTTGTGATGACCCCTCACATGCACAAACAAACCGTGTACATAATCATATTAATGGTCTAAATCCTACTTGGCCATTTAACAGCTCCTAAAACGCCCCATACTGGCCGGGAATGGTCAATAGAAAAAACAAAATTAGCCGTGCTGAATTCCGTCGTTCAGTTGCAATGATAAATTTACCAGCAGCCAATTAAGTAAATATCACATTTAAAGTTTGTCAGCTATATCATTTGTTTTAACTGTATCTCGGTGACAATCTTAATTATTTACTTAGCCATTTTTCTGGATCAATACTCCACTCCTGGTGTAAAAAATAATGTAAATTACTTATATTTTTCTCTTCTACCAGCATCTTTCTGATATTGTTTTTTTTTTTTTTTTGGATCTCAACAGCTAACTGTTTCCGGGTGTAACCTAGGAACTGTGAAATCATTGCTGAGAAGAGCTGTAAGCTTTTGGCAACTCTTAAGACATTGACTTTACACTAACCCTTGACATTTATCTGTAAGGGTGACTCACAGCAAACACTTACGCGCAAACACACATATACGCAGACACATGTGGAAAGACGCACAGACTCTTGGTCTTTTAAAGGCTTAGCGGTCTAATGCAAGCTGTCAGCTCTGCCACATTGTTTTGACTTGTTAGGGATGGCGCTGCAGGGTGGAGACATGCTCGCTGTGTGTGCGCTGTCTTTTATGCGAGTCTGCACGTTTTATCATACATGTCTCCATAATTGTTTATAGAGCTGGCATCACATAGAGACATAGCCAAGTTGTGCATGTGCCGTTGTGTCTTTAACACATGTGGGTCTTCTGTGTCAGTCGTAAGAAGTCTATATAGACTTCTGCAGAATTATTTATACCCCATTATGTTTTTCCATCTTGTCCTTTTGCAGCTGCAAGCTTCACTATATTTGATTGGGATTTAATGTGGCAGATCAACACCAAGTAGAACACAATTAGGAAAGTCAGGAAAATATTTAACAAAAATAAAAATCTGAAAAGTGGGCCATGTATTTACTTCAAGCCTTGCAGAGTCAACAGGTTTTAGAACCATATACCGCAGCTGCAAGTCTTGGGGTACTTCTACTCTCACATCTGTGTATTTCTAGAGACTGAAATATTTCATGTAGTAGATTGCTTCCATCAAACAGTCTCAGTTTAATTAAAGTGGGTGGGGTTGACGTTGCCTCAGCTCCACCCATCTTCAGTGAGTACCCTCCCTGCTTAATTGGCTGAGTCTCACACATACCTAATGTATGCTATCCATGTTGGTTTTCCTCTGGGATTGTTTTGTGTTTACTCCATCATCATCTTAGTAACTCTGCACAGCTTCCCTGTCCATCCTGAAGAAAAGCACCCCCACAGCATGATGATGCCACCACAGTGTTTAAACATCAGCAGGTTCCCCTGTTAACAGATTCTTCTGCTTGGGCTGTGGATGTCCACAGTTCCTTAAGACTAATTATGCACCACTTGGCTGTTTCTCACATTAAATTCTCTCCTTGCCTGGTCTGTCAATTTAGATGGATGGCCATGGCTTGGTAGCATTGCTGTTGTGCCATTCTTTGCGTTTGCAGATGATGGATTAAGCAGTGCTCTGTGAGATGTTTGAAGGTCGCAACATTGTCTTCTAACCCAACTCTGCTTTAAAATAGAACACAACTTTATCTACTGAGACTAAATTCTGTAGACTCCATTTAGTAATTCGGGGACTTCTAATAGCAGTTGGTAACAGCAACTTTTATTTCGGAGTGACATATTGTAAAGGGGACGAATACAATTGGGTGACACACTTAAACAAAAAAATGTTATTTGCAATTTAAACTGTGTTTTTTTCTCTTTACTTCAGAATTATGCACAATTTTGCGTTGGTTTATCACATTCACTCCCATTAGAAAAATAAGCTAATGGTTGTATTGTAAAACAATTTGGAAAATCTTGGCTATGGAGGCTTTTGCAAGGCACTGTATACTGTGGGCACGGGTGAACAGAAAGATTCTTTTACTCCTGCTAACGCCTTTGTATCATTTGAAAGCTGATTTCCTGTAGATACGGGGTCAAACAATTCAGATGAGGCTCATAAATACAACAGATACACCTACACACATACAAAACATTAGATGAATGCCTTCAAGGGAGAATAAATGCGACTGTTTATCAGTGTTTCAACACGCATTCCATTCAGTCGGTTTTCACACTGTGGAAGAAAATTATTATTTGCACACACTGAAAGAGTCAACTTTATCTTTGTCAGATTACATCTGTCAGATTTTGCATGCTCAAATCAGACCGAGATGTTGCGCTTGTATAATTACTGATTCCGTAATTAGATTATTGTTGAAGGGGTATCCCCTTAGGTAGCATGTGCATGTGTTGCTGTTTTATCAAGAGTGAAAGAGAATGTTAAACAAGTTGGATGTACAAATATGGTTGCACAGCTCAAGCATCATGTAGCCTCGAGGTTATCAGATCACCTTAAATTTAAGTGGTGTTTTCTCATTTGTCTTTAAATATGATTCATTTGCAAAATTGCCAAATCAAATTGCATAGTGGCAAAATGGAATGTCCATGACCACAAGATGCATATGTGAATGGTGATTATGCCGGACAGACAGTGAGAAGATACTTGTGAATTTTCATGAAAAGGTGGTAAAATTGTTATATGGAAAATGTTGGCTGAGACACCTTCCCCTGCCTGAACCGCTCGCTTCCATTTGCCCGTAAGCACAACCACTGAATGCTTTATTGAAAGTGTGAAAGGTAGAAAGCTGTGGTTGTACTGGGCAGCCCCCAGGTCTGAATATATTTGGCAGTATTAAGACGAAGAAAGACTTCACAGTGTAAAAGCATGCTTGTTGAGCAAAACCTTTCCCGGGATAAGTAATGCTTTAAAAGATGCTGTGAAATTGAGGTCATGGGGGAAAGGAACACCTGGGTGCCAAAAAAAAAAAAAAAAAAAACATTACCGACAGAAATGTTGATTTCCTTTCCCTTCAGAAAAGTAAATTCTTTCTCTTTATCTGACACGTCGGTGCTCTGTCTGTTGTTCTCTCCCTGGCACTCTTATCACAACTGTAGCGCCCTGTGCTAATGCAGGAGCCATCTCGAACAGGCACAGTGTTCAAAGGAAAGCAGTGGTGGTTATGCCCAAGTGTTAAGTGTTTCAGCACACTGAATCTGTTTGTGCATGTCTTTGTGTGCGCCCATGTAAAATGTATTTTTCTCCCCAAGCCCTCTAGACGAGCCGTATCTTCCTTCCAGTCCATTGAGAAGGTTTTCGTGGCTAGCACCCTGCGCTGCTGCAGGCAGTGAGCATGTGGAAGTATGTTTGAGAATAAGGAAGAAGGCCTTTATTTATTTGGAAATTTACATGTTATCTTATGTAGACTACAGCCAAGTCATGATGCTTTCCTGCTCATAGACAGGGCCCTCGACTCTCACACAATGACCGTGTGACACACGCATTGCCTTGACTGCACACGCCACGCATGGCATTCCTGATGCAAAGACAAAAAACAAAGCCCACCTGGACTGCGGATGATCCGTTCACAGCACTGTCCGTTCAGAGCTCAGTCTAAACCCCGCCTTCTGCGGAGCTGTTTCGGCTTCTTTCACAGCTTGTGGCCATCCGTAATTCTTGCTGCAGTTCGTGTTAACAGAGCAGCAGGAACAGCGATCAGAGTTGTGAATAATGTTAGTTTTAACTCTATTCAGTTATTATTATTTTTGTACATGTGTGGTCTGTTTCATCTGATCCATTCTTACAGGTCCATCTAGAAACACAATGTTTTACGAGAATAAAGCAGACAGCTGGGCTGGACTCAGGAAGGTGGAGTTTAGGTTGCAGCCGACAGAATTTCTGGAGATGAGCGACAATCAGAGCAATTGGTGTTTTCGTCAGAGATCTGGAAACGACCACCGAGCTGTTTACTTGTTGAGAATGTGCAATATTGAGCGTAAATGTTGTGAATGGAATTTAAAACGGACGTGACCCTCCTCATATTAGGCAGTCTTGGTATGTTGAAACAATAACGGGAGATTTTTCTTTCTGTTTTAACCCAAAAACTGAACAACAAAGAGTCAACACTCCTCTTTCACTTAAAAAAAGGGGGTACATATGACAGTGAACCTGCAGTTAGGCAGGAAATGCTTTGGTCTGGTTTGGTTAAGAAAAAGCCAAGCCAAAAAGTAAAGCTCTTGATTTACTGATCACTCTACGGTCAAAAGATATGGATAATGAAAAAAAAAAAAAAATTGAGATCCATAACACAGGACGCTAATATGAGTTTCATCTGATTGGGGCCCGGTCTCGGCCTTTAAGAGAGGGGTGAGGAACTCAGTCATCCTGAGACCGCTCAGAGTAGAACAACTGCTCAGGTGCTTCTGGCATCTGATCAGGAGTTATCCTGGGAACCTCCCATTGGAGGATTTCCACGCACATACGAAAGGGAGAAGAATCCATGGCAGAACCAGAATACACTGCAGAGAGTAGGTTTCCTTTCAGGCCTTGAAACAGCAAAGGGATCCTCAGGAAAAGGATGTCTGGATCCCTCCTGGTCCTGTTACCCTGCAAACCAGATCTTGGATTAACAAATTATTGGATGGATGATTGGGTGGCTAGATGGATGGATAATAAATAGTTATGACGCTGTCTTTGGGTTACTCGACTAAATGAGTTTGCATCCTGTATTGATAAAAGAGGGGTTTAAATATTCTCATACCAACACAGCAACAACCAGCTCAAATCTTGTTTTAAAATAAAGGCAGACATGCAAATCTGCTATCACCACCAAGGCCCTGCTCAACACTGGACTGAAACCATACCATGACATTTCAAATTTGCTGGAAGGTGGTTGGTGTCTCCAGAAATTTGGTGATATCACTGAAAAAAAACCCTTCACCCACACCCTAAAGGTCTACAAGCAAAGCATCTAATACATGTTCAGCCAATAGCCAGAAGAGGTAAAAAGTCCAAAAAGGGGCAGCAGGCTTTTTTATCCCTATGACAGAAAATTTCTAAAAAAACTAGCATTGTCAGGATTCCATAAAATAAATAAGCAGTAGCTCAAAATAGTGTTCATAGATTTCTATGTTCCTACTGCTGCCATCAGACCCAGACAGGAGTGCTGATTTTTATTTTTTCCCTTCTGAAGACAAAAGCCAGAATCTAATTGGTGTTAGCTGTTTCCATTTTTGTCCCGAGTGCCAGTGTGAATGGGTATTAAAATGTGGGACTGCAAGAGGCTGCTATTTTGAACAAATACGCTCACGATTTGCCGTGCCAAAGAGCAAACAGGCATAGTTAGCGCCTAGCTGTGAACACAGTGAAGCGCCTAGCAGCTAAAGTGCCAAAGAGATATTTAACTCAGCAGTTCACAGCCCAAAATAAATGTCCACATTCCTTTATAAGCTGTTGGATGTGGGAATTAGCAACAGTTTCCTAACACTTCAGCCACAGGAGATGTAGCATTCAGACAAATTAGCTGTTAAATGTAAAATCCTCACATGTGAAGGTTTTCCATATGAACCCCAGATGAAGTAGAAAGTACATTTAGTGCCTTAGCTTCTTGCTCAATTAAGCTGGCACACTTTAAGGCTGTTCACCGTCACACATGCACTGGCAGTACTTCGACATTTTTAATCGCATGCCACTATGTTTTAGGAATCCATCTCTACTACGCATCGTTTTCATCATAAACATGTCTCTCATTACAGCACAGAATCCTTATTAATTACAGGGTGCTGTATCAGTATGGTCTATATCCTGCAAATGCTACTTAGGGGTTAAGTAATTATTAGCATCAATAAGACATTTTAGTGCGGGATATTCTAAATGTTATTCTATGGGATTTGATCAACATCGCTCTCCATGGAGGCACTTAGTGACAGATACTCGAGCCTGAGTGTTGTTTGAAAGAATTTCATTAGCATTTGTTTTAATGGGGAGTTTTATTGCGTCTAAACGCTGTTTTTAATTGTTTTAACTGCCGTGGTTTCAGCGGGGCATTCAGGAGTCAAATAAAGAGCTAGAAATTGCCACTTAATGTGTAGGGTTTGTAAAAATGTTTGTTTTTTCTGATCTGTTCCTAAAGTGCAGTTACTCTGCCAAGACTGCATAAGACCAGTTTGGATAGTTTTACAGGTTATACACTGTCTTCCTACCAGTTTGCTGCAGATTACCTACAGATAAGTACACTTATTACATGGATTAACACAGTTTATATGAAATATTGAATTTCATCCCACTAAGGTATTAGTTGGACAGCCTGGAATGCTCTCTCAGCTGCTTACCATGAGCCAGGATTCTGGATGCACGCAAAGCAGGTGTTTCCACAGGTGTGGTTTGTGACTAAATTAAGTTGATTAAGTTAAGTGGTTAATTAAACAATCAATTATCTCATCATCTTCCTCCTGCATGGCATCACGGTCATCGTACTGCATTCGGCCTCTGTCCAAATCCTTGGCTTGGCTTCCAGAAATTTAAATGAGAGCACCTGTCCTGAGGATGGGTAGATGGATTAATGGATGGGTTATATTGATTAAAAAGAGATAAAATAAATATGTTTGCATGGGTTGTATAGGTCAATCATTACCCTAAGATATTTAGCAGTTTAGCAATTAAGCAAGGTGAGTGTATTTGTATGGCACCAATAATTAATTTCAATTCAAAGCGAAATCTAATAAAATACAGAAAAGGAGATAGAAAATTAAATAAACAAAAATTGAATGAATAAGATATGCTTAAAATGTAACATGGCCCTTTAAGCCTCCGATTAAAAATGAATGCTAAAATGATAATTTAAAACAAATAAATAGCTAAGACATTGTAAAAAAATTACTGATTAAATAATCTTTGACCATTATGAGGAAATCTGCAATAAATTATGTTGAGGTTTTTAGGAGCCATCAGTGTCAGCACATTTAAGGTTTTCAGGAAATGTGTTCTGTTGAGCTAAAGGGTATAGAAACTATATGCCTGACTATATACCACCCCATTTTAATTCTGGCACTTGGAACATTAGCTGAACGCTGAGACCTAGGTCTCTGATGACAAGAAGGTTGTGCATGATTCATACATGACACACAATTCTGATGTAGAATCACGGTCAGCTTTATTTTATTTTAAGACTGTGTACACAAACAAGGAATTTCACTCTGGTTTCATATGCTCACATAACATACAGACGTTAACTATAAATGTATAAACTTTAGGGGGGAATAAAGAGAAGGATAAAAGGAACAGAATGTTCATATGTGCAACCGTTTTTATATAAATAAATAAATGCTGGTAGTGGCGATGCAAATATGCTTATTTTGTTTCACAGCAGTGAAGCTGTCTGCTCAGGCTGTAAGGTGTTCATTGTGTTCATCAGAGAGACAGCATGGGGTAAGAAAGTGTCTCTGTGTGGCAGTTGTTTTGTTTTTGCACATAGCACTGTGTGATACCGACCTGAAGGTAAAGTTTAAACAGTTTGTGTCCAGAATGGGTGGGGTCTGCAGCGACGCTAGCTGCCCTTTTTCTCACCCTAGACCTGTACAGGTCCTGAATGGAGCGAAGGTCAGCCACAGTTATCCGCTCTACAGACCTAATTGTTTACTGTAGTTTGGCCCTGTCCTGTTTTGTGGATGAACCCATCTACAAAGCGATGGATATTCACAAAACTGACTCAATAGTGGTTGTGCAGAAAATGACAAACAGCTAATGTCAACTAGAGTGCTAGCTGCCTCGGTTGTGAAAATGGTCACAAACAAAAAAGTGCATAAAGTGTCCTTTGCACACTGCATTCTGGATTTTTAAAGATATGCATTTTACATCAAAAGCATATTGTTGTGCATTAATAATATCCTTATTAAACATTTGCATTTTTTTGGCTGTTATAGAAGAAACATTTTAAGAAGTGAAATTGATGATGGGATAAAGTGGGTTTGATTATTGGAACATTTGTACTTTGTGGATTGGATGTGTCTGTTTATTTGGACACTTAAGACACCTATAGAATAACATATGCAGTAAAACAGATAATGCCACCATGGTGACACATAATTTCACTGATGTCACGTGAGGAGGCACCATCCCCTTTGTGGGTTGTGCCTCGTTAGGGGATGACCAGTAACCAGAGGAAAAGGTGGAGGAGGGGGGAAAAGAGATATACTTGTAAATTCCTTTGTTCTGCCTCTTTTTGCCTTCTTTCGATTAAAGTATTTAAGTCTATCTCCGAGTTTGAATTCATCCCTTGAGGGTGTTTATTTTAAAATGTGTGCTTAAGGGAAGAAAATAACCGGACGTTAGTGTGTAAGAGCGTGGTCTGGGTATGATCATGAACACATCCAAAAAAAATAAATCTAGCAGTGTACTTTAGTGTCAAGTTACACTTTTCTTCTTTTTGAATTGAGAAACCTTCTGGGAGAGGAAGCGAAACGTCTTCAACTACGGAAAACAAGTCCAGTTGCTTTGTTTTTTACTTTTTTTTGGAATGACCATGACCTGGATGACTGAGAATCTTCACCAACTTTTCTTCTTTGTTTAATTTAGTATAAAAACAGACAAGAAATATAAAGTAATCACACATTACCTATCAAAAAGGTAAACAGCTAATTTAAATTTGCACTGGCTTTTATATATCAAACCTCACTTTATGTTCAGCATGCATGCGTGCCTCGTGTATACAAGTAGTCTCGTTCTGCAGACATCTGTGGTTTAGGGAAGATTTCCATAGGTAAAATACAGTGCTATGTCTTTCGGAGGTGCTTCCGAAGCGTAAGTTGGTAATGAACGTTCAACTACTCATGAATAGACACGTGGGAGGGAGTAGGGGGGTACTCTCATGGGGGAGTCCACCCCGGCAGCAGATGTTTTATCCTCAGGTGGCTATCATTAGTAGAAGGGAGAGCATTGTCAGAATTTGACAAAGTCTCAAGGCAGATAATTTGCCTTGAGACGTTTTTGAATTTTTTTGTATTCAGGTTACTTGTGTTCAATAATCATTTCAGCATTAGTGAGGAAGATCTCAGGTCCTGAGAGAGCGTGGCTCCTCGGATCTGGAAGTGATCCAAGACAATTCAATGTCTTATAGAACAGTAACACAGTTTTAAGGCATTTTCTGACATACATGAACACATTTTAGAGGTTTAAAAACAGGGGTTATATGATCCATGCTTTAATGTTGATCTGGACTCTGGAAGTTGGATTTTTGAAGAGATGCAGCAGCCTGATTGATTTTTCTAATGAGACCAGTAAAGACACGATTAAATGAATCCAACCTACTCAAAATAAAAGCATGTACAACACTTTATACGGGTTATGTTTATAAGTGTGATGTAGGCTGATTAAGAAAGAGATCATGTTGTTAAACTTTGGGGCAGAATCCATAATGACACCTAATTATTTTTGCATGGATGTGGTCTTTTAACCTCTTTGAGTCTAGCTGAGAGATGATTGCTATACTTGCATTTTTAGCACTGCAATGACTCCTTTTCCATTACCAAACCATATTTGTGTTAGAAACAAAACCATTTTATAGTCCAGATAAAAAGAACGGCAACACAAACTGACAAAAAAAAAGACCAAGAAATAGCCTTAACTTTGGTATGACGATCGTAAAATCAAACACCTCCTGCTGATATACACAGCATGAATCATGATTCTTCTTTGAGTTTCTGAGACGTAACTGCTGAAACAAACTGACTCAATTCCTAACAGCGTTCTGAAGCCATGGATATAAATCAATATCTGCTCTTTTATTTAAGTCATTTTCATCCCAATCTATTATTCTCTGCACCTCCAAAACAATCTCACACACTTTCAACTACAGTACATCACACCTCCATATTTCCTTCTTTCCTGTCTGTATCAGCTCTGTGGCTATTGTAGCCATGCAGACAGCTAATGTCAGAACACCAATTACACAGTCACTTTCTATCCTCTCCAGCTTGCGTTTTCTCTGTCTTACATATCCACAGCCTTTTACTAATGCAGACACACACACACACACACAGCTTCCGGTGTCAGGCACTTGGGTGTATCAGGAACGCTAATGACCAGTATGGGAATTACCATTGGACCTTTTGTTTTGCACATCACTATACAGCCATCCTCCTTTTTTTTTTTTTTAAAGCTGCTGGCAACGTCTTCAGATTCCTCTTCTCTCCTTCTTTGTCCATTACAAAGTATCTCTCCTTACTGGCTCTTCCTTTCTCTCTTTCTTTAATACCGTTATTGAAACCATCAGCTACAGTGGTAGCATTTACTGGGGTTGATGCTCCCAGTCTCTGACATGCAAAGACACGCACACACACACACACACACACACACACACACACACACACACACACACACACACACACAGTCACTATCCGGGCAGACTGCCCATTGCATGCTAAGCTAATGAGATTGGCATAGTGCCACAATACCAATATCGGTAGCAACCTCAGTTCCATTTTCTCTGAAACGTGCGCCCACACACACTTGCACACACACACACACATGTGTGTTAGGAGGCACACACATCAAGATTTATGTTCTGAGACACTGAGTCTAACAGACGCAGCGACGCAAACGATCACGCAATAGAAGTTCACCCAGGTGATTTAAAGTTTTGCTAAAAAATGTATTTCCATAACTTAAATACCAAGCAAAGGTGTGACAGGACATTACGAATTGGCTGGAAAATAAAACAAATTTTTTGTTTCCTTTCAAAACATTGCAAGAAAATTGTCTTTTTTTTGTAGTTTAAACAAGGCGTGGTTTCTGGTATCATGGTATACATGTGAATGACGGATGGTGTAACTCTCAGACCTCGATTATCCAAAGAGAAGCTCCACAGTAAGGACATTGTACTGCTAGGTGTTAGCATGAGGCAGTCATGATTTTAATCATGACTCCCTGTCCTCCACTCTTCTAACCTTTTCCCAGTATTAGTTACTTTTTACCACATAAAATAAAATGCTGGACGTATTGTATGTCCCCACCAGGGAGGCATACAGCTCATCATCTCTCACTTTCCAAGTGGACTTAGTTCACAACCTGGTTCATCTCGAGCCTGTGTATGGACCCCTTGTACACAGAGAACTAGCTGTGACACGCACAGCAAAGAGATGGTCCGAGGAGACAGAAGAAGTTCTGAGGGACTATCTGAGCTACACTGTGTGTGGAGACCTCTGTGCTGCTTATGGTGAGGACATTGACAGCACTACAGACTGCATCATGGTCGGCATTGACTTCTGTGTGGACGACAAAGTGCCCCTAATAAAAGTACAGTGTTTCTCCGACAACAAGCCTTTTAGCAACTCTGAAATAAAGGCTCTAAAGGGAAAAAAAGAGAGTCATGGACACATGTGGTTTATTGCAGCCAACAACAAAACATTTGTCCTTTCCTTCAGTCATTGAGCATCACATTAACTGGTAAAACCAGCTGACATGGTGTCTAAAAATGTGGAATGAACTCCGCTTGATTTTTGGGTGAGGGGCAGGGCTCAGTTGAGGTTGCTAGATGAGGGGCAGTGCCTGTGCCGATTATGACCTAATAATTATGATTATTCCGATTCCGATTATGACCCAATAATAGGAACGTTTTTAAAATGGCAAATTTTCCAGACACAAGTAAATAATTTGCGTTATCCCAAAAAACGGCTGGGTGTTTTTTTTTGTTTTTTTTTTTTAGCATTTTGACTGTTTCTAGAAGCAGTGGAGACCCAAATGATAGCAAATATTTTTTTTTTTACAGTTTGTTGAAATCCTACAGACTGGCCAAACCAACATAAAATGTATCAATGGATTTTTCAAGCGCAAATTTGATTTGTGAAAAATATCCTTAGTGTTCTCAAAAATGTGGATTAAATCTTTTGTTGTTCCCAGCGTATACTATTTCTGAAAGAACTATAGAAGAGGACTCAGCGACTTGAAATGGCATCAAAATATCCATGAATATTAAATGTTTGGAAGGGAGCTATAACAGAAGAAGAGAACCTGAAGTACTTTAAAAGAATACCAAAATGTATTATTTCTTCTCACCATGATTGTTAGAAATGTAACCAAATTACCTTTGGCAGTAAGATTGCAAGGTTTGTCTGACAGCTCAATGCTTCTGGATTCGAAAACATGTCAGAGGGAATATTAGACTTAGTTTCATTGTTGAAGGTTCTCGTGCTAAAACATCTCTAAAAATGGCTAGAAATTGCTTTGAATTTGCTTCATTGTGCATGAAAGCACTGGCATGAAATTTTAAAGATGCGGTGCACCAAAAACCATGAAAGTTTAATCCTAAATGATGTGCCTTGTCATGGATACAAAGTGAATTCTGACTGAGAACAAGTAAAATGGTGACTGTATAAGAAAGCAACTTTTGACTGCTGGCAATTTAAATGTTGTCTTATAAAGCAAGAATCATTTTCATCTGAGCATGCAAGTTTGATGGTCTTTTTAATACTATCTTTCAAAATGTGTGTAAATAAATCTGCATTTACAGTAATAAGAATGCAAGTCTTTTATAATATTGATGTTTTCCCCAGTTTTTTGTTGATCTTTTGTGTAGGTTATTGGTCTTTTCTGGAAATGGTTTTCAGTTTTCTTTTTGTACAAAAAATTATTTTAGCTGCAGTAGGTTGAACAGAACCTCTCATAAGGTTTGACTCTGGACCCATTTTGACACATTACACAGAATTGCAGTAGCAATTTAGGACCTTTCGAACAGACCCATGTAGCTTGTGCTCATACAACTCTTTTGTTAAGAGCAGAACGTCTTCTGTTAACGTCTTCTGTTAACATTTTTTTTATGTGTATGTGCATCTGAAAGATAAAAAAAAGCCTTTTGCCAGCTTTTTTTGTTGATTCCATCTCTTTTTCATCCAGTCCAACAGTGATCCAGCAAAGTTATTTATTTGAGTCATTCACCATTTAGAAATAAATAAATGTTTCACAAGCATCCAAACACGTCATAAAATGAACAATGAGAGAAAAAAGCAAATGCATGTAATAGAGTTTAGGCTTCGACAATGAGAAAATGTTCAGAGCCGTTTGCATAGCTTAACTTTTCCAACCAACACAGGCTCTGTGCTCTTGATTAGAATATGTAAAGCACAGATGAATGGATAGCAAGATCTACTTTTGAATCAGTCCTCAATTTCTAATCAGAATTAATTAACGTTCTTGAGTTAATATTTCAACTACTTGGCATTATCAAGTAATGGTCTGTGACCTTTTTCACAAAATTCCTCGCACTGAGTATTTTTTCCTTGATATTTTTTTCTTTTTATGTAACTTGACCTAGAAAACCAGACAAAATAATGAGTCCTTGTATCCTTCTGGCTGCATAGTGCCACAGGTATTGGGGTTATTGTAAAGCAGCAAAGAGGTCCAGGTTTCAAATTCTGGCCATTGCCTTTCTGTGCAGGTTTAAATGTTCTCCCTCTGCACGTTTGCATGACTCCGGCTTTATTTCGGTTCATGTTGATGGTTGAGGCGCACTGCTAATTTAAAGGATTAGGGTCGCCCTAACCTTCAATATTCCGAGTATTGGTTCTTAACCCTCTCAAGACTGTGGTTATCCCTGTTGCTTGTGCACAATTTTCTTCCACAATTTTCCTTTAACTCAACTTTCCATTAAGATGTTTGGATATAGCTCTCTGTGAACAGCCCGCTTTTTCCAATCTTTTGTCGCTTACATTCCATGTGAAAGATAATGTTTGCTACTGGACCCCTGTTGTTCAGCATAAAATCTGTGTATACAAAAACTCTTTTTATAGAGTGTAGGTTTAATTAGCCTCGTGAGACCATCCTGATCTCGCGAGCTTTCAAGGTTTCACTCGCAGATCAGTCTGGCTACTCTCCGTTAAAGAAAATTTGGAGCCGTTCACCAAACGAACGTCCAATCAGCGTTGGCTTTGAGGCGGGTTGAGGTGTGACGCAACGAGAAGCGCGACAGTTCAGTCTAAAGAACATGGCGGCTTCAGCCGATGAAACTAGCGTTAGCGTGGCTATCGAGCAAGTTTTATCGGAATTACAGAGTATTTCTTTGCTGAGCTAACAAGCCTTTACCTGCAGCAGCAAGAGTAGCTTGGCTTGTGGTTGTGTTTTCGTCGTCGCTCGTAACAGAGCGACGACGAAGCATGTTGACGAGTACGTCATATGCTTCGTTGATCTGATTGGTTTATTTGGCCCGTCTATCACCAACATAGGCTAATCAGCTAACCAGTATTTTCGCCCCTTCCCAAAATTACTTCAACGGAAGGTTTCCAGATGGATATGCGGAGCAAATCTATCTGGCAGCGTCAGGTTAAGGTTTAATTGCTCTGGGCAACTAATTTTTGGATTTTCATGAGCTGTGAGCCATAATCATCAAAACTAAAAGAAAACGCTTGAAATATATATGAATAAAAAATATACAAATCTACAAAAAATCATATACATAAAATGCACTTGTAGATGGATTTTAAGCAGGACATGGGACTCTTAAGCTAAACATGCTCTAAAGTGGTTCAGATTATTTTTAGAAACAGAAAAAATATCTTAAAATTATCAAAATATGTTGTGATCAGGCCTTAGCAATCTAGGGTCATGGATTTATACTGGTGTATTAGTTCAAATTCCATGAAAAAAGCACTTAAACAGAGCTATATATTCAATAAATGAATGAAAAGCATCTCCTAAAGTGTCATCTTTTTTAATAAATTCTGGAATAAATACAGGCAAGACTGTTTTTTACTGCATGAGCATGTTTAAAATAAATGTCCTCAACGTGTATTAAAACATTTACAAATCTAAACATTTGGGTGTGGAAAAGTGAGGAATTTTGACGTGGAATATTGATAAGAATCCTGTGGACAAACTAATTAGTCCCAAGCACTGTTCCTTAGAATATCTATGCAGCACAGAAAATAAAATCCAAGCTGAACTATAAACATAATATTAAACTAAGTCATTTTGTATCATTTTGGACTTCTGATGAGATGGTGTTCCACGGTCCCACTCTGTGTGCGCCCTGTGCTTATCGGAGCGCACCACTGATTGACGGGTGGGGCAGACACCTTCATAGTTGGGCAGGTTGCGTCTTTGTTACTCCTGGTGCATGTCAGCTGTTTGTGTGGCTGTGTTTTTGGGATCTGCTTATCTGAGATCATAAGTGCTGTTTTTCAACCAATTTGGTTGTTTTTTGAGCTTTGCACCTGCTGTTTGTTTCTGGAACGCTGGTGTTTTTCGGCTGGAGTTATCAGCTGCAGTTGGACTCCTTTGCAGTACACGACTTCTGCTTGTTTCTAATCAGCCTTCTTTTTCTACCTCCATTTTTGAAAAACAACTCTGTTTATACATTTCCTATGTTATGAGTGCATGCCTGAGGACTACAGCAATATATATAAATGGCTTGTACTTGTTTAGTGCTTTATTAAGTCCAAAGACCCCAAATGCTTCACCCTACAATCAGTCATTCACCCATTCAAGCACACGTTCAAACCCTGACGGTGGTGAGCTACATTATAGTCACAGCTGCAGACTGACAGAAGCGAGGCTTCACAGGTCCACATGCTTGTGGTAAATCTCATTGCACAAAATGTAAATTATTTAATGGCAATGAAATTTGAAGTCTGAAAGGCGTCCATGTCTCGCAGTTATTCCTCAGCAGGACCCCTAGTCTGAAATAAAACATACTATACAGCCCAGAAAAAAACAAAACAAAGATTTTTGTCTTTTTCGTGTAATTGGGTTAAATCAGTTGTATCTAAACTAGGTCATCTAAAAAAACGTATTGATTCTTTTTGTGAACCATGTCACTTGTTAAAATCTCAGGTTTTGGACAGGTGTAATACTTGTGTAGCCTCAGTGTGCACGTGTGATGTTGCTCACTGTGGTCCAGTGAATGCTCACACAAGAATATCTAGGGGAATATTGGTCCAAAGTTTTTTTTTGTGTGCTTGTATGGTTACTCTCTGGCACACTAGTGACCTGTCCAAGCTGTACCCTATATTTTGCCTGTTGACAACTGAATAAAACAAACAAACAGCCAATCTGGGACATTTGAAAATGGGTGGATCATTTTGTTTTAGGGGAAAAATTGTTGGGGGTGTGCAGATCCTGAACATCTTGAAAAATGCTTCAAACTGAAGCTTGCACTTTTTCTTTTCACCATCCTTATCCACTGTTCTCTGTTTACTTAAAAGGCAGCATTACTCCAATCCTGTGTTTTTCCTCCCTCTCTCCTAATTGTCATTATTATCCTATCCCTCCATATCCTTCTCCAATTATTTTTTACCCATCTCAGTTATGTTTTAACTTTTTTTTTTCTTTTTTTTTTTACTTTGACAGCCAAACCCTCTACCTGTTACCAAGGTTATATGACAGAGTAAGAGGCGGGGAGATAAAAAGGTGAGCGAGGAAGAAAGGATGAGAGAGTTTATAGCAACTGCAGATGATGCTTTGCGGAAAAAGGGAGCAATAGTAATGGGAGATATTGGAACATTGGAAAGAAGATTCTTATTCTGTCTGTTTACAGTTATGTCAGGGAAAACAAAAAAATGTGACACCTTTTGAAAAAATTTAACTAAGAGAACACTTTTGGTGGATTTGCATATTTGTAATGATTACTTAAATAAGACAAAGAAACAGGAAGAATAATGAGTTACCAACCAATAAATAATCAAATCTCTCAGTAAAAAAAGTTTCTTTCTTCCTTTGATTTGAATGATGAACTGTATTGATTCAATACATTTAGAATTGAATTTGACTCGTTCATCTTAGTAAAAAAAAAAACATTGATATTGAACTGGTGCTATCCTAAATTAAATTGATATTTTGGACTTTTACTTTTTTTCTTTTAGTAACGTACAGATCACTGATCGTTGGGGAGAGGGGAGGATTTCCCAGCCCCGCTGTCTGGTGACGTCCTTCACCTCAAAAGCCCTGAAAGAGATATAATAAAACATGTTTCAATTTAAACTATGCTTTGAATATATATTTATTATAGAGATATAAGTCATTCAGATCTTGAGACAGAGCTTTTCTAAATAAGTTTAAATGCCTAAAAGGGGGGAAATGCCAACCTAATATAAGTTTACTGTGTGCATCTTCTAACAAACTCCGGTTGAATGAGATGCTTCATACGTAAAGGATATCAAACTTGCAAGAGTAGAAATGGTTGGAGCTCACTAATCAGTTTCCAGCATTATCGTGCAACCTTCATGGAGACTTGTGTTTCAACACCATCTGTCTCCTCATCGTAGTCACAAGTGAACTCAGCAACAGGACAAGTAGTTACAGAGGACCTTATAAAACAGGTGTAAAACAATTCATTGGAAGTACAGCAAAGTCATCTCTCAATCTCATTGATCAAAACAGAATAAGACTAGAGCTTTCCTGAGTGTCAGCTATGTATTGGAAAATACCAAACTGAACACTATCTCTAGCGTGTGATGGACCGAGGTAAAAATGCATGAGGAGTCACAGGAAATTATTCAAAAGTTGGGTTTTTTATTTTTAACCCACAAGCCAAACTTACAAACATGGTGGGTTCCAGAGTCATAAAAGAGGTATATAAAAAAAAAAAAACCTGAAACAAACTGTGCCCAAACTAACTGACTGCACAACCAAACATAACTGGCCTACAAACAAATGACACACAAGGGTATATATACTCTGGCTGATCAGACCAATAACACAATAGGGGTAATTAAAACCAAACAAACACTCACAAATAACAAAACAAAGCAGTACAGTTAAGTTTGGCAATAAACTAATCCAAGAACAATAAAAAACACACAACCTCTAAATACAAACCCTAAGTGAAATACAAAACAAAGAAAGAAAAATACAAATTCCCCCTTCCAGCAAATGCAGGTGGAACAGTCCAATTTCCCCTCCCCGGTATTTAGTTGATCTCAGCCCTGGCAGCCATCTTTTGTCTGGCCAAACTCCCAGGCACCATGAAAGGTAAGAAATAAAGATTAGTAACAAAACACAAAAAAGGTATGGATAATTGACTAAGTACAAAAGTGAACTAAATGTGCGCGCTTACAAATAGAACACATGTACTTATACTAGGAATAAAGTTTTATTGTAAACTAAAGTGTGCATATACTGATTGGTAAATGAAAAGTGCATGTGTGGTACAGACTTTTAAGGTGTGGCCATGGGTTTGGACATCACAAGCCCCATGTGTTTAATGATTTGCTGAACATGTATCTAACAAGAACCGCCCAACTGTACAATAATTTTCTATGGGTGTTAGGTAAAAAAAACAAAACAAAAAAAAATCCATAAAATCCTTAAATGTCCAGAATGATATCAAAAAATGGAGAGAATTGTGGAAATGTGAAATTAATATTGCATTGGAACCCCGTGTGTCTGTTTGGTTTCTCTTACATAAGCAGTCTGAATTCTTGGTCACAGACAAGCAAATATCCCAGGGAGTATTATATGAAGATTGTTTGAAATAAATATTTTAAAGAGGAAGGAAGTTGCATGTTTTCCACTGGAGATCCAACTAAACATCAACAGGATCCTTAAATACTGATGCACTGGTGAAATAAATATTTTTCTATTGGTCCATACATTATCCAAGAGTCGTTTTATTAGTTTTAATTTTTAAAAAACAGTAATTAAAATTTTAATGGGACACAAAGTGAATTAAAAATGTTTTGGCCTGTTTTAGATTACTTCTAACCTGGCCAGCCAGATTAATAATGTGTAGCAGTCTCTGTTCTGGGGACTGCTCCCACTGATTCTGTTTGGGTAAAGGAGCAGAACACCCAAGCTGATTGGGTGAAGCAACACCTAGAGCCCACCCACCAAAGGTTAGTTTTAGCCAGTCATGGAATCAAATTAACGTAAGCAACAGTCATATGAAACCACAAGAAGGTAAGATAGTCTAGTCACTTCTTGCTGTTCTTCTTTTAAAAGAAGAAATTGTGGATTCTTACAAAAATATGTTTATGTTGGTTTGGGTGTGTGCTCGTCAGCTCTTGATTTTCTCGCACCAGCATGTCCCGCCTTAAACCACAATATTTCAACAACATTGGCCCAAACCGCTTTTGGTTCGGACACAAACAGTTTAAGCCGGTACAAGATGGATTCTTGTGTGCTTATGAACACACAAATACTGCGATAATTCATCTTGCAGGCAAGGTTAGATTACATGTGCTGCATTGGACTAATTGCCTTTGAGCAGGGGGTGCCTGCTTTACCGGCTTGGCAAGCTTGCCAAGCCTTTTTTTTTTCTTTGACTACTTTTCAGAAAATCATGCTAATTTTAAAAATAACTTCAGTAGATAAAACGTTTTTGAATGATTTCATGTTATGTCTAGCCTAAAAAAAAAAAGAGACTGGAATAAATAAAATAGATGAGCATGTTCCAAAGTTAAAAGTGCTGCTGACCAATTACAACTCTAATGCCTGTCTCACATTTGTAAAACCCTCTGTATGACCCCTAACACTTTTAAAAGAGGTATTCTATGGAATAAGTGTTTATTTCTAGAAGCTGTTCACCCAGTTACATTTGGCATATGACAAAGACACCATTTTGGAAAAAGAACAGCATACAGTCAGTCAAACATGTTTTTGGTGGTATGATGGTCTCAGGCTGCTTTGTAAAATGAATTAAGGAGCAGAGATAAGATTTCTCTTATCTCTGCTCCTTTTCATCCAAGATGCATTGTTTTGGGAGTGTGTGCATTGTTGTGTGTATGAATTTTAAAGTTATTTTTGAATGAAATAAAATAGAATTAAATTTAAAAAAAACTTGCTGTGACTGATTAAAAGACTGAACCCTGCTACTGGGTAGAACATTCTTAAGATGTATGTTCATGTTAATGTGAATAAATTAAAGCAAATAGGAGCTAACCAAAATCCCATCACAGCAGTGTAAAAAAATAAATAAGTATTGCCAGCTATTAAACAAACACTAACAGCAAAAATGATGGCACAATTTCCTAAGTTTAGGGGGAAGATTACTTTTTCACATAAGACCAGGCTGGTATCAAAAATCTTTATTCTCACTGTGTTACCATAGTGAATTTTGTGAGACAGACATCAGCTCAGGATCCGAAGCGTGCAAAAACTCTTTAGAGTCTGATAGGATTCGTATCTGAGTCCAAAAAATTCCGATATCAGTCCCTTTGTGAACAACATGAATCACTGTGTTGTTGCCTGAATTAATCCATCAACTCTCCCTTGATGATACACGCATACCTGCAATAAATACTGTGCAATAATCTTAAACAGTCATTTACAGAATTGTGCCATCAGACATTTCCTGAAATTTGAGTGTGTAAATAGACATTACCAGCAATGTGATTGTAACATACAACAGATCACAAACTTCTCAGCAGGGGCCAAGAGCCCTTACAGCTTCCAGAAAGAACCTGTGTTTGATAGATAATGGTATGGATAGTTTATTTTACCTTTTTATGAAATAAAATCATTATTTGAAAGCCGCCTTTGGTATTTACTCAAGTTATGTTTGCCTGATCTTTTTTTTTTTTTTATCTGAAACGACTACACATGACAAAAAGAAATACAAAAACATTGCTTATCTGTAAAGAGGCATGCATGTTTTCATCACATTGAGGTTCTTAACAGAGCAGGCAGCTCAATTCCTCTTTTATTCCTCAGGAGCCATTTGTTTTCAGAGTGCTGAACGACAGCCTCTGTGCAGCAGTAGGGCTGAGTTGCATTATGGGAAATAAAATAGGAGCTTTAAACTTGATGTAGATGAAAAGTTAAATCAACACCTAATGTTACAGAAAAACAAAAAACATTCCATTAGCTTTTGGCGAGTCTCCTTCTAATGCTTGACAAAGAGTTTTTTTCTAAGATATGTGACACAAGCAACAACAATCTTGGGTTGATCTTTGACATCATAGCTGTTGCCTTCTGAAATCAAATTGTTTTTACACTAAATGGGTTTAAGGGAAAACATAATTTCCCTACAGCAATCAATAATGCCAAAGACTTCTCTGAGGTCCTAATGAGCCCAAGAACAAGGTTCCTAAGGTAACAAAATTTTGTCCAGGCTGGCAAATTGCTCGTGTTTTGTCACTGCCCTCTACTCATTAGCCGCATCACCGTCATAATTCAAGGCCAGCTGTTGACAGGGTTCATATCTGGGAATTAATTGTTTCTTCGAAACAATCAATTTTCAGTCTAGACTGCTTGTGATTAATCGGCGTTGGAGTTACTTACATTACCCTTCCATGTGCTTTATTCAGTAAGGACACTAAAGAGAAGACTTGCCGTTAAACCTAATTTTGCTGGATGAAACCAGTTTATTTTTTACCAATATTTGTCTAAGGTAAAAAAAAAAAAAAACACTGTAGGATTTTAAAATCTGCAGGCCATTCAAATCCGGATTGGAACTGAAATGATGCTTGTTAAAACTTGGAAGATCTCTATTTGTGATAAGAAATTTTTGCACCAAAAAAATTCCTAAGAGAACAGAGGCCTTTATGTGTAGTAGTTATATTTTTACTTTATTAGGTGACCTTCATAAACAGAGTTGGTTTAATCAGACCTTGGCCTGAAAAGATGTGGTGCACCTACTATAAAATTGCATTAACTCTTCTTTGATTCGTTCTGAAGAAGTGTTGAAATGTCAAGCAGGTTGAGAATGCGTGTGTACACACAACTGAAATCCTGCCAGAGCTTTCACAGATTAAAAATTATGATTGTAATTTTTTGCTTGTTTCCTCAGTATTTTAAGAATGTTTGCCAGGTCTGAGCAACAGCACCAAATCTGAAGTTTGAGAAAAAGGAATAGATTCTGCAAAGCCTCTGTGTGTCCTAAGTACAGTATTCGGTTTGCCAAGAAAGATTTCTCAAAAGCAAGCCCAAATATCAAAAGGATTTTGAAAGCCCCAGCCCCGAATGGCACCTATGAATAAGAAACTGTCAATGACAAATTTAATATTATTTTCATGCAAATAGGATACAGTGATGCATTTGGAGCTGTGGTATTTATCTTATTAAACTTAAATGTACCTGTATCTTTGAAAGTCTCACAGACTAAAACACTGAATGCTCTTCAGCTTAAATTACATGCAAACCTTGTACTGTGTAGTATGTAAACATAGACTGGTTACCGGTAGCAATGAGATTTCAAAACCATTAACGTTTTCCTCCGCACCATACCTATTTAAAATATTTTTTCCTGAGACGCCAGTATAAAGATAGTTTATGTTTCAAAATGTCCATAAGTTTACCAAAGAGTGCAAATACCACAACCTCTCAGTGCTGCGCATAGACTATTAACTGGAGTAAAAAAGTATACAGATGTGTGAAATATTTACCATTACCTTTTTACTTTAAAAAGTTTTCTTTAAACAACCTGCTGGACTTGGCCCATGTATCAATGCTTGACAATGTTCTGGGTTTATAACCATAAAAGTTTCCCCATCACATTGTTCTACCGATTTTATAGCTCTTTTAATGAGATTCCAGAGAAAGTGCTGGAGTGTCTGGAATTATCATTATTATTATTATTTGGCTTTGTTGGGCATAGAATAGTAGAACTATTGAACATACGTGTATACTGAGGGGCGTACAGTAATACTTGGGCACTTTTATTCATGGGTACCATAGTATTATAAACTAATAATGACACAATGCATGACACCATAATGTGGTTTTGCATAAGCTTCCCTGTCAACCCCCCTAATCTTCAGCTTTCTTCTCTCTCAGCATCAGGTTGGGATTCCAAAACACTAATATGGTGGTCCTGTCATAAGAAATATGTTTATCTAAAGATTACTTTAGTATATATCTGTCAGGAGTATGAATCATTTTGTGATTAACTGTGGCCTATCTGTTTTTATTTACGGAAAATTCTTTGTTTTTAGTTTTCTCATTAGTTTTAATATATGAACCTGACTCATAGCCATGTGTACCTGAGCTGATGCAGGAAACGGTTCTGTTAGTCAACTGGATTATGGTGGAGGTGTAAGATTCCCCTTTGATCACGGCTATGCTTTTGCTTGGTCCTGTCACTTTGGGTGTCCTCGGTGGGTTGTATTAAGACATTTTTTTTTTTATCACATACACCCATGTGTGGAAACATTTCAGGGCTTCCACAAATGAGAAGATCAGACGGATGTTTTAAAACTCTTGAGCCATTCTGCTTTGGTGTGTTCCTTAATGCAGGGAACTTCATTTTATTTCAATGTTTATAGAAATGTATGCGCTGCACTTGTGCGTTACACATCTTAACGGCCGAAGTTTAATTTGAAAGTTTCTCTCCATGCTTTGTGACGGGGCCAGTGGTGATTTCGCTGCCATATGGGAAGGAGTCACAGCTGAAAGCCCTACGGATAGGAACTGAACGGCTTATATACGGTTCGTCCCAATGGAAAGCATCTTCCTGCCTCTACAGATGTGTTTAATGGCACCTGCTAGGTGAGATTGTGTGAAGCCCTGTGGATTTGATGGACGGTGCTGCTGTAAAAAGTGTGTTTGCTCAGCAAGTTCAAGATGACGGCACATTCCTGTGGGTGCCGTGGTTGTGTTCAGCGATGCCTTTCCATATGTGCTTCCACAATAATTGCTTTAGCACCTCCACTAAACATTGGATTTCTGCTCAATGCGCTGTCTTATCTTTCAGCTAAAATGGCACAATTTGATTTATACTACTATTTTTCAGAATGCACATTATTCTTAAGTGGATTACTTTATTGCAGTGTGTTGAAGGATCCCTCTGTCTCCCTAGAATACTTTAAAGAGGGTCAAAGTGTTCCTCCTTCTCTTTTCTTTCCAATGTATGACTAAAAAGTTTGAGTGGTTGAAAACTGTGGCATATCTGAGCACAGCTGCATTAGACTTTAATATCCAACTAAATGACTTCAAGAGAGCACTTACTGGGAGCAGGAGTACAAATATCACTTTAAAAGATCTAAAGTATGCCTATCTATGAAAATATCTTCCAATTTTTTTTAAAGGTATCTTTTGTGTAAAGTATAGACCGTTTCAAAAATTTAAACTCCAACATCAAGGAGAAAATGAAATTCTTGTCATAGCCCATAAGATCTGAGCAATTGTCATGAATTTTAGAATGCGTCTGCCTCTTTAAAAGCCATCTGCTTACTCTCAGTGCTTGTAACTTCAGGGAAAGGGAGTGCTGCTGAGATTAGATAAAGAAATGACTGACCTCTGCTCTTGTATTCAGTAGGGTGCTTCTGCCAGTTACGGAGATGCACAGCAAACACAACACTGACTTTAGGTCTGTTTCTTTCCCCACAAGTTTTAATCATTGCTTTTATTTGACCTTTGTGTCACATATCATCAGACGCAAAGGTTCATAAAAGCAGGAAGATAAACAGAGTGTTATTAGTTTAATTAGGTTGCCACTTGGTCTCACAATAATTGCAATAAATAGATTCCTGTACCAATCCGGGTCTTTGTGTCAGTGTTGCCAAGTTTGTTTCTCAAGTGTTTCATTGATCCATCTTGGCAGACAGAGGAGCTGCATTGCTACTAATCCTGGAACCATGAAAATGTCAATTGAGGGGTTTGTGTGCATGCAAACAATAGCTGGATTCTACTTGATCAGTGAAGTATGGAGTCCTCTGTGTATGGGTGCTAGCAACCCAAAAAAAAAAAAGGCAAAATATTAGTGTCTTTGAAAAGTTGGTATTTCTTTCAGTATAAAATAGCCTGAATTTGGGGTCTGTATCTGATTCAAAGGTTGTGATTAGAATTCATCAACTGGACAAACCGAGCCTAACTATATGATAAAACAGTTTTACACTTTCCCATATATTTTCTTTAGCTAAATAAAGATGAGACCTGGCTGGCATTGAATAACCATAAAAAGACAATCATCAAAAACTATACAAATAATAAAACAATAAATAATTATGAACCAACCAATTTACATTCAGAAATTTAAAGACTTTGAATTTCTATGACTTGGTTGTTTGCTAAACATTCAATTAATGTACAAAATGTATAACTTCCTTGTTTTACCCAGAAACTAAAGTAAAAAAAAAAAAAAGTGAGTAAGTATTTAATTAGTTTGAAAGATGTTTAACGAATCAAAGGTAATGACAATAACACAGACATTAAATAAACAAAAAAGACATGCAATGTCTACAACTTTAATATTCTACAAAATATCAGCTCATAGGTATTACATTTAAACTGACAGACTCTTGGTCCGAAATTATTTTCATTTTACATTAGTGACATCAAAGTGTTTCCCAACTGTCACTTTATTTAATTATTTTTTACTACTCTGGAAAATCTTTGGATCACCTTCTTGTTTAAGCAAACTTTAAACAACTGGGTTGACTTAAAAAAAAAAAAGAGTCATCAATCAAGTTTGAGCAAATTCGAGTTTCTATTTAGTAAATTTAATATCAACTACCAAGTAAAAATAATTAGTGACTTTTTTTCCCAAAGGTGGTATGGTCAGGGGGGCAACATGGGGCAAAGTTATGAAATTATCCTCCAAACTTTCTGATGCTTATTTTCCTCACCTGTAAATAGGAATGAGCGCCCCCTGGTGGTACGCACAGCTTTCAAAAACAGGTTAGCTCACTGAACGTGACCGATGACATTGAATTAGGTTTCAGATTTGCAGTTAATTTTTGCTTGCTAATTTAAAGAATTTGTGTCACTGTGGGTTAGCCTGGCCAAAGTGGCTGAAGAAGGCAGTCAGGCAAAAGATGTCCAGTGCAGCAGGTGGTTTATTCACAAAAAAAGGTGTTGAAAAAAATATTTACAAAAAATCCCAAAAAAGAACTAAAAAGTTTTAACATGGCTCAACAGATCAAAACTGTACATAAAGCAACCAAAATTAATGTCACGTGCACACAGCTACACTGACCTGGTTCTCCCCCTCTCCTCTTGTCTTTTATACCCTTTCCCCAAGGTGCACAAAATGGCCTCTGATGGACTCTCCCACACAGGCACCCCCAAACAATTGATACTTTCCCTTTCATTGGTTAGGTCAATACAATTCAGCACTATATCTGACTATGAAAACAACAATGCAAATTTAAATACAACAGCATGAAAGTACACAACGCCAAAACTCGATCAGAAAAAGACTGAAGTAGCTATTGCTTCCCCCTCCTCAGTTGGTACCTTCCTGTGCCATTTCTCCAACAGGAAGGCCCAACCCAAGGAAGTGAGGTAACACTTCCTCCTGCAACACATCAGGTAAGTTCACTAAAATAAAATACAAAAGATAAATGAAAAACAAATACAAACAAACTGAATGATTTAAACTAAGGTGTTATAGTTAATAATCAGTAGAATTGCAAAACATAAACAAACCCGGGATAGTATATATTTGCAAACTAAAGACTGAATACAATATGGCTAATTCAAACAAACCAGAATGTTACCAAAATATATATAAACAGACAAATGGTGTTCTCACCCACTTTGTCACAGTCACTCTTTTTCAAAGAGTTTGGACTACCATTGATTTCAGACTAAGGCTACGTTCACACTGCAGACCTTCATGCTCTATTCCGATTTTTTTGTGAAATCTGATTTTTTTGCGTGGTCGTTCACATTGCAACTTGTATGTGATCTCCTGTGTGAACTGAATTCATATCATTTAAGTGGCCCGCATGTGCAGCTGAGGATGTGATGACGTCACACGTAGCAAGCGTGCTCAGTGTTTGCGGAAGTAAACATGGAATATAATGCCGGCGCGCATTTTGTGATATTTAATTTCTTTTCTAATCTGAGCTTTCTCTCCATTGACTGCTCTCTTCATTGTTGTCTGCCATGGGTGTCGTTTTTCTTCCCGCTTCTGCATAGCAGGACGTACAGGTCGGATGAATGCGACCTGGCTGTACAGACACGAAAAGATCAGATCCAGGTCGCATATGGGCAAAAGAATCGGAATTGGGTCACTTCAGGCTACAGTATGAATGTAGCCTGAGAAACAAATTCTCCGCTGAAGCGAGATTCGTAAAAACAATCTCAAACTTGTCAGAGTATTGTCAATCCACTGAACTGTATATCAAGATAAACGAGAAAACCTAAATATTCTGACTTGTCAAACCCGGGTGGAATCCTCCTCCAGCAATGGCGTGAAAACTGAAAATGGGATTCTTAGTTTACTCCAAAGGATCCTTGAACTCTATCTCCATATCACATCAATATTTTTACTAGGCCTACTTAATATTTCAGCAAATTTACATAATAGGCTTGTCATTGCTTTTCAGAGTAGTGGCACGTTTGGTCAAGCAGAAGGATTTCACAGGCCTCAATAAATAATGTAGAAATTAAAAGAGCCTGGGAAAATATTTTTTGGAGTTAATAAATAAACTTGAATTAAGTTCATCTTCTAAATATCAAAACTAAAATATTGAGAAGTTGTGCAGTACAAAACAAACAACCTACATTTTATGCCAGAAGTAGGTCTCCTGTGTTATAGTGTTCCCTCTCAGTTCAATAAATCATGTACTGTTAGGGGATTTGCACACATGCATTCAAAGATAACAGTGCCAGTCCATCTGTTACTATAGTCACTATAATAAGCTATAAGAATTATAAAGCAATAAATGAATATGATCTGATCAAATTACATTCAGGAGTATAAAGACTTTGAATTTGTATGATTTGTTTGGTTAACAACCACACAATTAATGTAGAAAATGTACAGCAATAAACATCCTCATTATATCCAGAAACTGAAATCAAGGAAAGTCAGTATAAATTTGGGAATACAAAAATGTTTAACAAATCAAAAGTAAAAACAATAACATAAAACATAGATCTTATTTTTTTTAAGGTTTTTGCACAACTAAGTTTTTAATACACTGACATCAAAGAGGGGTAGGATGAACATGCCACAGCTTTAATCTAAACTTTTAACGGTCGGTTTTGTTGTATTTAGTTTTTAGAAGAAACATTCTCTTGCTTTCAGTTGAAGGACTAACTAAATATTCCTTGGAAGAAGTCCTGCTGTGATCTTTGATGCACTCTTGCTGTTGAGATTTGGCTTGCTAAATCAAAATGTCATGCTCTGTGGGTTTATTTGTTAAAACATTCTAATTATCTTCTACTTTAGTCAGGGCATTATTGGTCTTCTTCTTCTTATATTGTTATGAGTGATACAGGTAATTCAGAATCAATTACTTAAATGCTTTACTGCGCAAACATGTGAGGAAGAAAAGTGAGCTATGTGAGGATCTTTGTTTTATGAGAAAATAATCCGAAAACAAATCTGCTACCATTTCTTTCTGATCCTCAGATTCAATTTGAGATTCAACCCTATTTCCAGTTATTGTGTGTTTAATCCCTATGTGGAGCATCTCACTCTAGTGATCTGTGTGCTTATTGCCTCAAATCAAACCAGAAATAACTTCAAGTAACCTAGCACTGGTAGGTATTATATATTAGCTCAAAATGCCACATTGCCATACAGTAGACTATAAATAAAAAAATGACATTGGTTTCCAAAGTTAGTATAAAACCTTTCCCTGGTTGGTATAAATTAATCAGTTGGTGGTATAAAAAGCTCAAAAGCATTGGATAAAGGGATAAAAGGATTGGATAAAATTATGGCCGATTTTAAAGGTGATGCCATGTGTATTTTTAAACCTTACAAATCATAATGAATAGAAGCATAAAATGTGAAAACATGCCTCAAGTTTTTACACGAGGAAAGAAAAAAATCAGAAAGCAACCTTTTAAATGTCACTGTGAGGTCCTGGCTTGGCTCTCAGTCACCCTTACCATAAATGGAAAGTGATGTTACGTCTATCACCCATGAAGCTCTACTGACAGGTGGTTTGAAAACACAAGGTTTGGTGCTAAGGGTTTCAGAACTGTTCTTTTATTGTTCTGACATCCCACCAAGGCAGTCATGCAACAGACATTCGAGTCAGACAGGAATCTGTGAAGCCAGTCAAAAACAACAGCACAACCTTGTCTTAGCAGTAGGGCTAATTGCTGCACATGTACTTGTAACTATAAGCAATCCATTTATATCCAATGGATAAAACATTTTATGATCTAATGCCGCACCTAGCTGGCGCACAGGCTCTGCGTCCAAGCGTGTTGCATTATCTGCCTTATCACCAAGTTAGCTGGCTGCCTCTTCAGCAGGGGGCCGGGTGGTTCCTGTTTTTACAACAAGACATCTATAATCTTCTGTGGACCAAGAGAGATATTGTACATTCCTAAAAAGGTCGTGCAGAGCCTTTAATGTTATCATGTCAATTTGGGGTCTTAATTATTAAATTGATTATTAATTGTCAAACGTTTCACATCAAAGTACATTTAATTACATCTTAGTCTTTTGATCAAGCGTTAATTTGTTTTCAGTACTTTTGTTAACGATTTATGTCAAGGAATGTCCCTTTTTTCATTAGCTCTTAGTGACATAAAATTGGAGCAGCATTTGTTATTTTTCTCCTAAGTCTGTTTTTAAGTGTACAAAGTTATAATGACATGATTTAAAATTTAAACCATTAGCCCTGTCCTATCTAGGATTTGTTAGTCCAGTCAAACCATCACATTATTAAGCCAAAATCCTTGAGTTAGCGACTTGTACTGAGCCCATTACCTCCCATTTCAACTTAAACAATTGTCTCAGTGGCCACAAAATGGTGTTTTAATCATTAAGCTTCCAAATTGACTGACCCAATACCCCTACTGATATCACGATAGTTAAAGAAATATATAAAGTATGAACAACAGTCAATAAAAGAAGTTTGTTTTATACTTATTGTATAGAATACACAGGATATATACAGAGACAAAACTGTCAGAGAAATAAATCTACAGTATAACAAAAAATAATCCTTTCATTGCTTTGTATTTAACTCTACCACCACACCCATCTGTACAGCTGGCCCACTTTTCCATGAACTTCAAAAATCTTCAAGTGTTGTTGGAACCTTTATCATAAATTCATAATCCGAAATGCGACATTTGCAAATTATGTGGAACGCGATTGACAAAAACAAACTTTCATTATTTGTTCAAATGCACAAAGACTGCCACAAATTATTAACAAAGCAGCACAGAAACTATGACAGAGTCAAAACTGCTGTGGCATGAGAACAAAAACGGATCCTAAAGAGAGGCAGCGACTCTGACTTTCTGCATAATATATAATACACACATTGTTCCACAACTCAGCATGTTGCAGTTTAACTGAGGATAAAAAGCAGGTATAGTTTCTCCTGTAGCTGCTTTACAACCTATCCTTATGAGCCTCAAGTTGGTCCTTGTTAATGTACAGTTGACCCATAAAAAAAATACAGTACTGATCATAGCTACAACCTTTTCATCAAAACAATTATTTTTTCCAAAATAATACATTCAAAGAAACTTCTACAGTTGTGCAGAATAAAAGTATCAATTTAACAGAAAAATACATATATGGTTTATAAATACTTGCTTTTATAAATTTTGATGGGTCTAAAATAAACAAATATTTACTTCTGTTACGATGCCTACGTCTAAACAAAAGCATTCTGACCCAATAGGAATAGTAGGTTAAAGGCACATGAGACAGAGCTCAGTTGTTGCCAGATTTTAGTACTGTAGCTCTGTGATGGCGCTGAGAAAAAGCTTCTTGTCAGTGTTAAATTTCCCAGATTCAAGCGAACAACAAAAGAAGCAAAAAAAAGCGTTGGTGCCGACTTATAGAAGGAGCTCAGAAGCCACACAGAGGTTTCTGCTTTCCTTGTGTACAAGTGGGTTAAATGTTTGCTAATGCTAAGAAAAGGTCTACCAGTACCGTAACGAGGACCTGACAACTGGCTGGCAAACAGTACAATCAAAAGTTGGAACAAGAGTGGACAAGCTGAGTGTGCCACCTACTGGCCGGGAGGAGTTATATTTCTAGTTATCGCCTTAAAAAAATAAACAGAAAAGCAACTACTTCTACAGCTGCTTGTATAACATAAAAGGGATCACAGTTAAATTAACTGCAATAGATAACTGTCATTTGTTTTGATAACACACTTAAGCAAATATAGTTAATATCAATTAAATTTATTTGTAGTTTCAGCTTTTATTTTTGTGCAGAATACTTTATGTTTAATTAGGCTACCTGGTCAGATAGCCACCCTTGCACTGGGCTGCTTATGAGAAACCATAGACTGTGAGCTGTAGTTTAATAAGAGATGGGTGGCTTTCTCTTGGCTTCCACGAGAGGGAAAAGTGTTGCAGCCTTTTCTTCTGCCAGCTGACCAGCAGTGTGTAAAAACTAGCGGTAGAGGAGCTCTTTTTGACTCTGTGCTTTATGTACCTAAAACAAAAAGAGAAAATACTGGTCTCTGCATCACATTCTCTGTTTGCATGAGTACTATGATGGAAATTTGTAGCAGTTGCGAAGCTCTAATTATTTAAAACATTTGCATATACTGGGTTACTTGACTATGCCTAGAGCACTGTTTCAGGTGTGTCACTACTTTAACACAGTTTTTTTTATTATTACTACTTTGGAAAGTGTAATTGTACGGTTTTTAAGGAATTAAATTCTGCTCTTCCAAAAACAAAACTCCGCTCCAGAGGGTAAAAAGTGAGTGCATGTAATGTAAAAAAAAAAAAAAAGACTTTCGGTTAATTCTTTATACAATGCTTCAACTCCAAAATTTCACAAATCTCAAAAACAACTCAATATTATTCCTTGACCAGTGATTTATTTACAGCTGTAACAGAAGGCTTTGCAGCAAACAGGGAAAATTGTTTGGCCGGTTACCACAAATACTACAGCTGAATGTAATGCAAAATGTAATATTTCTTTTGAGGAGCATCTATGAAAAAAGAAAAACAGAAAAGAAAAAAACAACCAAAAAAAACTAAGTTCAAACTACAGGGAATGCTGGAAGGAGATAAACAAACAAAAAAAAAACAACTCAGTCTGTTGTTAGGGAATGTGTGCAGCTCAAGCAATGCCTAATAAGAGTTAAGTGAAAACAACAGGTTTAAAATCAGTTCTTTAAAAAGGTTTACATTTCAATAGCTGACTTTGATATTTATTTTAGAATAAGAATGTAATTTTCAAATACAAAACCAATAAAAAAAAGATCAAACTAAGGCAAGCAAGAAGAATATGTATTATAACTGAAAACAGTTCAGACACGCAGCCCCCTGGTAGCAATGTTTCCCACTTTGGTTGAAATAACAGCAGTGAGACATTTCCTGTAGTCATCAACCAGGCTCTAATCACTACGAGGGAAATCTGCCCTCGTCCTCACTTTAAGCTGTGAGTTCTTCAGAGGTTGCTTACACGTACAACCAGTTTCTGATGGAACTTTACAAAAAATGCACACACAGTCAATTAAATCCAATCTTACAGAAATATTCAAAGTTTGTTACATCCATCCAAGTTCATGTGCAGGCATGTTCAGTATACTGTTCAAATTGGTTAACAGGTTTTCTATCTTCTAGTCTATCTAGTCCCTGAGTGGCAGCAATCACTCCTGGAGGAACATGGAGTGATAGTGAACAGTTGCTATGTAGCAATCCCTCATACTGAGCATTTATGTTACAGCAGGAAAGTAAAACTCCACTTTGACAGGGGTAAACCTCCAGCAAAACCTGCCTCAGGAGTAGCAACCATCTGCCAAGACCTAGTGGGGAATCACCTCACAACATCGTAAGACCTTTGACTTTTCAGGCAATCCTTTGTGGATTTACTGAAATGTTTGAGACCATTGTTGAGTTGCAGGGACCAGTTCTGCTTAATTATTTTTTTTTTTTTTCTTTTTACAAATAATAATCACATTTTGCTCAATAAACACAATTCTTGTTGGATTCCATGATGGTGAGCTGGCTCAGGTGCTGCAACCACAAACATCCGCAACCATGACACTTCCATGTCTGTGCTTTACAGCTTAGCTTCACAGTTTAGACTTATTTAGACTCTGTCTGTTCAGTCTCAAGAATTTTTTTCTCAGTCATTTGTTTCTTAGGAAGGACTGTTTCTTATGTGTACCCTCTGACTGTCTCCATGAAAGTTAAACTTGTGCAGTTTATTCCTGATTGTACAGGCCCATATTTTCATGTCAGCCATAGCAGGAGGATGCTGTTGGTGCTGCTAAGATATTTCAGCATCTTCTGGTCTCCTGTCAGTTAAACTGCTTGGACTGCCAGATCTGGGCCTGTTGGTCGCAGTTGTTTTGCATTTTAAAGCTATTTTCCAGGGGAACTGATGATTTCAAATGTATTTGAGACCTCTATAAATATCTTGCCAGACAGTTAAGATTCTTTTTGAAGGCCTCAGACAGCTCTTCTGACCTCACCTTTGCCAAGCTCTAACACATTGGTTTGTACTTTGACTATTTTTGGCTGTATTGTTCTTTCTCCTTAAAAGTCAGGACACACTAAATTAATTGTTTGAAGTTTAAAAACACTCTGACGCATGGTGTCCTCATTTTTACAACCCTTTATTTAGGTGTGTGAGAGTAAAGGGGGTATTCTACACTAGCATGCTGCAAGAGAAAGCCTTGGCTTCAACCTATTTCTTTTTTGGTAAATTGTGAGTTTGCAAAGTATTTTATTTTTGGTGTGCTTTCTTTTTGTTATGTTACCTTTTGTCTACTATGTTATGTGAAGTGAGAAATGCAACCAACACTTTTCAGATTTGGATATGTAAAAAAAATGAAATTCCAGTTATCTGTTATTTTATGTTGATCTGTCACAGAATTGTAAGACTTTGATGTATGTGGTTATAGTGCAACTCGGAAAAGTGGAGAAGAAGTTCACGGGTTATGGATACTTTTATAAGGCACATATGGACATATTGTGAAAAAAATGCAATTCCAGATTTGAAGTCTTTTAGATGAAACAATGCAAATATAGGAGAATTAAACTAAAGTTTCTTTCATCTTGAACTGGTGTCATTTGGGAAATAACGTGGCATGAGTTGAAGTTGATTCTGCTTCATTTTAGCAACCAGTGATGCTTTCACACTGCAGCTTCCCAGATCAAGTGTGTGTGAGCACTAACTATTGCACTACTTACAGACTTCAACAATGGCCTAAAGACGGAATCATCTTTGCAGCCACATCTTAGTGTAAAAGCAGCTTAAAAGTGGAAGCACAAAAAATGGCTTAGAGGAGCATCAGCAAGTGGATAAGCGGCAGTGAATTCACCTGGGGTAAACTATTTTTAAAAAAAAATGTCTGTCAAGGTCAGAGATCTCCTAAAAGGTTGGGTAAACCTGGACAAGATTGGGTACATTTAAGTCCTGTAAGGAAGAACTGGGACAGGCAGCTTCTCTGTATTGCATTGGTATGTGTTGGACCTCATTAGTCAGATTGGCGATGATGAAACTCAGCAGAGACAAATCAATACTAACTAGACAGCAGCTGCCTCCCCATTTCTCCTGGTGTAATTAATTCTTTATGCTCTTTTATGACTGCCAATCAGGCAGGGTTTTACAAATGTGCTATTTTTTATGTGTGAGTCTCAATAAATGGATGAAGGAAGGCTGAGATGAAATGAGGATGATGAGCTGATGGATGTTGTTGACAGTTAATGCGCTGGGTACTGAAATAACAGCTATTGCTCGTTTCACCTACTCCCCTTCTCCATATCTTGCAGGCACGGATGACTCAAAATTCAAATATAGTAAAATTTTACTTCCTTGCTGCCTCATTTCTTAGAAACACTCAAGATTGCATTTACCAAATAAGACTTGTGAATTAAATTATTCAGTTTCTTTCAATGACCCACTTTCTAAGAAAGCAGCTTTTTTAAAAGTTATTAGTGAAAGTGAGCACTTGCTAATTTTCTTACTCTCACACCTTCTACCCCTTACCCTGGTTTTGCAAAATTCCTATAGATTTTTCACCCTTCAATCCACTAATTAATGTTTGCAGCTGTTAAACTGTGCATGGAGTTTTACGATTGAATAGAAGGAAATAAAAACATTTTTAGGATTTCTCAGTTATAGTACTACTGGTGGGGAAATGCATCCACCATTCTGCTGGTAGAAGTCCAAGCTTATAGGACTTTAACCTGGTTTGTTAGGCTACGTTCACACTGCAGGGAAATGCGACAGATATCTTTTATCTTTTTCATGACAGGGTGAACAACCCAATTCTGGTCTTTTTACCCTCAAAAAATCCGATTTGTGCCACTGCCATTTGTGGTATCATTTTGGATACATATTGGATTTCTTTCCAAAGCTCACGCAGTCTGAACGGTCATGTCACATTTTATCCATCTTTCATGTCACTCTCCTGGCTCCATCTACACATCCACACACAGTAGTAGCAGTTAGAGCCCCATAAAAGATGATTTTTAATAGCTGTGCTGCTCTGTTTCTACTTTACTTCTTCTTGCCATGATCTGGTCTTAACACTGTTGGCTCCCATTGCGCAACAGCTTTCTAATAATAACAAGGAGAGACGGCAGCTGGTATCTGTGTTTTTTTTCAAGTTTTTTGTTTTTTTAATCATAACTTTATTGAAAACATTTACATTCACCATTACGTCCATAAACAGTTCACTTCTGTTTGACGTCTCCTTCTGTTATCTGCGCATGCAGGTCTCTTTGTGGTCTTGAACAGTTCAGACAGAAGTATGATGGTGCTCGTTTTTTATAGTAGTATGAATGGCCTCCTCAAAAAAATCTGATTTCAGCAAAAAAAATGTGAACCTAGCCTTTGACAAACACTTTAGACCTTGACAGACTTTACTGTAATTCAACTGCACATTCACAATGCACATTTAAGCAAAATTCCTACATGGCACATATGCAGTGACTCCAAAGCTAGGACTCAAAACAATATGGAATTACGTATATATCAAACACAAAATTTTGAAATAACTCGAAACAGTTGTTATGTTTTAGCTATTTCTAAATTCCCTCCATTATATTAATGCTAAATGATAAAGTTATAACCAGGTACGAGGAGAACAGGATTTGGAGCTTGGGCAGAAAAACCGGCAGTAACAGCGAGAAATAAGCAGTCTCATACATGCTAATGGCCAGCGTAATGTGAGGATCAGTTGGAGAGAACTTATATGCTGAGAGAGGTGTGGAGAATGACAAAGGCGGTGTATTAATCAGGAGACTATCAGGAGCTGATGACGCAGAAAGTAACCAGGGAGGGAGACTATTTAGCACGCTAGAGCTGAACTAAGACACAAAGAAACACTTAATCAAAGAAAAAGGACAAAAGCTAACCTAAGGGAATAAACTAGAATATACAGGGATCATAATATATAAATAAATTTAAATACTAAGCCCAAAATAAAACACAGGATGATGAGTATAAATGAACAACTAAGAAATAATGAAAATATAAACACAAAAGAAAACCAAAATGCTTGGAAATCATGAATTTTGTATGTAACTTTTTATCGGAAGTATGGATGTGAATTGGGCAGTCTGCAACTGCATCAGAAAACATTGCCCCCCCCCCCCCCCTTCCATCTCCCCCCGGTGATAGCACATTTGATCTTGGTTTTATTCCTCCTTTTTGAATAGTTTTGCTGTTTGTAGCACTGTTGCCTAGCAGCAATAAGGTTCTTGGTTCAAACCATTGTACAGGTTCTTTCTGCTTTGACTTTGCATGGTATCCTCATGCATTTTTGGGTTCTTCCTCTTACATTCCAAAACATGCATGCTGGTGCCCCATTAATCTGCTGTTGGGTCAAAGAGTGTATGTATATGGTGGTTTGTGTGTTTGTTTATCTGTGTTGTCAGGTAATTCTTTTGGTCCTTCAAGGACAAAGCAGATACACAAAATAAATAAATGAAAGGATGTATTCTTAATTACTGCCTGACAATCTTAAGCTAAATTCTGAATTATCTATACTGAGAGTAGCATAAACCAACCTACTGAAATTTGACCTTTCACATGGGTAAGCACTTCTTACCTTTTTTTCTCAACTTCTTTTCTCTAATGCAACACATATTAGCATGTACGGCCATTTTTTGTGCAGAGACATACAGGTAGATATACTTTGAATTGACAAAGGATGTCCTTTGTAGATAGGTTGCTTTATTGGAAGATGTGCAGTGGTATACTTCAGGGTCATTGGGTGTTTCCAGTGTTACTACTAGACACTTTCTAATGAGGTATGCCCTTTGAGGGTGATCAATCCTCGCAGTGTTCCATAAATCAACTTTTCACACTGGGGCCTAGCAGAGGTCCTTTCTCTTTATCCACAGCCACTAACTGCCTCTGATATAGCTCTGATGGTTTGCCATTGGTCCTGGCCTCCAAACCTAAGTCTTTTAGCAGACTGGCAGTAGACACTGCTACAAACCCTCTGTACCCCACTTTCACAGGGTGGACTTCAGTGTTCCAGCTTCGTTGTTGAGGCTTTGCTGCAAGTTCAGCATAGCGGAGGTGCTTACGTTTGTAAGCTTCATTCACTGAGTCCTCCCAGGGGACAGATAATTCAATGAGAGACTTTCTTCAAGACCAAAGAAGGACATCAGAGCGCTATGTCAGGCCTGAGAAATGTGACTGCGATCTATGTAGGAAAGATGAGCCACTGGCCAACATCCATGAGCATTTACCAGTTGCTGAAGCTTGTCGTGCTTCAGCTATAATGAGCTGTTCCTGGTAAGTTTTGCCCCTCCTGAACAAAAGGGGTTTGCACTAGCTTACGCTCTTTTAGTATCAGCGAGTTGGTGGCAGCTTGCTTCTTTTCCAGAGTGGTGACAAGACTTTTTAGGACCCCTATGTGGCGACAGGTGTAACGTCCTTGGGTGAGGCTGACCTTACACTCAGTCATAGTGTATATACAGTCTCTTTGTGAGTTACTGTGTGTGATTTGTTCAAATGTGTATTTGAGCTGCCATATTGGCCAGGTCACTCTTAGAAAAGAGGTTTTAATCTCAGTAAGTTTTTTTTACCTGGTAAAATAAAGGAATCTATCTACTCGACCGACACAGTTTCCTTCCCAAGACTGACACTTAAGTAATTTATAAACATATAAATTATAATTCTTAGGGCGAAACCAAATGTCTAAATTGGCTAAATTAAAACTGAATTGAATCGGACTGTAAGTATTTCAAAGAAACTGGGTTGAAGTTGATTTTATGTAGGATTTTGAATCGGACCAATACATTTTAGTAAAAAATAAAATAAAAAAATACTTGAAGAACCATGATTATGATTTGATGAACATGAATACAGTAAATTTGAATTATATCACTGATCTTATTATAAAGCTGCCATTCTCAAGAACACCTACAAAACATACAAGAAATAAGAATACAAAGCGTCTTGGAATTCCTGCAAGGTATGAAAAAAGCACCATCTGGTTAAATGAAAAACCTTGTGTTTTCTGTTAGCCCATATGCTTTCAACAATCATCACTAGATTCTAACCTAACCCTAAGAAAGGGATTTTTTTTTCAATAAGAGGCTAATCAATATAAAAAGAAAATGCATTAAGGCAAAACACCATTAAGACTGAAAAACACTGAAATGAGGTGGTGTGGTATTATTTATAACACCATGAGTTTTTCTTTAGGAAGGTGTTAAAGCCCTTCTGAATTTTAAATCAGTAAATTTATGTTTCTACAAGTTCCAAATGATAAGAATGTCTAAAGGTTTCCATTAAATTTAAACACATTTGTGCTTTACTGAAAGCTTGGTTGAATAGATACAGAGCGTGCTTTTCTTTTGTATGTTTGCCACATTCCACCAGCGGTAAGTGCTCTTTAAGCAAAGATTTCGGACGTGCATCCTACGCAAACAAGAATCTTACGTTGTAACAGCTGTTTGAAAAAACATGAAAAAGAACTGCATTCCTTCCACTATCTTAAAAGAAATGTTTCAACCATCTATTTCACTATCAAAGTGCAATTTGTTACCATATTCACAAGGAGCTGACTAGGCCTTACAGTCAAAGGAGATCAGTTGATAGTCTGTGTTCTTTCCTTGTTTGAGTAAGTGTTTATGAACGTCTGAGTCATGTGTTGAACATGCATATATTAGTGCTACAGTGTGATAAAAGTAAAAACTTCAATATAAATAGTTTCAAAAGCTAAATGTTATCAAGGAAGAAAATATAAAAATGTTGTAATTTAAAGTAGTCAGAACTCTATGAGGACCTAAGCAGAGGCCTATAAATGTTTAATGTCTTAATATCAGTGGAGTCTGGTTGTACTTCCTATTTTAAACTAATGCTTACATCTATTTTGGTTTATGGTGGTAGTGTAGTAGAGACACTAAATTGGTTTCATTTGGATAATTGTCATACATTATATATGTTACAGTGTCTTCAAAACCAAATTGTTAAATGGAGAGTTAAGAAATAGAGGATTTTGAATATACAGCAACTCAGCATCAAAAGAGAAAAATGGAAATCCCATTACTAAACAAGAGTCTTGTAATTTGAGAGGGATTTATTAACATTGAAGTAAAACAAAAAGAACACTTGGAGGCAAGCCATAACATTTGGTAAAAATAAGATGTTTTTACACAAGAGGCTCTTTTGCATCTTGCAAAACTATGGTGTGAGAAAGATAGAGGGTACTGGGTAGAGGAAGGACATAATGCAAAAAGCTTACTTAAAAAATGCTATGTTTTATTTCCTGTGTGTCAAGGTGCATTTTTTTCTTTCCAAATAAAAATCTGAAAGTGTTTTTATTTTGCTGACTGCACATCCCTGAACAGATTCAACTCTAACATGAAACATAGTGGTGGCAGCCTGAAGTTTTGGGATCTTGTTTTTTGTCGCAGCTACAGGAAAACAGGTCAAATTGATGCAATGATGGATGGTGCTAACAAAAAAATAAATAAACTGGACTGTAAGAAAAAAATTGTTAGGGTCTGTAAAGAACTTGAGACTGAGGTGGAGATTCACCTTCCAGCAAAACAACATGCAGCCAACAACTGAATGATTAACTGTTAGAATTTCCGCTGAAATTCCAGACCTAAATGGGATGGGAGTCTGTGACAAGATTAAACATTGATGTGCACAGACATTTAACAAAACAGTAGTTGCAAAACGTACAGCTTCTAGATGTACAAATCTGGTAAAAAAAAAAAAAAAAAAGATTTACGGCTATAATTGCTGTAAAAATTGTTTAAATACAAATGCATAAAACACTTTTAAGATATTTATTTGTAAGAAAATGTCTAATACTGACATTTCCTATTTTTCCCTCATCATGATATTTTTTGCTAGTTTAACATGTAAAATCTCAATGAAATGCAACAAAGTTTGTGACTGCAATGTGACACAATGTGTCTAAAGTTCAATACTTTAGCGAGGCTGTGTGAAAGAGTGGTTGGAAATCCTCATATGGACACATAGAAGAATCACCACGGCCAGGAAATGACCTGCTTCTGTTGGCTCGGGTGGATAATTTCATTACTTAAGAGGAGCTAATTGACGTGCTTTGGGCTTTTTGTGGACAATTTTAAGAATATCTTTAAAATGCATCAGAAGGTATTCGATATTTACTCATAATTTTAAATGTTAAACCAGATGTGTGGTAGTTCTTTTACTCCATGCACATGTGAATTTAAAGTAGCCCTTCTTTTTTTTCAATGCAAAGGTACTCTGTATACCTTCCTTTAATGATTTCAGTCGAGTCAGTTCCTACCCCTTGCACCTTACTTTTTTCTCTGAGTCCCTAAAAACAAGACTCCCCTCTGTTCTTCCCCTTTCAATCAGTCCCATTTGTTTACTGTTTTCCAAAAAACTCTTTCTTCGTCTTTTCCTTTCATGTATGCCCCCTGTCTAACTCTTTGTTCTCATTTTCTCACTCCTTATCTCCATCCCATCACCGCCCCACCCACCTCTGACTGACAGTGTTATAAATTGATTTTCAGCCCGGTGTGTTCTCTCTGTTTCTCTCTAGGCATTTCCCTTATTTAGCCTCAACCACTCCAGGGTATAGTCTAGACCGCGGGCCAACTGTCAGTCACTGGCAGCGTGGAGCAGTCTAATTCTTGGCTGACAAGTGCTCCTGACAGCAGGAACCAATGGGACGTTTCAAACATGCTTACTCTCTCTTGCTGTCTCTCTCCATTGCATCTTTGCCTTTGCAATCTCTCTTTCTTTTCCCTCCTTGTCTCCCCCTGCCACTCTACTCTTTATTCAGCCACCTTTTCCTTTCTTTTCAATTATTTATCTCTCTTACTGACCCCTTCTTCCGTTACGTTTTTCTTTGCTTGCATCTGCTATCTATTATGCATATACAACTCAATATAGAAATATCTAACACTGCATAATTGTGCCTCGTAAACACTGCATATTTCAAATTGTAGCATGAGCGCTGTTTCGATCTGATCACTGACTGGATTATTTGCCTGTCTGCAATGATTTGAATGGTCAATTTGCTCCACTGGGGACAGCCATTCTTTATTCATTAATGAGAGTTGGTAAGACGGAGTACGCTTTTAAGCAAATCTGGTAATAGTGAAATGAAAGAGAGATAGGGGAATCATAATGAAAGAAAGGAAGTTGCAGAGAGAAAGAACTCTGATGAAGGCGTTCTTATAGAATAAAGCATATTTCCCATAAAAAAAAGAACTCATGTAAAGTTTCCATACTGATGATATTCAAAACACTCAACAAGATATGTGCACACTCTCTCACGCATGCCTCCATTGGAGACATTGCCGGGTTACCCAAGCAGGAAATGGAGATGCCCGGCAACCTTGAGTGTACCGCTGGTCCCATTCCGGTGAAGAATAGGGTGATTTAACTGTTTATTCTTCCACAAGTCAGCACCATGTGAAAATGGCTATATGGATCAAAGCAATCTTGTCACTAAAATGATAAGTTGGGTGACTCTGAGTCCATTGTCTAAGAATTGATAGTTATATTCCATTCCGAATTCAGAGGGGTGTAAGAAAATCACACATTTATAACCAGATTTTAGAATATTTGACATTTAGTGGACAGGGACACTGGTTGTAGCATGGTTGCCTTGCAGCAAGAAGGTCCTGGGTTCAAATCGCAGTCTGTGTTCAGACCTCAGCCTGAGTATGCATGAGTTCTCTCCAGGTACTCCCACAGTCAAAAACCATGGTTGTAGGTTAATTGGTCTCTCCAAGCTGCCATTAGGTGTGAGTGTGTGCATGGTTGCTGGTCCTGTGCGTCTCTATGATGGACTAGTAACCTGTCCAGGGTGTGCTTTGTCTCCTTCCTAATGACTGCTGGGGATGGGCTTCACACCAACTTCATGGTGTGAATCTGTGTTTCAACATCCAAAGAGCGCTTTGTTGGCTTGACTATTGGTGACTGTGGACGTCATGAGTACACTAAACCCATTTTCATCTAAATGAATGAGTTTGACATGATTTTACAAACATGAGAGTTCCTTGTGTAATCGGAGCAAAAAAATGCTACTGACAACTCAGAATTCAAGCAAAAAACTGGGACCTATCACAATGAGAAGTGGGTGTGACATAGCTGGAAAATGTTAAAGAGGAGCTGGGGGGAGGGAGGGAGGGAGCGCAAGCTTGTGTGTGAGAGGGGAAGCTAGAAAAATGAGCATGGCTTGAGCAAAGTTGTGAGGAGCAATGCTGCATTTGCATGATAGTGACAGCAAAGTGTGTGTGAAAATCCCCCTGGGTCTATCCTTAGGTCATTAGGACTCGGAGAGCAACTTGAGCTGGATACAAAGTTGTATTTTTCATTTATTCATTTTTTGTAAATGAATACATAAAGTGTGTCGGTCCGGCCAACTCTGATGATCAGTTATTATCATTTATGGGCAATTATTTTTGTTGATAGTCCTGTGTTCAGGGAAATAGGCCAGACCAGTGATTTTATCCTTCATGTTGCTTGAGTGCCTTTAAAAGTGTTGGGAAATGTTCCCACAGGATGTGATTCACTGGGTTCATGATAAATGTATTTTCATTTATTGCTCTTGAAAGAGCACAGATGCTAGTTTAGTTGTTTGAAAAATCCTATACCTTGGTCTTATCACACTAATATTGTCATGTTGATTTATCTGTAAAACTGTTGTGATGTAAGGCAAAGGGGAAATTACTTTATTTTATGTTTGTTAGTAAACTGCCTTGTTTTAGTCAAGCATTGATGGCTTGACCCACTGGTACAAGGCAGATCTATGCATCCATATTCTTTATGCCTAGTTCTGTCTCTACTGTCATCAATATCACAGCTGAAATCAAGACTTGCAAAGGAGTGGAGGGCTTGGAGAAGGCAACATTTTCCAATATGTTTTTGTTCATTATGGCGAGCCTGTGGGAATCATAGCCTCAGTTTATTTTTCTTAGCTGACACGCGGGAGACCCGGCCTGGTCTTCTACTGCTGTAGCCCACATGCTTCAATCACTGACCTGTTTTGTGTTCAGAGATGGTATGCATTCTGGATACCTTGGATAAAACAGTGTTTGTTTGAGCTACTTTTGGCTTTCTATTGTCTCAAACCAGTCTGAACTTTCTTCTTTGATATCAACAAGCTTTATTGTCAGCTCACTGGATGTTTTCTCTCTTTTTTGCATTATTCTCTGTAAAAGATGGTGGTGTGGGAAAATTCTGGTTGGATCAGCAGAAATACTCAGACTAGCTCATCTGGCACCAACATGTGATTGGCTGATTTGCTATTTGTGCCAACCAGCAGGTGTACTTCAAGGAGCAATAAGTGAAATTGCACCACCAGGTGCATTGTTATGCACTACCTGTCGACCAAAACAAGATGTGTGGTAAGCCACCTCTCTACCTCTCTCTACCTCCAAAATCTAAGCAACACACCAGTTATCCGTTGTTATCCGTTGTGGACTCGGTGGTAGCATTTTAAGGGGAGGGAGGGGCTAAGCCCTGAGTGGCAGCTGTTCATAATATCCATGTACATGCACACACGGCTGGCTATATAAACAAGAGACAAGAGAACAACACAGAGAGATGGTGTGTGACGTCATACCATAGTCCTTCTAAAAAGGTACCTTTAGTTCTTCTAAGCAATGTTTTAGTTGTTTCTATCAGTTTTCTTTAAAGCCCTAACCCTTTCTTTAACAATTCCTTACTGGCAGACTATTCCCAGTTTGTGCATAACCAGGTGGCTTCTATCATTGTAGATAGTCATTATAGGTTTGTGTACAGTTCGAAAAGTCTACAATAATGCTTTGTGGAATCTGAGATTGTTGTTGAGATGAATGTTGGAGAGGTTGGGCATTGGAAAATTTTAGAGATACACCAATCAATCAAATCAATCACTGTGCCACATTTTGTTTATGGTTCTAATCCATGATAGACAGTTCAAATACTGACCCCCCCCCCCCGCCACTCATTAAATGCATAGAAATGTGGAAATCCTGTAATTATTAGAACATAAACACATCAACCAAAAGCATGTACTTTAAATTTAAAAGCCACAGATAAATGATGGGAACAATTATTTACTTATACCACACAATACCTCCAGAATTGTTTTTTTTTTCCCTTTAGAGAGTTAGTGTTTAGCAAAAAACAATCGCAATCGGTTGGGATCGGCAGGTAAGACCTCAAAGAAAACTCTAAAATATTTTAACCAATACAAGCCTGATTGTCAATTTTGTTTTGTGCAAACACACCACTGTATGGTTTGGCTCATCCTCAGAACAGGACAGGCCCAAAGTACAATGAACAATAAGGTGTGCAGAGAAGCTCATTAGGGCTGACCTTCCCTCCATCCAGGACTTATTCAGATCTATGATCAGGAAAAGGGCCGCTAACATTTCTGCAGACCCCAGAGATCCTGCACACAAACTCTGTAGACATTTTACGCTCAGGTCGGCACTACAGAGCACTTTTTACAAAAATAATTCCCTACAGAGACAGTTTCATTCCCAAGGCTGTCAATCTAATGAACACTTAGCAGTCAGAGTATCCAGATCATCACAATGCTTATTCTCGCCATTCCAATCATGACTTACTTTTTTTGTAAAAACATTTATCTATACATATTTCAAAGAAATATGTATAGAACCTTGGTTATATTATATATTATATATATTTGGCTCTCAAAGGTCAAATTCTGTGTTTTATGAAACAAATTTGCAATTACAACAGATTTTAATTCTATAATTTTAGCCAATGCTGATTCAATCCCACCTGGATGCTGCCTCACAGTCAGTCGAAGGTGTGTAGGCATCAAGTGTAGATGTAGTTCATCTACACTTACACTGCAATTTCTGTAGTAGTGTTTTTGTTTTTTGTTTTTGGTCATTGCTGATATGGGACTATGATCAAGGCAGGAATGCCTCAGTGGTGTCACTAGATCTTTGGAAATAGTAAAATGTTCATTTATTCTCAAATAGCATCTTATTACAGTCCCACCACTTTAAGAAATAATTAGTTTATACCAATAGTGAAACTAAATGTAATTAATTCAGCTTACCTAACCTCTGATTGTGGGCTTCATTAAAGCAGTGGAAGCATGCCATTTACGAGAGAAGTGTTAATACAAATACAAACTGAAAGGGTAAGGATAGCTAATTTAACCAGTCTTTTTTAATTGCAGAATCTCACCCTTAAAGACATTCAACAAGCAACCAAACTTAATTGTTTTAAGTTCTGTGGAGAAAATCTCTGGTGTTAGAAGAGCTCAGACTAATGTTTTTTTTTTGATGCAGTAAAACTTGGTTAAACTCAGCGTGGCCTAACGGTGACTGGCACATTTTTTGGCAATTCAGAGCAACTACTTTGTGTTTGACTTTTGTTTTTGGATTGTATGAAATAGCCTTTTCATTTCCAGAGAAAGCTCTTGACATGCATTAGGTCTAGTTGCATTGGCCTTATGATGTAAGCTTACTATTCACATTAGAACTTATGCCAATTTATCAAAGCACGTTTTAAGTCCTGTGTGTGTAACAAAAATTGGACTGTATTGAAGGGGATGTGCCAGTGTAAGCCCCATTGTTAATCTTCCTTGGTGTAATAGTGAAGACATTCAATATGCGATATTACTTTGAGGAAAGCGATCAAGCTTATATGTATTGCAGACCAGAGTTCATTAAATCCACTCAATTCACGCAGCACATTTTCTTCTTTGTCTCTAAGCTTCTTTTATCCAGGGAGGGTTTTGCTGAGCATGCATGCTCTTTTCCAGCTAAACCCTCTTCCTCATTAGCACCAGTGCATGTATTCACACCTGGGATCTTCCCCAGTCCAAGCACAAGTCTTTTACTGTTTGCAAATTAGTGTCTCTGTTAAACTCTTCAGAGGTGAAAGACCTTGCTTTAAATGAATTCCCACCCAAAATCCTTTGTAGTATTACAGACTAAAACCATATTAATTGCTGAACAAAGTTATCTGTCTTGTTTGTGTAGCGAGGCAGCAACGCTACCAAAAGCTATGGATTCAAATGGACGGACACATTCCTCTGAGTTGTCCTTACCATGTCGACAAAATCTCTGAGTTGTTCACAAAAAAAAACAAAAAAACCTGAACTGATTTATCCCAATTATCGTGTCTCATCTCAAGATATTGTGCCTTGCAATGTACGAAGTCTTTAGGTTTTCTGCATTTTATCCCATTGCACCACAAAGTTACGTTTTGGGGGATTTCTTATGATAAGCCAATCAAAAAGTAAGATATCGTTGTCTAGTTGAAGGAAAATTATTTTTATTTGTAAATATGCATACTTAGACACACATGTGGCGGGAACCAATTGCCTTCGGAAAACAAAAACAAAAAGTCCACCTATTTGATTAGCATAACGGTTCAAGGAAATACAGATAGATTGCAATATATCCTTTTTATCTGCTTGGATTTATGTGTGTTTGAGTGGAAGAGGGAGAGTGCTGAGAGAATTGGGGTCAAAACAAATGATGGAATGAGTAATAGGTTTTAAGGGGCAGCATATTTAATAATCTCTGTGACTAATCCATGAATATGCGAGCGTGTTCCTCGTAATCTGCCTGTATGTCAATGTTTGTCTGTCCATTGGTGCGTACCTGTGTGGAACTCTGTGTGTAAATGAACGTGTTCATGTGTACGTTTCTCTTCCTTTTTTTTGTGCTTTTCGAGCATGTGTGTTTGTAGAAGGGCGGTCAGTTTCAGTCTGGTAGCCAGCGCAATCAGAATTCTACCTCTTCTCCGTTTTAGAGTCCCTTCAGTTCCCTCCCTCTTCTTTTTATCCAATGGATCCATCCCGTTTTCCCCTCACTCACACACGTTTACCTCCATCCTTCTGAGTGATGAGCCTATAATCAATCTTTCATTCGTACACAGTGATGAATGGAAAGGAACCACATTCTTTTCTCTCCACTCATTCTGCTTTCCAGCTCTGTCCTTCCAACTAGACTTTGCTCTTCATTCACCCAGCCTGGTATCCTAGATTTTTAATTCAGCAAAGTTACTCTATTTAGTCAAAGACACCCTTGAATCTCTAAGTGACGGCAGAGTATGGTGTCACACTATTTTTACTTGAAGCTTTAGATAATTGGACCTATTTCTGAGTTTTAAAAGGATTTCAGGCTGTTACCGATGGGGATACCTGACGTTAGTTAGTGAAAGAAAGGCTCGTACAAAACAAATCTACCTGTTCATAAAAATGATCTTCACCATTTCACTTTGTAATGGTAAATATTTCTTATCCTGCGATGAACTGCATTTTTAATCATAGGTACTTACCACAGCAATAAAATATCTTGCTCCCTGCGAGGCTTTGCACACTGCAAGATATTTTTTCCCAAGTTGTGTGAAACTTTCCTTTTTAATTTATAGTATGTTTAGAACACTTATACTGCATGAATAGCTTCACAATTTGTCTCATATTCAATGTAAATTATCAGGATTTTTTTGCTAGACCAACACAAAGTAGTGCATAACTAGGAAGTGGACGAAAGAGGGGTTTTAGAAATGTTTTTTTTTTAGCACATAAAAACCTAAAAGCTGTGTGAACCAAATGTATGCAGACCTCTTTAGTTGGGTAACCCCAAATATAAAGCATTACAACCGAGTGAGTAGAATTATTGTCTTCAGATGTAACCCCAAAACTAAATGGAGACCAATTGTGTGTTAATTTCACAATAAATGCAACTTCTCTGTCAAGACATTTGTTTTGGGAATGTTTTTGAACAAACTGCATCATGTTCATCTTAGAACATAGCACCCAAGTTAGGAATAAAGCCCTAGGTTATAAACCTATATTACAAACTTTGAACATATCATGGAACACGGTCTAATCCATCATTCGAGAGCGAAAAAAGTTTATCGATCTGTAAACCTAACAAGGCATGGCCATCCAGCTAAACTGACAAATCTGACAAGAAAAGTGTTAATCACAGAAGTGACCAAGACACGCATGGTACCTCTGGACTAGCTGCAAAGATTAACCGCTCTGTTGACAGATCCAATGATGGTTCTGTCAACAGGACCAATAATGCATAGTGTAGTGGAGAACTTAATACCGTACATCAAGCTAAGCACACCATTCCTATCCTATTCCTAACGACATATGGTGTTGGTGGCACAATGCTGTGGGGAAGCTTTTCTTCAGCACTGACAGGGAGCTGGGGTGATTATGGAGGCAACTTAGTTTAGTTAGTCCAGGGCAATACTGGGAGAAATTTCAGATCGGGCCAGATTTTCCACCAGGAAACCAACACAAGCAGAGTGACAACGAGATAGCTTCATTCATGGTATGGTCCGGGGAAAGTCTGGACCGAGATTCAGATTCTGTGTCAAGATTTGAAAATGGCTGATTTACCAATGCTCTGCATTTAATCTGAGCCTGTGCTATTGTGACTGTAATTGGAAGGAATGGTTGTTCTTTAAAGTATTGACTTGGGTTGACTGAATACCAATGTATACCTCACTTTTCAAGTTTTCACTTGTAAAAAAAATAAATAGAAACCATGAATGCTTCTCCTTGTGGATACATTTAAGGGGTATGAATAATTTCACAAAACACTTCATAGAAATGAGCAGATAGCATAGCTAGTAGCATGGTAGTTTTTTTTAGGTACTCCTGTGCTTACACAAAATGTCTCCCCAGGCTCTTTATATCTTATCACAGATTGATTGTGAAGGAATGGCGATATCAGCCTTTAACCGCAGCCCAGGCTTCTTTTGGTCATTATTTGCTACTGATTGTCTTGGAATGGTATAGCTAAAGAAGAGTTGGACATAGGCATACTTACATATATATGGATGTTAGCATGCACAGGTTTTTCGTTTTCAGTTTCTGTCTTGGATAATTGGTTTGAAAAGCATCCAGAGCGATCACCCCGCTGTCCCCGTGGCCCTGGCTGCCATGGTAAATAATGAGCCTCATAAACATGAAAGGCAAGGGGATGATCATCCTGATTTGAGCTTTGCACTCAGCGGAGATCAATTAGGGTTTAGAAATTCAGGGGCTTAAAGCATACACTAAGAGCAAGTAACAATTAAACAAAAGCATTTAAAGGTAGAATGGCACACAAATGCATCCAGTTGCAGCATCGCACATCATTCTTTTCAAATGTTTTTTTTTTTCTTTATTCAGTTTCTGGTTTATAGTTTGTGGTCAATATATTGAATTAAATTCACTTGTGGCTCGCAACAACATACACAGAATTTGTCTTCTCTAGAAAATGAATTAAAAAGATGTTGCACTTTGTAGCTGTGTGCTGTGGTGTCCTTGAACACAAACACACTAAATCCCTTCTAGCTTACTGCTTTCTGTCTCCCCAGTGCTGTGTAAAAACGGTAGAGTTTATTCATCACACATCGCCACAGTGTCGTATACAAAAAAAAAAAAAAAACTTTCTGGACAAACTTCCTTCATGGATACCGAATGGTTTTCATTTAGCAGCTGTGGTGTGTGTTGATACATAAAGGATCAATCACATGAAAGGAATGAAATAATCACCCTAGTTTAAAGGAAATCAGTTTAAAACGTAAGCACTTAATTCGCTATGAAAACCCCAAGTGATTTAGAAGTACAAGAGCATCGAAATTAGCTTCACTTTTAGTTTGCAGTGCTTCACAACAGGAGGATACTCCTTAAAGCTTTTCACGCTTTAACACGTTGCAACTAGAAACTTCAGTGCGATTTGTTCGGATTTCATACGACAAGCTAGTGCATAATTGGAAAGGTGGAACAACAAATGTACTTGATTTTAACATTTTTTTCACTAATGAAAATCTGTAAATTGTCCATCCGTTCAATGTCTTCCTTCTAGTCGAGATCGGGTCTCGACTAGAAGGAAATATAAATATATATATATATATATATATATATATATATATATATATATATATATAATATATATATAGATAGATAGATAGATAGATAGATAGATATAGCTATAGTTATATAGCTATAGTTATAGTTATATAGATATAGATAGCCCCTTATATGTGACAGTGGCACAGGAGCTAGGAGTTAGGAGCTTGACCATTAACTGCAGGGTTGCTGGGTTAAAACCCCTGTTTCCGACTGTCTGTCTGTCGTGTCCTCGAGAAAGTCACACCTACTTTGCCTCCTCTCCATGGTCATGAGGGCCAGGGGGCGCCGATTGTCTGGCAGCCTCATTTCTGTCAGTCTTCCCATGGGCAGCTGTGGCTACAATGCAGCTCACAACCGTCAGTATGACAATGGCTGAATGACTGAGTGTTGTGTGAATCGCTTTGAGGTCGTCAGATTTGATAAAGCGCTGTACAAGTACAGGCTATTTACCATTTAACCTTTCAAAACTTGTTTTAGAGAGCATTAGTGGACACACCGTATCATAAAAATGAACGAAAACACAGCAGACAGGTTAGAGATAAAGTTATAAAGAAGTTTAAAGCACAGTCCACAGCTCATGAGAAATAATATGTGGACTGGATAACAATAAGTTTTGCAATCCCATTGTTGACAGTTTCGTGCAAAACTGAAAAATTGCTCTATATATGCTCTCCATCAATTTGGACACGCTTGGGCTATTTGGCTAAAAATAAGCAACATTTCTGTCTCTAAATGTGAAAAGGTATCTAGTGGCATCTGTTCTAGGCATGCCCCAAAAATGCCTACTTGTAACTGTAATTTTAAAAGGGTTTTTCTACAAAGTATTAATTCAGGAAGACTGAATGGATGTGCATACCAAAATGACAGGTTTTTATTTTTTTTAAAACCCAAAGCTTGTATTATAAAATGCTATCTATCTATCTATCTATCTATCTATCTATCTATCTATCTATCTATCTATCTATCTATCTATCTATCTATCTATCTATCTATCTATCTATCTATCTATCTATCTATCTATCTATCTATCTATCTATCTATCTATCTATCTATCTATCTATCTATCTATCTATCTATCATATTTTAATACAAAATATATTATTATTTTTCATTTATTTGAGATAAAGATAGATTAACTTATTTGACACAAATATTTCTAGTTTCTTTAACATTTTCATGTGTATACATATTTGGGGACTTTTTAAATAATTGAATTGTGTAACTTTTGGCTTTTCATGACTAAGTGATGGAGTAGCTCCCTGACCCAGAGTAGGAACAGGTAGGGGTGACAATTTTTACTGTTTCTGCCTGTACCACACTTAACCATCTTATATTGCTCTGGATTGGCTTAACAAACTCAAAATCAGAAGTTATGTCAGTGGCCAACCCATTTTTGTTTGGGATGATAGGGTTCTTTCCCACTATTGCAAAAACAGGGAACAAATGAATGACATTTTTAACAATATAAATATTAAGGCAATATTTCTTCTTTTATATTATATTATATTATATTATATTATATTATATTATATTATATTATATTATATTATATTATATTATATTATATTATATTATATTATATTATATTATATTATATATAAAACAATACAATTGCTGACCATGACTTAATGGTTGGAGGATCCAGTTCTCCCCGTGGGTCCGGGACAACTCATCCTTATCAGCAGCCTTCCACTGTCAGTACATCCAGATTCCATAGGGACGTGCAAACTGATGATTCTATCCACTAGATCCATCTTTTAAATACGGCAATAGAAACCAGATCTTTTAAATTATTTTATGCACAGGGTACAATTGGTATTGATTGCATCAGATAATTTTCTATAATGAGTTAATATACTGATTTTTTTATGATTAAAAAGGGCTTGATGAATTGCATCTGTAATACTACGGACATCGTGGGATGTCGAATTATTTTGAATTTAGCAGCTGTTTCACTCTCCTCCCCTGCCTGCTACCACATGCCAAGAGCCATAACGAAGAGCCTGGTGCTCATTAAGGTCTAGAGGAATTTATTCCTCCTCTTTGTAGAAACCTTTAAGTGTCTTTTGCTCCCCCCACCCCACATTATGTCATCATTCTTGTCATTACATATTTTATTATCAGTAGGCTACTTGGTTACGAATAACAATGAAATAGTCAAGCTTGCTGTAGGTGCACAGGGCGAATCCTACACTTTTCTCAGCTTAGTTATTGATTTCACTTTTACTAACACCTGGAAAAGCTAAGTGGCTCAGTGGGGATAGCTTCCAGCTTGCTCTAGGAATGGGGCTTTGGAATCCTATGCTGAACGAGACTACCAGCTTGTGTTGGTGCTGCACTAAAACAAATCCTGCCCCTGGAAAGATTTTGTTGCTGGCATCATCTCTACTTTCAGATATGTGGAGCTAAACTTTAAGAAGCTCAGGAAAATGTGTGTCTTGGATGTAACTTTTCTAAATGTGTTCCATTAATATGTTTCATACTCAAGAATAACTGACCCACTTATTGTTATTCATGCGGAGGCTCTCTACTTCATGTATCAATGTCACTATATGAAAAATGTAGAGACACTATTTGAAGATATACAGATGTGGACATTCATGCAATCACTGTGCCTGTATTACTTTTACTTTGGATATATATTTTGAATTGCCATGGCGAGTAGTGTTCAATGACCCATTTTGATGGAAGCGCTACGGCCATAGATCTACTTCCAATTACTCACAAAGAACTTTTGTTTGAAGAAATGTTCAGCGAGGAGTAGAAAAACCTTTTAGCCATTTTAAGCTAAATTAGCAACCCTTGTAAGGTTTCAAGTATAACCAAGCATAGAGTATTGTATTTTCTTGCAAGAGTCAATCAAAAGGCTTGTGAAAAGCAGTTCTGTCATAGAATAGGGGAGATATGGACAATGACTCTTAAAACCGAATCTTGTTATTTAAAGGGGATGCGCAATAGGAGCATTATGGCCAATCAATAAGCAGCTTCAACACACACTGGATGTGCCGTGCGGAGCTGCACTAAGGCAGAACAAATTGTAGGACTTCAGCCACGGGTATTTCCATGGCTCAAATTCAATGCTTGTGAAGACAAGAGGCGCGAAAAGATGCACAGACTGTCTGTCTCCCTTAAATTTTTGTACATGCACGCTTTAACACTCCTGCCACAGGAAGTTAAAAGCATGAAATTAAAATGATAATTGCCCATGGCTTCAGAGGTAGTCAGTTAGTTCAAACACTTTTATTTGCTGAAACAAAGTGCAGAAAGCCATTTTTCTAGTTTAGTTGCCAAATTCGTTATATGGCATGAGGTTGTACTTTCGAACAGTGGCAATAGAATGTTTTTTTTTTTTTTACATGAACAGAGTTGCAAATAAAATGTGCAGTCAGATGTACATCTGATTTAAAGGAGGATTAAAAGATAAATTAATTAAGAGCTAAAACTGAATCTCCACTTGTTCATGCTAGAGCTGTCACTGCAGCACAGTAAGCTGCTACAGGCATTTAGAAAAGTATAATTTAATAAACCAGTATTATAATAAACCTGTAATAAACCAGTTTTTTTAGATTAGCTTTCACTTCAGTCAGTGAATGTAATCTAGAATTCTTCCTTGGTGACACATTAAGTACAAAAATGTTTTTTTTTTTTTTTACATTTCAAAAGACCTAATTAGCAACTGTTATGGTGGGGGTGTTTTTTTTTTTTTGTTTTTTTTTGCTAATGGTGACGAGTACAACTAAGCAAATGATGCTGTATGTTTCCATAACTGGAAATGCTATGGCTCAGTTTATTTAAAAAAAAAGATGTGTAAAAAATACCACAACTAAAACTAAATCTACACTTTTGCTCATTTGTATGTTAAAGCTGTCACTAGCACGTCAGTTAAGTTAGCTACAACAGGATGTTAGAAAGTTATCGCTTTAAAATTATGATCAGCGATAGTTTCAAATTTACATCTCTGTGTCCAATTTACCTACATATTTTGTTTGGTAAAATATAAATGGATATAAATTCCAAGTAGCAACAGTATATATATATATATATATATATATATATATATATATATATATATAGAGAGAGAGAGAGATAGATAGATAGATAGATAGATAGATAGATAGATAGATAGATAGATAGATAGATAGATAGATATTGTTATTCAAACTGGCATTGCACTGTAGGACAGCTGTCTGCTATGGGAAATTGGAAAAGTATCAGATAATCTGCTCCTTTGCTTCAAAAATGAAGTCAAAAACTAAGGACTGTTGCTTTTGTTAGTCTAATCTGGGTTTGCTGAGGTGTTGTTTAAAATTTGCTGATTATAAATTGCTCTGAAAATATGTGATGTGATGCTATTGTTGACAGAATACTCATTTGCTGAATCCATTTCACATTGCTCAGTACAAATGCCACTGAAAATTCTGCAATTCCTCTCTTGCATCCTAAGAAGTTGAGACACCAAACAGGATGTTCCAACTTTATTACTCACAGACATTAAGTAAGAAAGGAAGCAATCCCTTCATGAGATAATAGTGTAATGTTAACCAAAGTCATTCTAGGTTATTGGTTTCAAGCACCAATTTTAAGTACTTGGATGAACTTAGAACCAACATTTCACACACAACTCACCACCAGCTGAAAATGTGTAAGTTATTAAAACTCTTTAATACTTTAATATATACCTTTAATATGTGTTGTCTTTTTTATTCACAGGTTTCATCTACACCTGTGGGGGTACACTGAAAGGCCGAAATGGCAGTATAGAATCGCCTGGTTTTCCTTATGGCTACCCCAATGGTGCAAACTGCACCTGGGTCATTGTTGGGGAAGAAGGAAGTAGAATCCAGCTCATCTTCTTGTCATTTGCCATAGAGGAAGAGTATGACTTCCTGTCCTTGTATGATGGACATCCCCACCCTGCTAACTTCAGAACAAGGTAAGACCAGCGCTTTCAGCTTATTTGCTTAGAGTTCGAACAGTTTTGAAATCTGAAGACACTTTAACAGTTTTAGATTATTTTGCATGATCTCGCTGTGTTGTAGGTGACCTTAATCAGGGCTAAAACTCAGGGGTAACACTCCTACGGTAGTAGTTGATTGACTGCTAGCAATTGCATTAGCAGTACCAAAAGTACCCCAAACACAAAAACTGTAAAACTGTAGGAATTTTAGAACCTAGAAAAAAATCTATTTTTTTCTTTTGGACGCAGTTGTTTTTAACCACAAAGGCTAGACAATGTCAGCAGTCACATATGTCCTAACATCATGCACATAACAATAAATTATATTTTCCATTTGAAATTTACAAGAAGTTGTTTTAATGACAAAAACTGTTCTAAACAAGTAAAGTGCAGGTTGCTTACAGCAACATGGTTGTTTACAGTAAACAGAAATATATATATATATATATATGATCTGCTGTTCTATTTTTCCCAGGCTGTGCCTTCAGAGGAAAACAAATGATCCTCAAAAACAGGGTGTGGTTCTTTGGTGGCACATTTTGCTTTGGCTAAATCAGTGTCACACTTAGCCATAAAATCATTTTACTGATCTCCCTCTGATATAACCAGAAATAAAATCCTGCCTGATATGCAACAACCCTCAACTTCCTGTATGGCTTTATTTATTTGCCCAATAATACAGCCTAACTGTCTTGATTCATGGCAAGTTTCCGCCCCACAGGAAAAACACTCGCAAGAAACAACTATGCAAATTTAACAAGTTCGTCGAGTTGCAAACAATGTGTAGACGACTTGTGTAGGAAGTGTCCAACAATTCTGAAAGGTGGATCACCGTGAGGAAAAGGCACGAGATGAGCTCAGGGAATAAATGGTGAATCTTGCGAGAAGAGTAGTAGGAACTGATCTTACTGGTGATATAGCAATGACTTGGTGTCAAGGGCAGTGAACCGTGTCTGGGGGTGTAGGTCCGTGTGGTGAACTGCGTTCCAATATGAAGTAGATGGTTGAGCAGGCGGAGAGGTAGGCTGGAGGTTCCAGGAGAGCGAAGAGCTTCCAGATACCGGTCGTGGAGGAAACTGTTAGAGCGGATATGATACAATTAGGTTTGCCAGCAAGCATCACAGAGGAACAGATCCAGGCATAAACTCTGGAGGTAACCTCAGAGCAGGTATCGAGAGCAGGGTTAACATAAGCTAGGAAGCACAGAAAAAAAAACAAAAAACACTGAGGAATTACTAGTGGCAACACTCAGCGGTCAAATAGCTGGAAGCCAGCTCTCTTAGGCTCCAGCTGATGGCTGAGGAGCAGGTGTACAGAGCCACACTGCTCAGCCTCGCCCTTCAGGGAAGCCCTGCAGCTCCAAAGGAGAGAAATCCCAAAACAAACAAAAAGCACACCCAGATCTCTGACACTAACAGCTTTCCCTTTTTGACTCATTTTACCCTGCAACTGAACTCTTATCCGGTTACTAATCCAACTATATTTTATTATAAAATCGTTGGATTTTTACTTATGAAACACTGAATGGGGCGGACTAAAAAATAGCCCTTTTTAAATTATTTCATACTCTTCATCATCTACTTCTACTAGCAGTTTTCCGCCCAAAGAAGTGATCATTGCGATTAGAGTTTTCAATTATTTGTCACAAGAGCTGCTGATGGCTGATACATAATTTCCTGTTATATAACGGTAAGGCTTTGCCAAGCAGTGGTATCTGTTTAAATTGTACTTCTACTTCATCCCAGTGGTAATGAAATAGTACTAAATTAGGATGTTTGCTATTGGGACAAACGCAACAACTGTATCCTGTCAAAACATGACACAACTTTATACTGATTAGCTTTTTTGTTTGATACTTGGGGAAAAAAAAGAACTCTTCTCTGACTTGCTAAGAAGTCATTAAACATGTAAGCTAGAGAAATGATCAACCGACTGCGAGTTAGACTCTTAATTCCATTTAGGATTATGTGGATGTGAAATTCCACGTGGAACTAAATCCTGGAATCAAGTGTATCCAACCTGAAAGCAAAGTAGGCTCAAAACAAGACAGGCTTCTCCTTGTTCTTTTTACTCACGAAACCTGCTACCTCTACACATATCTGTTTTTGGTGTTTGGCTGCAGAATGCTCCAGTTGAAGAACAGACTGAGCTCTGGGTAAACAAAAAAAAAGGTGATGATTCTATAGTAACATGTCATACATTTTAACGTCAAATTTCAGTGTAACTTTAATAATTACTTTGCATCATGATGTAACAGTACTGGTACCCATTGAATTCTCATCACATCTCGTTACATTACAGCCATGCATTTCTTTGTATTTTATCTGGATTCTAGTAGTGCACGAAATAGTGCATATCGGAAAGTGAAAGGATTAAAGAGCACAGAGTTTTAACATTTTATTTACAAATATTAAAGGCTTGGTATGCATTTGTGGTCAGCCCCTCTAAATACCTTGTTCAAGCATCATTTGCTGCAGTAAGACCTGCAAGTCCATTTTTTCCAGCTCTGTTGCACATTTTCAGATGAATTCTAGGTCTGAGCTTTGATTTTTTTTTTACCATTCCAACACATCAGTGTGTTTTGATTGATCCAGTTTGCCTTTGGTTGTATGTTAAGGGTTGCGGTATGCAAGGATGGTGAACCTGCACCCAAATGTCAAGTCCTTTGACCGCTTTGCTGCTTCTCTGATTAATGCTCTTTGCTCGGCCTGTCACTTTGGCTGAAGAGTCATGTACTGGTACATTCACAGTTGGTACATTCACAAAAGCTTGGCCTGCCAGAACTTTAACTTTAACCTGAAAGATGTCTTCTTTGGTGTTTATGATGCTGTATGTTAACTAATCTTCTCTAAAAGACGTCTGACATTTTCACAGAGCTGCAGTATTTCCAATAAAATTAATTTATTGATTTTCTATTATCATTATGATTTTCTATGATTTTTTATTATTTTCATTTAACAGGTTACTTTTAAATGAAACTGGCTGCATTGGATTTTCTAAAGGGGGTAAGATTAAAGGTAGCTTTGCATACCAAAACTCCAAATATAGATTTCTATACAGAAATATTGACAACTACATATCTATTTCGTTTTATGTGCTTGTCTTGTCACTTTTTCATCTTCATATAAAAATAAAATGCAACTGTCAATGTACATTAAATACTATAAGAGAATCAGCCTTCTATGTTAAAATGACAGCACCAAAAATAAACCACCACAAGCCTGTCTCTGTGCATGTAAGAGCTTTTATTAAAATGCAACCTGAGTGTTAGGAAAACACCGATAATAGAAGCTCCTTCACCAGACAGCCGAGCTGACTGCCTGACCTAGGCTGCCTTTAACACTGTATTGTTGAGGCGTGAAGTGTCACAGATGACATGGAAAGATCTCAGTCTCACTCTCTCCGTGTGTAGATGTCTTAAAAGGTTTGGGACAGCTATCTTGGTAATGTGTTCAGCTAAATGAATCACCCTCTGTATGATTCCTTTCTCGCGGGCAGATATGTCTCTGTAGCAGGTGATGACGGTGCCCTCCAGGAAACACTTCACACAACAGTGCTACCTCTTTAAGATGTATGGCACTTACAGTAAAGCATCAGCATCCAATTTCCAAAATACTTTTTTTTTCTGTGTATGTACATTTTGAATTAAAGGTCAAGCTCTCAAAATTTTGTTGACCAATTTTTACACTAAAAGGTTTTCTGCAAATATTAGTCTCTTACGTGCAATTTTAGGCTTTGGCTTTAAAACTAGCAATCTCTTCTGCATTTTTTCCCCCTCCACTATGAAATGCTGCAGCATATGACTCAACGGTGGAGGAACGTTTTCAATTGTGCTGTATTTGTTCAGTATGAAAGTAGCATCTATGCTAGGAACCACATAGCATTCAGTACAATATTTCCCCAACAAAATTGATGTCATACGGTGAAAAAATTTAAGAATTGAATTTAAGTTAAATTTCTCAAGCAATGAATGATGGTAATTTCTTCTTTTTCTCATTTATCGTAGCAGCTAACATTTCCCCAGAGCTAAAGTTGGCTTGTTTGTAAACTGTAATGATAGGTGGAGATTAAGTTCCACCTATTGTATCTTCATTTTTGCCCATCTCAATAACTGTGCTACTTTGAATGTTGAATGCCAGAATACATATTTATAAAACCAATACTTTATTTTTGCAAATTAAAAGCGAAATTAGTGACACATTGTTCCTTTAACTGAGGAAACATAAACTGATATGCAATTGTTAAGTACTTGAGTATGAAATGATTTGTTTGTTGATAGAAAAATTTACATACAAAGGGAGTCAACTGTTTTATGATGAAGCTATCTCTTTATATAGAAAACTAAAACATAGAGATCCCTGAACAATTTCCAATAAACAGTTCAGCCGTATGAGGAGGTGATTAGAAGCTGTTGTTTCTGGACATTTTCACTGTGTATGCAAACTGACAGAGGTCAAATGCTGGGTTGGGATTGAGCAGATAAAGTGCTTTAAAAGCAATTTTTCACTGACGATCGCATGGCTCTGGAGAAGCAGCTACTGTTTTCAGCTGCTGTAACAATTTAAAAAAATCAATAAAATATATTTCCTCGCTCCTGAATTTAGTTCATTTCCCATCATGGTGGGCTGGACTCAAAACCATTAGTCATGGAGCAAAAGGCAACATGTTCTCCATACTGGCTCCAAGTCTATTGCAGAGGTTGCACCATGAGATGTAAGATTACCACATTTCAAGCTGGAAAATAGAAGTGGTATTTCTAACATAACGTAAAACACGGTCTCAATAGGATTGTGTATGCTTATACCTGGAATATATCGGCTAAATGCATGGATATGGGCTTAAACTGCACACTATTTTATTCAAACCAATTTGAATTGCTCTGTGTTTAAATGGTGATTTGCAAATAAACTTGCTTTGCACTTCTTTAAAATGTCTAAGGGGCTGAAGGAGTTGATACATATGCCACTTTAGCAATGGAAGGGTCTGCTAAAAAAAAAAAACAATAACTACAGATGTGTTTATCTAGTCAGTTGTTTATAGCCTCCCACACTCGAGTTTGTCCAACAAAACAATATTCAAAAAAGGTTCCATAGAAGCAGTTTTTTTTTAATCACATTATTGTCACCCAACATTGGCTGTTTCCTGAAGAAAATCCCTTTTGTATTTTTAAATAAATTATGGAAGATGATGCTGTATTTAAGACATCTTTGGAAAATTAGGCAAAACCCAACTGTCACTGATTTTAAATTGGACTTGCACTTCAGTCATCAAATACAGGAAGATTCTGGATTTTAAAGGGCTAATAATATATATAACACTATATATATATATAATATAATATAATATAATATAATATAATATAATATAATATAATAGATGCCTAAGTTGCATTTCATCAAATGAGTACGAGCTTCTTTTCTCATTCTCAGCTCAGACTTGATTAAAAAAAAAATACTTCATCAAGAACAGCTAGAGGGTTACATGTGCAATTTCCTTCTTGCTATTTTGGCTAAAGACATAAAGGGAGTCATTCTGATATTTGTTTTGTTTTTTTGCTGAAAAGCAATTCTCTCATCATAGAGATTGGACTATGTTCACTTGGTTCAGCAATCATAATTTTTAACCAGCCAGCTGCACTAATCAACCTTTTCTTGGACAATCCTTTGGCTTTTAGGGCTCAGATACTCATACAGAGCCAATTAAAGAAAAAATAAATAAATAGAGTAGAATAGACTACAACAGAGTCAGAGTGAGATATGGGCATTTTTCATGTGATTACTGTTTCCACAGGTGACATCGAAGAGGACAGAAGCGAGGGGACTAAATGGAAGATGCTGCCTGTGCTTTTATTGGTTGATTAGAATTTCCTGCTTATTTGAGATAATAGGAAATGATATGAGGGAGTGGGTTCACATGTGTGTTGTCTGTGTGTGTGCGTGCCTGTCGGTAAGGAAGATTTATGGCCCACATGGCTACAATCGCCCCACTAGTTAAGCCAAATTACCTCTGCTGTCTCATTTTCTCTGCCTTTCTCTGTTTCACCACTTTCCATCTCCCTCTTCTTTTCCTTCACATGTGAGCGCATACACACACACACACACACACACACACACACACACACACACACACACACACACACACACACACACATACAAAGATAAACATGAACATGGCCACAGGGCTAAATGATAATTTAAAGGTCAGAGCCATTAACAGGAAAATTGTAATTATGGGGACTGTGATTAACATGGATAACACCCATTTACACGATTGTCCAGGACCACAAAATACACAAGCACATCTCACACACATACCAATCTCTCTCTAAGGATCTTTCTGTGATGTGTTCAGGTTGCACCCCGATACCCCAATTCTAATAAATTGGAATGATATTAAAACGTTCACTTATTTCAGTAACTCAATTTACTAAATGAAAAGCATTATATTGATTAACTATGCACTCAGATTGATGTTGCCAGGACTTTATTTCTGTTAATTATGAGATAATAAGATTTTGTGCTTACAGCTTATGGAAAACATGATATTTAGAATTAGAATATTACATATGACCATCAAGCAAAAATATGTACAGAAATGTGAGCTTCATCAATCAATCAATCAGTAAATTATTTATTTGTGTAGCCCTTCCCAAATCCACACTATTGGTGACCAAAGTGCTTAACAAAATCAATATATATATATATATATATATATATATATATATATATATATATATATATATATATATATATATATATATATATATATATATATATATATAATATTTAAACAAACTTTGATAAAACAAAAAGTACCACCACATTTTTAAGTGTTAAAAGCCTACCTAAACAAAAAGGCCTCGTGTTTTAGATTTTTAGATTGAATGAAAAGTTTATTACTTGCTTAAAATTTCATTTTCAAAACTTACTTTTAATTTGACAAACAAGCCTTATCGGATTGCAAACACTAATTTACTGAAAATGACTGTACATACAGTCATTTTCAGTATGTACAGCGAGTTTTGGGTACATCTCACCCACTATTACAAAATACCTTGTCCCTTTTTCACAATTATGTCAGTCCAATTAGCAGACCTGAGGAACGGACTTAGTTTTGTTTATAATTTATGAGTGTGTAGAGTTTTTAAGTCATCAAACAACAAAAACTTGACTATAAATCTTCACAAGCCTTTTGACCAAATTTTAGTTGTACAGTTTTTCTTAAATTTTCTTTAATGTTTTCTGTGTTAAATGGGATTAAAAAAGATTTTTAGGCTACAATATAAGAAAGGAAACAATGTCACAATCCTCACTAATAACTTTCACGCACCCACCATAACTTTATCTCAATGTAACCTCAAAGTGTTTGGCACACTGTGCCTCCAGAGAGAGAACTCCAAACTAGCCAATCAGAAAGGTCACTTCAGATTTTTTTCATTTGTCTAATGAATATCAGAAATTTGCGATGTTGATTCATCATACAGATTTTCGATATGTCATAAAATGCATTGTCTTTTTCTATATGTTTGTATCTAAAAAATATACTTGACCATTGCCAATTATATGTTTGATTAGTTTAATTTGTTAGTTTATTATAGGAATATGTTTTAGGAATCAACAAATTCCACACACTATAGTATTTATTTAATAAGTGTTTATTTAATAATAATAATAATAATAATACTATTCTTTTTTTCTCATTGCAACTTTTTACATTCTAATGAAATTTGATCTTTACATTTAACCCATCCCTTAGGGAGCAGTGGACTGCCACTTTATGGGCTCCCGGGAACAATCTGGGGCTGACGGTCGTGCTCAGGGACCCAGAGCGGCAGTCTGTGGGATTCAACCTGGTAACTTGCAGCCTTCCAAGGTTGTAAATTCCCTGCTCTAACCACTGGACCATCACTCCCCAATATTTTTAATGACCTTCCCCAGTCTGAGTTTTGGTTATAGATCATGAGATGTATTTAAATCACATCACGCACTACCATGGATTTAGTTCAGTCTTAATGCATACTCAGTCTGGGCCAATATAGTCTCTCATGTGTTAAAATACCAGTTTAAACCCTTTTTTACAGCAATTTCTGTCTCTTAAAAGACAAATACCCATCAGGGACCAGTTTAGGAGTAAAGTTTGTCTGACTGTGCTCCATAAAACTAGCTGCCAAAGGTCCTATAAGGACAGGGTAGAGATTATGACTGTGTGTTGTGCTTGTCACCATGTCAAAGTACGTGGATGGATTTATATACATACATATATATATATATATATATATATATATATATATATATATTAGGAAAAGTATGATATTCAGTTTATTTTTAAAGGTCATTTATGAGCACATTATGAGTAGAAGTAGGACTTTACTTACATTTTAATCAACTTAAGCTGCAAAGTATTTTTAGGTGGTAAACATCTTGTACTTATTCCCTTATTATATATTCCTCTGTTGGTTAAAATAAATAATCAGAATGGATTGTGAATCCTTCGTGTTGAGATAACCGAACAAGCAATTCACAATGATGGAGTGTTAACATTAAAGGGTAACTCACCCCAAATTAACTTTTTTTTTTCGCTAATAAACTGTTGACATTGCTGTCTACATATCCTGGTGATTATTTTGACAGTTTACTTCTTATTTGTTTAACTCCTGCTTTTGTGTCTAAAACCGTGAGTGTGGTTTAAACAATAGGGTTAAACAATAGCACATTTTTCAAGTATGAAATTGGGCGAAGTAAAGCACTGGTACGGGGGTGAGTTACACTTTAAGTAGGAGGATGGAGAGTTAAAAAAGAAATGAGGATGAAAGCAGGAAAATATTAGATAAAAGCATAATTGAAAGTTAAAGTCATGGTTTAAATGGAATGGATTTGGAAAAAATGGAATCGGTGTATATGTGCTACTGTGTCAAGACGTGTAAAAGGAACCCACATACAGAGAGGAGAAGGCGTGAAGAAAAAAAAAAACAACCTTAAATAGGACCTACAAAGAGAAACAAAAATTTCTGCAAGTTCAAATGCAGCTGATCTAAAATCCCAAAGTGATGGACCGAAGTAAATCAAAAGACACAACTGAGTTGGTTGTCAAACTGCTACAGATCAAGGCTGCACAGGCAGGATGAAGATAGGCTAAGTAAACCGTACAAATAGAGCAAGAAGAGACATGACAACGTGCAGCCTGGAGGATGACAAAACAGAGGAAGCAATAATTAGGACAGAGTGGGTCAATTGAAAGATTGCACACAAGGGAAAATAATTTTCAGCACAAAATATGAAATTAGGCAAATGACAAAACAGCATTAAAATACTTTAGATTCTTATTTCCTTCTATTACAACTGAAACCCTCTCATGCTCCCAAACATATCATACCTTAATGAAGATAATACATCATTTTAATGTACTGATTCTAGTGAGCAGTCATGGTTAAAGAGGAAGGAGAGGGCAGGACTGAGCACACAGCTTTGGGGTTGCCTGTGCGGAGTGTGGTGGTGGAGGTAGTGAGGTAACCAATCTTGACATACTCGAGTTAGTTATCACATCGCTTTAAGTGACAGTAAAGTATTTTCTCCCAAAGAAAATGCTTAGGTTTGTGTGTGTTGGCAATGTTTTGTGGAAATGGAGAACCCAATTGCAGGCAGCTGGCTGGCTCAATGTAAGAAATAAGTTTAATAATAACACCAATTCAGCTACATAAAATCACAAAGGCATGGTCAGTGGAGGCTATGATGAAGAGTGCAAAGAGGTTAGCAAATTTGTGCAGTCTGGTCATATACACCTACAAACATATGGCCATCAGATTAGGGTAAGAACAATGCAAAGAGAGCTTTATGAGTTACGTTTTGCAGTCAGGTTTTCCAGAGTCCTGATGATGACCTTGATTATTTGACTCAGCTCTATTGAAACAAAGAAACAAATAAGAGCGTATAGTATTGGAGACACTGACAATTAAAGGAATACTCTGGGTTTGGCAGTGTACAGAGTGTACAGTGTCAAGAGTTGGGCTTATAGATCTAGGGAAAGGAATTATGTTTTTAAAAATAACCAATTTAGACAATTCCATGCTTCCAACTTTGTGGGGAGAGTTCATGAATGGTCCCTTGCAGTTCAAAGATGGCTGAACAAGTAAGCTCCATAAAGACATGGATGAGTAGATTTTGGTGTGAAGCAACGTCACTCAGTTGCACTGAGTTCTGACCTGACCATGATAGAACACCTTTGAGATGAATTAGAACAGAAAGTTTAAGTCAATTCAATTTTCAATTCAATTAAATTTTATTTATATAGCGCCAAATCATGAAACATGTCATCTCAAGGCACTTTACAAAATCAAGTTCAATCATATTATACAGATTGGGTCAGATTATACAGATTGGTCAAAAATGTCCTATATAAGGAAACCAGTTGATTGCATCAAAATCCCGACAAAGTCCCGACAAGTCAGGCCTTGTCCAACATCCGTGTCTGGTCTCGCAGATTCTCCTCTGGAAGAATAATATAGAAAGATTTCCCAGCATTCTCGTAAACTTTGTGAACAGGATAGTTGAAGCTGTTAATGCCACAAAGGGATGCACGGCATTCTATAAAGCCCTGTGGATTAACAATGAGATGTCACTCAACGTAGACCAGTGAATGCTTTCTCAAAATGGTATGTGCCAAATTGTTTTCCCCACCTGCCACATTGCTTTGTCACCTGGATGGAAGGATGGAAGCTATCAAACCTCTGGTATAGTAGTTTCAAGCTGGATTTAGATTGTTTTGATATTTGTTGCACATAACTGCTGAACTAAAGCAATTTAACTAATAGATTTGTATTTCTTATAGTCCTTAGAATAAAATTTCAAACCACCCAGCTAAGGTCAGACCTTAAGGAAGCTAGTGAAAGGATTATCAGTGTATCTTTGGTGTAATGTATTATACGTTGTATCATAAAAACCTTAGATTGTTCCTCAACATAAGGTTTTACAGGTTTAACACGTTAACTAAAACCTTAAAGTCACATCAGTACTGCTTGCTATAACAGCTCCCTTTGTGAATTTGTGTCTTGGTTTGAGGATAAATTTAATTAAGTTGCAAAACTAACAAATGAAGCAAATTGCTGGTAGTTCAGTGTAAGATAATTATTTTTGTTTTTTTTTTAGATTGTGATATTAAAGCATTTCAAAGCAAAACGTTTTTTAAAGATATTAATTTTCTGATTTGCCTTTACAGAAACATTTACAAATACAATATGTTCAAAACTGCTGTGTTGTACATACAACTGTCCTTTGTCTGGCATACATCAATTTGTAGTTTGTAGAACAAAAAAATATCTACCCATGTTTGTCTTTCTTGATGGGCTGTACTGAAATTCCCCACCCCCCACACGAGGGGCAAATAAAGCAATTAAATTCAACTTTGGAATATTACTCTCAAACTCACAGACTTCTTTTTACAGTGCATTATCTGTCCTTCATGGAAGATGTGAAATAAGTCCACCCTTTTGTCTATCGAAAAAAAAAATCTGTCATGGTGCATGGAGGCAAAAAATTCTTTTTTAGGAGCAAGAAGAGCCATTGCAAATGTGCATGGTTCTTTTCTTTAACCTTAAATTTTGCCAAAAGTTCAGGTTTGCTAATTATTTCTGTGCTGCCTTGTTTATTCATATCCTGTTATGCGTGTAGACATTCTCCCTCATCTCTCATTGCCACTGAAAAAGGCATGCCTTCTGATGCCTCTGTGTCTTAAGTGTGAAAGCCTGATAAACAAGCAACACAAAACTGTTTGAGTAGAAAATGTAAGCAGGAAAGCAAGAAGACTCCTGAGATCATACCAGCAGCCTGAAATGAACGTCTACATGCCAAGAGAGTCTGGGATTTATTTTTGCCATGCATGGATAGATCAAAATCAAGTGTTGGAAATACAGCGCATCGTTTTCATGCCAGAATTTCAGGATTGAAATAGAAAAGGACCAGATTGAATATTTAATCTCAGTATTGTACAAGCTTAAAAAAATGTTGCTTAATAGCTTAAATAGCTTGGTGTAACTAGGTTATGATTCTAAAAATATGTTAGAATTAATGCTTTAGACTAAATAAATCAGCCCAAAAGAGAACATAAGTCTTTACAGAATAATTAAGGGAAGCCCAAAGTCGTTTAATGTGCAATTTAGTGAAACATCCAGCCTTGTTTACAAATGTTATAAGGCCTTGATTCAATGAAATCTAAATCAACATACACAGCACCGTCCTCTTGTATTTTTTTTTTTATTTTAATCCAGCGTCATCTTCACTTCTCATCTGCTCACTCTATAAGTTTTTCACAGAATTTGGATCTGGGGAAAGTAATGACCACGGAAGATTATTTTGTCGGCTTGCTGACCATTTCTGTCTAAATTCTGCCAGATGTTGTGGGTCATCATTATCCAGTGGCACACATGTTTTCAAGGCACATCTCAAAATGTGTTCTCTGCTCTGTTAGAGTTAATGGCAAATTTCTGTGATAGACCGTACTTTATTTGAAAAACACTTAACGAAAAATACAAGAGAGAAGAGCGGAATACTCAAAGTAATGATAGTTATTTTGTTTTCAGCTTGGTGAGTCTAAATTGGAAAGAGGAGGGCATTACTTTACCTGCAGGTGGTACAGTTGACCTTCCCAATAACAATTATATTCCTTTCACAAAGAACAAAGTTAGAGATGGGGAGTAAATTAGTTTTGTTAGCGTTTTGTTTTCTTCAGTTATCTTGTATATTGTCACAGTTTTCGGTACCGTCTTCTGTACACACTAATCTCATTTTGCTTGCAGTCAAAGGAGTTCTGATATGAGAGGATAAATTGGATCCGGGTCTTGCTGGTTAAGAGAAAATGGTAGGATCTGTCCTAAAAAAAAGAGATAATTCACTAAATGATTGTGTTATATTGAACTGAAGAAGGACAGTGAGGCAAACTTTATAAAACGTAGAGGCTGATCAGAGGGCTGGCATGGACAAACGTGTTCATGCCAGCCCAAATGCAATTCTCAAAAATATCAGCCAATTGATTTAAAACTATGAAACATTTACATTTTCCATCATGTGTTGAAGAGGCACCCAAATGCAAACATATGAAAACTGTGTAAAATATTTAAAATATGTCTTTAAATTAACAATGCAGGGACACTGGGCAAGTGGTCCAATTAACAGAGCACCTACAAAATTAATTACCACCCTGGTGAAGATGTGTAAAAAGCAGCTGGATAATCTTTCACAAAAAAAAAAACACATTTTAAATTAAGTACTGCCCCTGTATGTTTGGATAATTGGATGTTCTCATCAAAAACAAGGAATGAAAAAAGAAAAACAAGGGGTGATTTGATTTTTTTTATTTATTTATTTTATACATTGTCCATTTCACTTTACCTTTTTAAAAATAGTGGGAAAATGGGAAAGGTACGAGAAAATGACAGCCATGTATGTATTAGACTGGAAATGGTAAAACAATAGTGTTTCAAACCTAATATCCAGGATTGATTGAAAATGCCCACAATGGAACTATGGCCAAAAAAGCCAAGGGAGAGCTTAAATCCAGATATTTTTAGGAGAAAGCAAAGGAAACAACAAAACATAACAGGTGCACGATGAACCATAATAACCAGAATCTGGCAATGTTCCATTTTGTGTAAGACACTCCAAATCAAGTTTGTCACAGAAATTGCAGAGTTGAAACTGTCCACATTATGTCCGTCAGGGGTAGTATATGACAAAGTAAATGTTTGCAATATTCCCTCTGGAGTTCTCTGGGGAGATTTATTTGCTAAAGTTGTCATAAACTTTTTGCAAGACCTCAAAGAAAGACAGTGTTGTATGACAACAGTTAAGTGTGCGCGTGGAAGAGCTGATTCCTCCATGCTTGTTTCTGCTGACCTTGTTGGTTCCCTGTCAAGTGTCGCTGATGTGGATTTGTTCGACTAGGGACATTAATATCAACTCAAAACCAGTCATCATGGCTTTTCTGCCATTCTAGTCATGCTAGAAAGACAACACAGCAATTTCTACATCATGCTCCTCGCTTCATGTTCTGCCTCTTGTGCTAGACACATGCTCCTATCCACCCTCTGCTTTCGATTTTCTACTGGAAGAGCACATCTGTGGCAATAAATTCCTAGATATGTAAACTGAGTCATTGTAAAAAGGAAAATTTTCCACATGTTCTGCTAAATATCGCCATTGTAAGTGAACAACAAAGGGCAAACAAATAAAATCAAGACACAGTTGTTACATTAGGTGAAAATGTGATGATGAATAACATCATCACAATAACAAAATGAAAACTTAAATTAATTGGAATGCTTGTACCTTCTTTGTAGTATTCCTCTATTAGAGATATTAGAAATTAAAAATCATCAGTGTGTACATAGCGTACAAATTATTCAATATACCATTTAAACTAAAACCATTTCAGTTTAAAAGGTACACCAGATTGCAATGAATGCCTCAGGGCTGCTGTAAAGCAAAGCTAAATTTAGAATTTGACTAAAATTGTTTAGCTCTTTATTTTTCTATATACCTTCATGGCATTTAAATAACCTTATCCCATTCTACCTGCCGATAAACGTCCCTACAATAAATCGAAAAGAGTTTTCTGACAAAGAGAACTGACTGGAGATTAGCGGGCTTGTAGGAAAGGTGACCATAGGTGAGCAAACTAAAAACAGAAAGGAAAGACTCTGTTTGTCAATGTGGCAACAGCAACTAATCCCTTTCTTTGTTTTATTGCATCTGTAATTCGTAACGTACTCCAGAAAAAAGAAAACAGCTATACAGTGCTTTGCAAAAGTAAGGTGCAGATTTGTAATTCAAGACCCCCTGAGTCAATACTTTATACAGGCACATTTCGCTGCAATTACTGCTGCAAGTCTTTCGGGGTATGTCTCCAACAGCTTTGAACAAGAGACTGACATTTCTGCACCATGTTTCTTAACAGAATAGCTTAAGATAAGCCAGATTGGATGGAGAGCATCTGTGAACATTAGTTGTCAAGTCTTACCACATATTCTAATGCGTATCTTGGTCCGGTCTCTGGCTGGGTATTCTAAGACTTTGATCTAAACCATCCCGTTATAGACCGAGCTGCATGTTTATGCATTCCCTGCTGGTAAATTAACTGAGACTGAAATGTTTTGCAACTTTTAGGTTTTTTTCTTTGTCCCAGGATTGTGTATTGATGTTTACACAATTTATATTGTTTTTCATGTAGGCCAATAAGAGTTTTCATGGTCTCATCAGACTAAAATATTTTTTCCTCCACATGTTCACTGTCTCCCCTGCCGATGTTATGGTAACATCAAATTATTGAGGATCTCTCTGAATAAATTCTATCTATTTGCCACTCCTCCTTTACTCTTCTCTTTCTTATTACTTTTATTGCTCTGCTTGAGTTTGACTGTTTTTTTTCCTCTTTTGCACATAAGTGTGCTCTGAGGCAATTGTTTTTTAGTGCGTTGTGGAGAAAAAGCAGGACGACAAAGAGCGACAATGAATACACTTTGCACGCTAGAACTTTCAGCACTGTGAAAGGATACATAATTTAGGGGACATATTTGATTGAAAATATTTCATACTCTTGAATGTTTTAGAACATTCATGTGATATTGATAAAGATGCATTCTTTCAATATTACAAAATACAATCTATTATTCAGTCCAAATTTGAGATGAAACAAATAAACATTGAACTTCATTCAGTAATGGCTTCCTTAAACTTCCCCCCCCTCAAAAAAAAAAAAAAAAAGTTACACTCAAAGGCTTACATAACATTTACGGAACTAGATTCAACATTCTCACTTCTAATATGTATGTAGGATGTTATTCTATATACCATTATGAACCTTAATAATTGGAATAAGAGGTTTACAACACTTTTGTAATGACTCAAAATGCCAACCTTCAGCTTATGCGATAAAAAGTTTTTTCACAGAAAGCATCCACGAAAAGGAATGTTCCAAATGGCTTTCTAGCTTACAAGCACATTTTCAATCTGCAAAGGACACATACCTGATGACTATCCAGATGCACTTTGGTCCGACTGTCTATGACTTTGGCTCAAAGTAAATTAAGAATTATCAACATGCGTGTAGTATATCGTCCCAGTCGGATCCTCACGTGGCCTTCTTGGTAACATGATAAAATAGTATTTGGAAATAAATAGATGCCACACACTAGCCAGAAGAATAAAAAGAGTTTAAATGTCATTCATTTATTTATTTTTTTATCAGATTTAACTTCCATGTAGAGAATGTCTGCTTCTCACCCTGTAGGTGAAGGCTCCAGCCTGCAACACAATTTCATATACTAAAGACCCTTAGGGCTTTGGGTTTGGGAGTACTGCCAGGGAGGAGTGGGGTCTTGAATACCCCAACCTCAGTTATAATGTACTTTAGACATACACCTCCACATTTATAGGAACATGTCACATCACAGCAGACCGACAGTCAACCACCGTAGTGAAGGGTTCTGGGTCAGGACGATGGTTCTCTGGGATGTGTTGCGCTGCTGGAGACTATGATGGGCTCTGGGCATCTCTGCCTCTTTACCTTCCATAGGCTAACTCATCTGGTGGGATGGTAGCGTGCCCTCCTTACCTTGGTCCTTCCAAGTTCCGACAGGTAGGCTGGGCCTGTCTAGTGTGTAGGGGAGGGTCCCTCCTGCTTTGTTTTAGGCAATCTTGCTGCCAGGAGTTGGTGCAGACAGGGGTCGTCCCAGGCTTGGTGGGAGATGGCGCTGTGGCTGGGTTGGGCAGAGTCTCGATGCCCTACATCTCACACTGGGCCTCTTTGGCCTGTGTGCGGCTGCTCCTGTGCTTAACCAAAGACCTACCTCTTTGTAGGTCATATGCCCAGGGGTGACACCTTGTGTCTATCAGCCTGGGGCTGCTGCAGCTTTTTAGAGCCGGGTCTACCTGTCTTTTGCCACTCTTGGGTGCTGTGTGTTACAGGGTGCTTTTGTTCTCAACACGCTCACATGTATATGTGAGCAAGTGACAAACTTGCTCACATATACATATTCAACACAAATACACTTTTGTTTCTACACACACACACACACACACACACACACACACACACACATGCACGCGCGCAGACAAATAACCCAATGAAGGTCATACAAACAAAGGCTGCTATTACACCACTTTGCTGCTGGATGCCGTCTTGGCAAAACTGCCATGGCAAATGTTGGCAACCAGCTTCTCCCTGTTATGCCTGAAATGCTAAGACCAGACATGTGGAAAAAATTCAAAAACTGAAATAACTTTCACCTCTTAAATTAACCCTGTTTTTGAATATGATCTAGGTAACTGAAGTCACACCTCAAGCTCGTCCTTAAAATTGACATGTCCCCTGTAAGAGTGAGTATTAGGACCGAAAAACGTGCATTATATGGATGATGTGATGTGACATGAGCTGAAACACCCAGCAGCCACATTACATGTGCCAGTGAGAAACGCCACAAGCGAGACACGTGCATATCACAGTATGTCACAAAAGGTAAGATCTGGTCACGCCAATCTCCTTTTTTTTTTTTTTGAGTTTGCTCCTCCTTGCTCCTCCTCCTGTACTTGCCCTGACCCAGTTTGCGTCTACAATCTTCTGCAGCGCCAATTTTACACCTGGCTAAGTCACACCAACACATAGACACACACACACACACACACACACACACACAGGAGGCAGCCACAAAAACGAGGGAAAGAGCCACAAAGTGAACTCACACAAGCGGTGGAAACACACAAAGGCATAGAGGAAGACATGCATGCTCTGCTCCAAAAGCCCAGGAGGAACACGTACACAAAGGCCATGAGAAACAGCAGTTTCTGATTGGTGTGAAAATAAACAAATTTGGTCTTTGATGTTGGGACAATATTTGCGAGCGATTCGGAGCACTTTGCGCGATGAGAAAGCGAGACGTGTCTGTGTGAATGCGCTCGCGTGCGCCTTGGTGTTGAAGGGAGTGGTTTGTGTGAGCGTGAACCGAGGTGTGTTTACCCCTGAGGTAGTGGTATTTCATCTCCTCCCGCATCGGTTCTGCCCTGTAGGTGGTAAGATGGCATGTGGGGCTGGGTAGGCCTTGGTGTGTGTGTGTGTGTGTGCTAAAAGATCCAAAAGACTTTATCAAGGTTAACTAAAACATGAAAGAAGGAACAGAAGATAATATTTTACTCAATTTAAGCAATCATGTGAAGCACCATGCAAAAGTATGCATACCCCTTCAACGTTCTCTCATCTTGTCACATTGTAACCACAAACTACTATTTACTTTATGCAAAGGGTGAACATAAATGATAGATGATTTTCAGAAGCCTTTACAAATAAGTCTAAAATGTGTGACATTGATCTGTATTTATTTCTCCATGCTTTGTCAGCCTAAAAATAACTCTGCTGCAGCCTACTATAAGTCAATCTGTCCATTTTTGTTTGAGAGTATTATTACACAAACTAAAAAATAAAAACCAAGGAGCAACCCAGACAGGTGAGGGAAAAAGTTGTTGAAAAGTTTAAAGGAGGGTTAGGCTATGAAAATATATAAAAGCATTGATGATCTCAAAAAGCACTCTTGAGTCTACCATTTGAAAATAGGAGGAATTAGGCAAAACGGAAAACCTGCCTAGACATGGTCAATCACCCAGACTTACAGGTGAAGCAAGAGGAGCATTAATCAGCTAAGCGTCCAAGAGGTTAAATTGTTACTGTGGAGAAGCTGCAGACATCCAAAGCCCAGGTGCACAAATCTGTTACGGGTCAAACTTTGATCATACACTCCACAAATCCTTTATGACAAATCGGCAATAAGAAAGTAATTGTTGAAACAAAAGTCACAAACTGATTTATCTGGAGCTTTGCTTGAGCCGTGTAAGGGGGACAGCAAACAGCTGAAAGACGGTGGCTTGTTCAGATGAAACCAAAATGTAACATGCAGCCAATGTGTGTGGCACAAACTTTCATTGCAAACCACCCTGGACAAAAGTGAAACATGGCAGTGGCAGCATCATGCTGAGGGAATGCTTTTATCCGCTAGGGACAGAGAAGCCAGTTAGTGTCGATGAAACTATAGATGGAGTTAAATACAGGGCAATTTTGAAAGGAAGTCTGTCAGATGCTGCACAGGAAAACAACTCTTAAAACAGCCCACCAGACAGAAAAGATGCTTTACAGAGAAAAAAAATAAAAATATTCAAAAACAGATCAAACAAGACAAACAGATAAAAGAATGACAAAATCTGGAATAAAGTACCACAATACTGATGAATATTAAAATCCTTCCTCAATAGAAATGTCTTAAATTTGGATTTTAAAAGGCCCAGGTCAGTACTCGAGTAGAGTTTAGATTAGATTGAAGCAAATTTATTAGTTTAGAATGGTCCTGTCAAATTTAATGCCTAAATCCAATCAAGAATCTTTTAACTCTGAATAGGTGTTCATAGTGACTCACTTTGTAATCTATTTGAGTTCTTTTGTATAGAATAGGGAAAAAGCTACTGTCTTCAGAGTTTTAAATGTGCCAGACTTACATTTGTAACTCTGGCACATTGTGATTCACAAAGTACTTGCACAGGCAGGCTGTGGGTATTTTTGTACCTCTGGTTTTATTTCTCCTAGTATTTATTTTCAATGTTGAAAGATTCTAGCAGTATGAATACTTTTGAAACGCTTTGTATATAGGATTCTGCAGTTGCCTACGATCTGGATGCAAATTCCCACTTGTTGTAAGCTATTTTGATAAAATAATTGTAAGACAACAGCATGAAAACATTTGCATAAATAATTCCAGCCTGTAACAGTTGGACATGAATTGACTTGCAAATAAACCATGTCAGCTTGCTCGTAGCGCTGTTTCTTTTGGTCTTGTAAACACATTTCGGAACAACTGGGGGTCCATCAGGTGTCCAATTTGCCGTAAAAATTCAGTGGAGAAAATTTTGGTGAAAATGTCTTGCTTTGATTTGGGCATAATTGCAAACTCTTGCACATAACTTCTTTTTTTTAAAAAACAAACAACTACTGGGGTTAAAATGTGTGCTTTAGAGATGAGGATTTTATTGGAGATTGCAGACTTTTAGTGCCTTAGTTGTTCAGTAAATATACAGTGTTAAGAAAACAACTTTCTTACTTCTTTCTCAATCATCAAGTTACCTTTTTAAAGTATCATGGTTCAAGGTTGCTTTATTGATACCCATGGGTCGATTTGTTTTGCAGTGACTGAAACATTTCTACAGTTGTACAAACAAAACACAATCAGAACCCGTTCAAATGAATGTAATAGTATTCAAAGTGCTACAGGCGCCACAGACCCAATCAAAGCAGAACATAAGAGGAGGGCAAGACTTAAAAACAGAATAAATGTACAAAAGTAAAATCTTTATGAAAACAATGTATAAAATCATTAAACTTAAATATTGTAGACTTGATCAAATTTGTTAAAAAGGGGCTAAGAAGCTTCCTCCAGGTCACCAGTGATGGACTGTCGACTTGTCTCGGGTGTACCCAGCCTCTCACTCAGTGGCCGCTGGAGAAAGGCACCAGCTCCAATGTGACCCTGCATGGAGAAGTGGCTATGAACAATGGACGGGTAGATGGACCAATCTTCTTCCTGAGGGAAGAAGATAAAACATTTTGTGAAGGAGATGAAAGTCATCATTTAAAAACAGAAGTGTCTATCCGCTGTATCTGCCTGCTGTGCAAGGATGTGCCTTGATTGTTTGGGCTCTCTATTCAGTCTCAATGACAGTTTCACCACCGGGTGAAGGGAAATTATCTCTTTTAGAGTTGTATGAGTAAGAAAAAGGAGGAAATGTATTCAATAGAAGCACAGTAAAAAAAAGGGTCATTATTGTTTGGCCAATATTATTAAAATGGCAGCGTTTCCTCAAGCAGAAGAGGCACCGATGTGACTTTTTGCACCCTGTCTCTCAGTTGGCTTTAAAACTTAATTTGTCATCTAAAGTAGTTCCTAGGTAATTGTAAGAAGGCAGAATCTCAATGGCCCGATCTTTGATAAAAGGGGCATTGTGCTTATGAGGGTTTCTCCTAAAATCAACAATAATATCTTTGCTCTTATTAAGATAAAGAAAAGACCCCTCACACCATTTTACAGTCATCCATCAGTACCTCACGGCTGTTTTCCTTATCTCTGAGCAGGCTAAAAGCAAAACAATCATCAGCATACTTTAGGATGAATATATTGTTAAATCTGCTCTGACATATGTTTGTATACAGAATGAAACATAGAGTCCACAGCACACAGCCTTGAAGTCACACTGGTTCTAAAAAAAAAAAGAAGAAAATCAATCTTCCAAATACACTCTGATCTTTTTTTTTATATAAGACAGTTTCTTCTTGCGACTCTTAGCCATTTTCAAAGTAAAAGCAGTAAACAGTGGAACTACAAAGAACGGCCGAAACCAAAGCTCACTGGATACATAAATACTAGAAGTGCGCATGTGCATCAAGAGGAAGCTAGCGAGGAGCATATATGCACCTTGCCGTAAGTGCAGTGTGTCACAATGATTAGTATGTGGGACAACCAATAGATAAGATGATCCCCCGGAACTAGAAGCCGAAAAAAGATTATCGTTTACACCTTTAAATACATTTTTTTGTGTACGTTGAGACTCTAGGAGGGTAGGAAATGTGAATATTGTCTCTCCTGGCGCTGACTAGTTATCTTTATATTCTTTTTGGGTCATATTTTTCAAGTCGTTCAGTTTTCTCTATTTTCTATTAAGTTTTTAAACAATTAGGTCACAGTATTTGTTGCGGAACTGCTAAACAACATCATTGACTTCCAGCTAACCAGTCTCGATTTTTTATTACTTGAAGGTATTTTGTAGCACAAGCTGAGGGATGCCAAAGCTACAAGTAAATAAGTAATTGGTTGTTCATTACACCGTCCTCCAACGTACTCCAAAAATGGCCGAACGGGGTGAAGCGATACACTCTGCGAGCCGGAGGGGGCAGGGTGTGACATGCCTTCTTTAGATTTAAAGAGAGAGCACCAAAATAAGTTACTCTCATATACACCTCAGAACAATGGTAGAAAGGGGGAATGTGGGGGTAAATTAATGAGGATTTTAGACCAAAGCATTGCAGTTCCACGTTATATAGAACACAACTGAATGATTTTGATGTGAAATCGAAGTCATTAAAAGTGTATGCCCCCTTTCAATCAAACTGTTTGTGGAGACTTCTTATTAAAATGCGCAGTTGAATTATATGGAAAACTGAGGGAAAAGCAACAAATAAAGACTGGTTCACGCGGCAAAATTTTTAAAAACGGTTGGCCGATTTTCAAAGCTTGAAACACCAAACATGACGATAAACAATCATAGATAAAAGAGGTTTGCTTTGTACAGTGTGTGGTGACTGGTCAGATGGCAAGCACTATACACGGACAGAGTTCATCAGAATCATTCAGCTGTCAGGCGGGAAATTTTTCAAAACCTCGCAAGATAAAACGTGAGTTCAGAGTAAATACACATGGACGACGAGGAAGAACAATGGCGATAGTTTGTAGACTAATTTTAACAGAGAAAAACATTACAAAAAGAAAAGCCGTTGGTTAAAGGAGTGGAGACAACATGAATTGGGGGGTGGGGGGGGGGGGGGGTCATACTTTTGCTGCACTATGATATGGAGGTGAGTTGCAATTTTCTTTCTCAGGATTTCCTTCACTTTGCTTTCTGAGTGGCTGCACATCACATTCAACAAGCTGCGTGCTCATTTGTCCTCGGGGAACATCCCACATACTAGGATATTGGGGCAAGACAATCCAACATGTTGAATATTCCCGATTTGACATTGGAGCGTTCCCGACTTTCTACCGAGCGGACCAGATAACTCTTAACACACCACACACAGCAGGAATATCTCTTAAGATGATCAAGATATCGGGGCCTGTCGGACGGGGAAGATCGGGGCAAAAATCGGGCTAAAAATCCTGCCATGTGAATCGGCCTTAAGAGCCTGGCCAGTGTCCCATTAAAATCAACGTGTTTAACAAGTAGGTTTATCAGAGTGAGCGCCTTTGTAAATGATTTTAACTAGTAAAAAAATAGGTAGAGAAATAGTTTGACGTTTTTGCTGAAGATCATTTCTGGCCGTTTCCTTTATTCTTGCTGTTTTTTTTTTCTGGTTTTACCTCCCCTTATTAAAATGCATGTATGACTGAATCCCCAGCTTGGTGTACATTATAATTTTTTTCTTACAAAATCTACCTCACCCTTAGGTCTGTCTTGCACAGTATGCCTATAATCCACTGTTATATTTGCATTCTTTTTTTCTTATTTCCTTTTGTCTCTTTATTAATTAAACCCCCCACTTCCACTCCATCTGTTTGTCTCTCAGTTTCAGTCATTAATTTTGATCTGTTAACCAGCGCGGCTCTTCTTTTGAGTCTAGCAAAGATGTAATCAATGTTGTAATGCTATGTGCATCAGTCATGAGCCAGATGTCCTGCTCCCGTAGACAACTGAGAAATCTTCTTTGTGTCACTTTGTGACCACTGTTGTTGAAAGAAATTAAAAGGGTTTGGTTATTCACCTAGTGGTAATTGATTTTTACCCTCCTTTTTATTAATCTGGGGAAAAATATTTAAGTTTTAACACAGCAAATTTGCAGAAACTGCCATTATTAGTTATTTAATTTGGCTTTGATGTGTTGTTTAAGGTAATGTTAAAAAAGTTGAATAGGCTTCAACTGAAAAAAAGGTTTTCTAACATTTGAACAACATTTTTTTAAATCCCTGTCAGCAATGTTATTCAATATTTTATAACATTTCTGACTGACAATTCTCATGTTTGGACCTGTCAGTTATATGTAAATGTTGTTTTTGGTTACAAAATAAGTGAAATACTGTATGAAGAAGCAGTTGTCTAAAATAAAGATTATAGTCTCTTTAACTGGTTTTCTGCCAGATATGTATTTAGCTCCAACCAGCCTCCTATCAACTTAAATCACCTTTGTTGCTGAAAAAAATCCTCCCCACAGCACAATGCTGCCACTGTCATGTTTCACCTGTACAGGGTGTTTACAGGTGAAATGTGTGTACAGGGTGATGTATAGTGTTAGTTTGCCTTTTTGACCACATGCAAATGGGACTGGAGGCTTTGTTTCAGAAATGGCTTTCTGCGTTTCCCTCTTTCATAAAGCCCATACAGATTTATTGAGGATAGGATTATTACCTGTCTTCCCTACAGATTCTCCCACCTGAGCTTTGGGTGTCCACAGCTCCTCTAGATTTACCATGTAGATTTTCAGCCTCTCCTATTAATGCTGTCCTTGACCGGCTACTTTGTTTACAGCTGCCACATCTCTGCAGCTTAAGGGTTTTGCCATAATCATTTTACTTTTGTATGCATGATAGAAAAGTTCCCCCTGACATGTTGCAGCTTGTTTTATAAGCTAACTCCGCTACCTGCTACCTCCTTACAACTTTGTCCCTGACTTGTGTTTCTTGGTCTTCCCGAGGTTGTTTTTTCCTCAGGTTTCTCTAACAAAACTCTGAGGTCTTCACTGAATTGACGGGTTTATTGTGATTGAAATACTCCAGGGTGGACTTTTTTTTCTTCTTACTCAGTAAGTGACTGCCAAAGACTGTCGGTTTGACAAAGTTTGGTTTTGCGGCATCAGAATACAGGGAGCTGAATACAAATCTTTCACACTTTTCAGATTTGTATTTGTGGAAAAAAAACAAAACTGTGGTGGTTTTCTTTGCTGGATTTACTTTTAAAGAATATGCGGGCAGACTGTTTTTTTCTTTATTATATCACTGGGTCACTGTCATATTTCTTTCTTTTGCACTTTAACTTTTCAAATTGGAATTAAAATGCCAGCACTAACTATGGTCTTATCAATTTTTGTTTTGTGTAGTATCTTCGTAAGATCTATTAAACATTGGTGGAGACTGAATTTTATTAATACAGTTTCTTTTATGAACTCTTGATGTAATAATGGCTGTCCCTTGCTTAATATGAGCATCTGACTTTAAAGTTCTAATAATCTTGATGGCTAAATAGTAATCCTGCCAGGACGCCCACTAGTCACCTGCAAAACGTGTAGCGCACACACAGACACACTCAAACGGTCTGCCTCAAGGGCAGTCACCCAGGTTTCAGGAAGATTTTTTTCCTCGGGGGAAAGATCACTGTGATCAGTCACAGAGCCAACCCACTGTCCCTGGAGGGAGGGAATGGATACACTGGCTGGCAATACATACAGATTAAAGAGAGGGAGACAAAGGCACAGGAAACGGCAAAAGGGATGTAGAGAGAGGACAGTTTGGGATTGAGTGTATGTAGGAACAATGAGGACAACAAGGAGACAGAAAAAGATTAAAAGGAAAAGGTTATTTCAGTTCCATTTTCTGCTCGCTGAACTGAACCCTGTATTGAATGCTTTTATCTAGAAAATTTGAATTTCTTTCTAAGTAATGAGGCCAGCTAATCAGTAACACCTTTCTTTCAATACAAGCCATAAGTGGTCCTTCAAAAACTCTACAATGTATTGTCTAAACTTTTATCTTATTATTTTTTGTTTTGTTTTTAATAAGCATATGGCATTTGTCCACACAACACATTTTTTTGACTGACTCCCTTAACCTCCCACGGTCTCCCTGGATTGTTTTTTGCAAAGTGAATCCGTTTTTTTTTTCTTCATTATATGGAAATATCCAGATGAACCTTCACTAATAGGAAGTTTTTACTTTGAAGAATGCACTCATCAGTACTCTGTGTGTTGACGTGGGATGAAAGAGGAATTATTCCTTTTAGTGTTGCATAACGCAAACGGCGGAGATGTAGCTGCTATGACTCATTCCTATGACATTCCTGTTATCCTGCTCCTCTTTATATATATATATATATATATATATATATATATATATATATATATATATATATATATATATATATATATATAGTAAGAGATGGAGGTGTTAATCTTGCTATTTTTATATCATCCTTTCACATTGTGGGATAATGCGTTTTCAACTTTCTAAAATACAATAAAAAGCATAACCATAACCACTAATACCCTGTCATTGTCTTTCATGCATCAAAGGCAACTAAATTATGGGAAGAGTGTTAAAGAGTGCTAATGGGAAGATGCATAGAGCTAAAGACAAGGCATTTCCACACGAAAATATGTTAGAGGCTACAGAGACTTAGGAGCGGGGCGGGGTATCGCTGCTCAAGGGGACAACTAACCTAAACAATGGAACAGTTCAGATTACGACGTGATAATATGATAGGGTGGTCAAGCAAAGTCCAGCTCAGAGATAAATTTTGAATCTTGGGTAAGACTTCAAAACTGCTGTTTCCAAATGCTACCCATCCTATCTGACTGAGACTAAGCTATCTTGCAAAAAAATAATGGGCCGCAATTTTGATGCCCATTACAAAACAAAAGACTTACAGCTGTAATGGTAGCAGAAGATGGTTCTCCAAAGTACTGACTCGGGAGGTAAATTCTCAGCAATGGTAAAACTGGTATTTAAGGGGTTAAAAAGTCACAAAGTTTGCATTTTCTATGTATGGTGAGGAAGAAGGTTAGTCATGCTATTTAAGTGAATCTGTCAAAAGCACTCTAATTATCAAGCTGCTTGTGGAACATATAATTAAGGGACCCCAAAGGTTAAAACACATCTATTTCCAGTGGTTTTGACTATAGTAGAAGTTTGCAATACATATCAGTTTTATATTTCCATTTTTTTTCTTCCAAAAATTAAGTTTTAAATCTTATTTTATTCTTTGTCATGTTGTGTTGTGTTCTTTCACAGGTTTTGAAATTGTACAGCAGTTTGGCTTGAGCTGTTCTTCACTCAATTTGCATTAAGAATTGATTTGGGCTTGGATGCAAACATTGTTGTAATGGAGTATCGAATAATCAAGCGAATGAGCAGCAATGACATGACTGTAATTCAGCTTTAGCAGTAAATTCTGGTAGATTCTGTTCTGTTATCACTTTGATGTATTGTTTAGCCTTGGCTAATCAAAGCTATTTCATTGTGACTTTGGTTAAAATGTTAACCAAAAAAGATTGAACAAATCATAAACACATGGCAATACTGACATCAGCAAAAATATAAAAAAAAGTCTATAATTTAATAGTAATGACAAGTATAGTAGCACACAAATACATCTTTGGTTGTCAGTTATAATTGATGTTATGGTAGTTTCAGAGTCATTTTCTTTGTTATTAGTTTGTTGTTTAGTTGTTTTTTTTTTTAATCATAAATTTAACTAATTTTACTGTTAGCATTATGAAAGCACTTTGCACTTCAGATTTTACTATAATTATGGAACAATTAGTTTAATTGTCCATAAGACATGTAATCATCTGCAGGCAAAGTCCACTAGTAGGTGACTGTAACACCTCATCATTTGGTTGTGTTGAATCACAAAACCCAGAGCTAGAACTCTGACTAAGTTTAGCTCGGGAGATTGCTTTTACTAAAACCTAAAATCATCTTTGCTCGTCTGTATTGAGCTAAACCCGTCACTCATATTAATTGTCTCCATGTGCCTGCTTCTAGTTGCATGTTCATTTGATTCTTTTCAAATACATTAGGGGATCATATCAACACCTACGGTAATCCCAGTACTACAGAGCAGCCCTTTAACCACCCTTTACCGCAGTAATTTGGTTAATTGCTCTTGTGTGCATACACAGACACAGTTGTGTCTTCTGAGATTATTTGGGTTCTGGTAACACTTTCCATCCCCACCCCAGAGGGAAACTAAAAGAAAAGAGAAGAGACTGACAGGTATAATGATACATAAAGGCTCGAGCACAAAGAGAGTTGGAGCAAGGCTTTTTTTTTCCTCTCTGCTCTGTTGCTCTCTCCATTATCCTTCAAGGCAGAAATACAAGAATTCAATTAAAAAACCATGTAGTGACCTTAAAACACATGCACATGCATGGACACCCACAGGCTTGACATATCAATTAATCACTGTCTGTCACTTGACCATTATGGCCCATGCACCCTCAATGGGCCAAGGGAATTGTTTAAATATAGACTGTTTTTATCAAATGTCATCCCTCTCTAAATTGCTTCAGCTCGCCCTGTAATAGATTGTTTTTTTCTGTTGGCATCTTCACGTTAACATTAATATTAACATGCAGTCCTGCTCCATAACACTTGAGTCCTAACAAGGAGGGATTTATTTTGTGTCACATACTATCAATAAGTGATGGACACTAAATGCTAAAAGTCCTCATAGCCATTAAATTATTAAAAATAACTTGAAAAAGATCATCCAACTATTGTTTTGATAAGTAATGTCAGCACTACCACATGCTGGCAGTAGTATATGTGTTTAGAAATAACCAGGATACTTTTCAAGTCAGTCTGGCTTGACAAAGATGAACGTCAGAGCTCTCAATCAATATATACTATACATAGCACCGCTCCAACACAAGCAATCCAGCGTATAGCTCAACTACTGTGGTTATCACTCACTAATGCTTTTAACCTCACACTACACTATGCAGCTGGTTTACCCACCTCGACATGCTGAAGGCTTGAAAACAAAGTTAAACTTACTAAATGACCTACCTGGTAAATAATTCAACTGATAAATACCTGACTAGCTAGAGCGGTGGTCTTCCACCGTGATCCCCAGGACCAAATGTCCTGCATGTTTTAGATGTTTCTATTCTCCTCTGCACATGAGTCAAAGGATTCCATGAGATCCTCAGCACCCATTAAGGGCTTCAGAGGCCTTTTAATCACCCATTTATTTAAGTCGGGTTGGTAGAGGCAGGGAAACGCCTAAAACATGCAGGACAGTGGGTCCCGAGGACCAGAATTGAAGACCCCTGAGTTCGAGGCACTCATAATGCTTTCAAATTCCCTAAAACAGCAGAAGACTAAATTCAAAATATTTGATCCTTATACAAATGCACAATTCAGAATTGGAGTTAATCATAAGGGAACCCATTTTTTTCAATGATGTGACAGAACTTGAAATTTTAGAAAATCCCCTGGTTTTCTTCACTTTTAAACCCACCTAACAATTTTTTCAACACACTGACAAAGATGACAAGATGGCAAGCAATGTGGCAGCAGGTTTATAATCATCCTGCACAAAGAAACTTGATAACGTTGACACTGGAAAGAATAGTTGGGCACATGTCTGTATAAGTTTAAGCGCTTTTATATGTTTCGTTTGTGGAATGAGAGCTTGAGCCATTCGCTATCTTTGTCTAACTTGCATTTTTTTCAGAAGGCTTATGAGCCCGGATTTGACTTGCATTATCCATATGCATTTCTGTTGCGTAATGACGTCTGAGTTAAAGGCAGTCCGAAATAGGCTCAGCAGTCCGATGCTCCTTTCCTACCCACAATAGTGTTCTTACTTTTGACGTTATTAAAGGTCAAGGAAATGCAGCTATAATTACAACTGTTCGGATGCAGCCAAACATTTACAACTTAACACTTCATGACTCTGTGCCTCTGTGGCTTGGTGTTGTAAGCCACCATTTTTATTTACTGAAGATCTTATGCCCAGTCCATGATTAAGCCTTTTATCTGGCCATTCTGTGGTTTATGATTAAGCCTACTTAGAGTTTTCCACTGTGCAAATTACAACAGAGACCAAATAATCAGTCCCTGAAAGCAGAAATATACAGCACTGTCATTGCTTAGGTTGTCCAGGACTAATTAGGAACTTCCAACTGACTCGCAAGATATCACTGGTGGTTTTAAAGTTGTTTTTTCTGTGTTATGCTTGTTTTGAATTCTTATAATTCTGTTTTAGATCAGATTTTTCTCCATAAATGTCTATGGTCTGTCTAATAAGCTAAGATAAGATAAACATTTTTGTCTGAAGTAGACAGGGATTCATGGGATAATTCGGACCAAACCAACCCAATGGAGAAGGTGGAAGTGCAATTTAGAAATATCCTGTAATTTCTAATTGGTAATTTTTAGATTGATAGTGATTTTTTTTTTAAATTAAAATCAACAAATGTCTGTGTTTTGCAGGGAGTGATCAGATTTTCTTTTTGTCAAAGTGGGGGTGCAAAAACATACACACACTTGGAAAAAGGAAGCAGTTGCTCCATTTGCTCTAAAGTTCAGGCTACCATTAACCCATGTGGAATATTTTTCTGTCATCTGAGTTTTTTATAGGCATTCCAAAGGGGAAACAATAGTTACAGCTGAACTGTAGCTTCACTCCTGAAACATGTGCCCACTTCCCTTGTGGATCTACTTGATGATTGAAAAAGCCATGAGGAGAGCTTTTGCTGAATAGCAGAGTTTACAAAACCCGAGAAATAAACAACAAACAGGCCATTGTGCTGTAATGAAGCAAAATAGTTACTGACATGAACTCTCAATAAAGCATGTGGCAGCAGTGGGCAGAACAGTACATTGCTTAATTATTAAAAAATTCTGAATTAATTATGTTAAATTAGTTATGCTGAATAATTTATAAATTAATGATAGGTGTGGCAGACAAGTGGGAACATTAAAGGTTAAAGTCATTGTATAAATGCACACCTTAAAGATATAAGCATTTTAGACCTGCAGTTGGGTCAGGGGTCAAAGCTCCAGGGGACTGCAAATACAAGATCTGAATGAAGGCCAAGTCAAAAACCTGACAAAAGCATGCGGATTGAAAACCAAAGAACAAAACCCATGGGACATGACAGACATCCAAAAATCCATAGGCTAAAACAGACACATCCATCAAAATACCAGGAAGCTGTGAAATATATATTGAATATAAAGTTTGTGTTATATTCATGGTAAAAAGAAAGTGCTTATTCGTTTAAATTATATGGCTTTACAGATTTTGCATGTTTCCAATAACCTGGAGCTCTTTTGATTTGCAGACTGTGTTTATTCTTACAGTATGATCCCTAATGCTGCTGCTGTTTCACAATTATCTGAATCTTGAATATGCTTGACTCCATTTGCAATTATTTTGTGAGAACATCAATTTCCGTTTAATTTCCAAGCTTCAGTAAATATAGAACAACTCTCATGTGCGCCATTGTCCTATCTGTACTGAACAGCCAAATTTAATGTTTTTTTTAATATTTTTATTTTGAAACATATTTTAGAAAATGTAACTGCTTGGTCTAATACTGCTTTGTACTTTGACTTCACATGTGAGGCACAAAATTTGTCTCTTGTGTTAATTTTCATACATTATTTCCAAAGAAGACAAAGAATAGGATAAATGGCCTTTGGAAATAAGCATCAGCACAGGAGCACTAGGTCATAGTAACGCCGGCACATATGTGAGTTTGTCATCAGGTACATTATTAATATACATCTGTCTGAGTGTGTGAATGACCTAAAAGTCTGTGAATTGTCTCGTGTGGGCATTTGCTCGCTTTAACAAATCAAAGAGACCGATATAACAACAGACAATATGCCACGCCTCACTGCGTGCCACACACTCAGGAATACACGGTTGTTTACAGCGATAAAACATGAAAAATTTATAACAATGGAGCTGACCTTTCACAATAATAATAGAAAAGTGGGGGAAATGTTATCTTCACCCAACAGGTGCTTTTGGGGAAAAAGCGATATTATTGTAGCTACCTTTTTGCTAGAGGCATTAGTTCAGTTTTGTATGGGGTGATTTAATTAAACTTCACATAATTGTTTTTGGTAAATGGGTAAAACACTGGCCCATATGTAGACTGAGCGACTGCTTTTATTGATTTTTGACAGGTGTCAAACAAGAGAAACATTACAAAAGTTCCAGGGAACAGACAAATTATGCCTCAACACTCAACAAAGCCATTTCTGGTTGAGCTATAGTCTCCATTTATGCCTTTGGTGATTGTTTTTGTGTGCCTGCTCTGATGAAATAATTTCTCTAAAATTCTTTACTTAAATACTGAACAAAGAAGATCATCCCCCGGCTGATTACTAAACCACATACAGTTTACAGAGCCTAAACCCAATACATTTTGTGAACATAGAATATGCTACAACCACGTGAGTTTAATGGTTTGATTAAAGTAGAGACGCAATAACGAAAGCGATGGACCAGAAGGTGGAGCTTCAAAGTCTTGTGACTATTGGTATGAATCTACTTTCAGAGTAAGGAGTTGGTTTTCATGGATGAACGACACGGTCAACACCCTCCCGTAGTGGTGCCTTATGGACAAAGAAAATCAGTATAAGAAATAAGAAATGGAATGGATTTTGGAAACAATGAGGGAGAATAATGTTATGATTTGATTTGTTGAATAGCATAGATTAGATTTTTCAGAAATTGACACTATAGAATAAGCATAACGTACAATAAATTGCAATAATAAAGTATTAAATCCTTTAAATCTCTAAAGGATTAGAGTAAAAAGAGGTTGTGAAGAGGAATGAGTAGAATGGACATGAAAGAGAACTGCATGAAGCCCCACATAACTAGAATACAGCATACATGTTTATATATGTGTTTATAGTGATATTTTACAAACTTAGTGTCAACATTTGTTAAAGATGCATCTAATGTGTGCAGACTTTCCAAAGTCAGAGTAACGTGCCTGAGACTCCCGGAAGAGAAAACAACAAATTCTAATTGTTCTGCAGAAACAGCAAAGCTTTGCTGATCCACTGTGAAAATACATAAACACAAAAAATAAATAAATAAAAGAACATCTAAACATGTTTAAAAACCACAAATTAGTCTTTTCTCTCCTTCTAGCCACTTGCTTTTTAAAGCAATAGCAAAGTTTTTTTTTTTTTTTTTTTAGGCTTGCTGTTCTCAGCTTTTTCACTTTTTCTCCAGGTCCTGTTTTAACACCCTGTGTTTTTTAAAACAGCAAAGCAGGCAGGGCAACAAAATCCAGACTTCTAAATTAGAGACAGGAAGAAAAAAAGTCAATGAAATACCTAACACAGGAAGTGGCAGAAGCGCTATGCTTCAGTAAAAAAAAAAAAAGAAAGAAAAAGAAGAAACTAACTAATAGACATTGCAAAAACAAAAACCTCTGAGATGTTTGTTCTAACAGATTACAATAAAGTCTGACTCCTTGAGGTTGTTAAAATAGCAGCAGGGCTGAAGTTTATATTAAAATCTTTACAAGCTGTAGGTATAGAAGTTCAATCAAACAAAACATTTAGAAGCCCATTTTTCTAGGATTTGTTTGGTGAGATCTCATAATATTAATAATGTTATTGTACAATTTAATTATTGAACTTGAATTTAAATGCTTTCTACCTGTGAAGTTTTAATAATTGAAATAAAATTAGAAACAGACCTGTAGTGAGCCTTAGTATTCCTGAATGTCAGAGCCATCTTTGTCAGACAAAATCTCGATATTCAACTTTGTTTCTAAAAATATAGCAATTGAATATTTTTTTTTTTTATTTATATAGCACCAATTGACAACATATGTCATCTCAAGGCACTTTGCAAAGTCAATTCTATGAACTCATAGAGACAGACTGGTTAAAGGTTTTCTGTCTAAGGAAGCCCAGCAGATTGCATCGAGTCATTGACTTGCACTGTTCCCTCCTGGATGAGCATGTAGCAACCGAACAGTCGCTTGCATGGTGTCACTGACAATGTCACATGATTAATAAATAACTTTTATACTGAAGCTTAGCATAGAACTTGTACAACATGCTTTTGTTTATAAGATTAAAATACACAGATGTCCTGCTGTCGTATAAAAATAAAAATATATATTATTTCTGGGCTTGGCTAAGCCCCCATTGTTTCAGGATCCTAATAAAGTTCTGCCTCAGACAAAACCTCTAGTACTTCTTAGCTTTGCATAAAAAATTACATCTTGTAATGCCTTCTGGAGTGATGGAAAAATAGTAGGGTATGTGTCCTTTACCTTCATTTTTCTTAACCCATATTTTTGCCCCGTCTCTCTCACCGTCCCATTCTGTCCTCTCTTTCCGGCTTGTCTTTCCGCATCCATATATCTCTGTAATGACTGTCCCTTTAAGGAGCTGTCAGTCCCGACACCTCCCTTTAAATGCCATGAGGCACATGCAATCTATCTCACACCTATCTACAAAATACAGGTTTGCGCGCAAGCAAGCACACATACTATTTGTGCATTTCTGCATCACCGTGTGTCCCTTCCGGGATGTGCATTTGTGTGACCGTTCTCGCCGTTCTGTGTGTGCGAGTCGGGTTTCACTGGTAAGTGATGGGCTAGCCAACAGCCTAAACAAGCGTTAGCTCAGGGGGGAAATGCTCTCTATCTATCTAACTGCCTGCTGCAGAGAGAGACTGAGACAGACTGAGGGGGCAGAGGGACGGGATACTCACTACATTTATCATTTAATAGTGGAAACAAAAACTGCTTCTGACACAGTGATATGGGACTGTTTTTAGGAATGCTACCAAGAAGTCACATAAAGCCAATATAATTGTTCAGTTTTTAGAGAAGCTGTTTCGGTTTTATAATGGCCATGTAGTCTCATCTTTCGTCTGTGTGTATGTTAACTGTTTTAGGCTAACACATAAAGCTTATTACTTTATATTTTATTGTATTAAAATTAATTTATTATGCAGTTTGCGACATGTTGTGTTGGCTATATCTAATCCAATCCATTTTATTTATATAGCACAATTTTAAGAAACACAAGGTTTCCAAAGTGCTGTACAACAAAATAAAACACACTAAATCTATAACACAATAAAAACACAATCAAAGATGAAGTAGACAATAGCAAAATAAAGACAATAAAATAAAATAAAATTTAAAAAAAATAATAAAAGGCACTCCCCGCACACAATACAAAAAATGCTTTATACCGATAAAAATCAACACTCCACATGGTATAAAAAGCCAAGGAGAAGAGGTGGGTTTTAAGAAGAGAGTCTGTCATATGTGAAGCGGCAATTTGTTCCAAAGCTTTGGAGCTGCAATGTTAAATGCTCGACCCCCTCTGAGCTTAAGCCTAGCTTTAGGCACTTTTAGCTGCAGCTGGTCAGCTGACATGAGAGATCGAGTAGGAGGGTAGTGGTGCAGGAGCTCAGAAAGATAGGGTGGTACAAGGCCTTAGCTGAAAAAAAAAGCATGATTTCACCACAGCTTTTATCTGGCTGTAATATTTAAGGTCAGTGTCCACTTTCAACCCCAGATTGTTCACAATTGGCACAAGATACTGTGCCAAAGAACCCTTATCAACTAAGCTGGGGTCCCACCAAAGACCATGACTTCTGTCTTTTTTCATTAAACCTCAGAAAATTTAAAGACATCCATGCTTTAAGATCTTGCAGGCACTCTTGCAGTGGATTAACAGAGTAAGAGACTGATTTTTTTGAGGGGTACATGGATCTGGCTATCATCTGCATAGCAGTGGAAATAAACACCATGTTTCCTAAGAATGGATCCAAGTGTAGTGTCCAGTAGATACAGAGAAAATAAAAGGGCTAAGCACAGAGCCCTGTGGGACACCACATGAGAGAGGAGCACTGGAGGACACACAGTCATCAAGGCTGACACAGAATCTCCAATGTGACAGGTAGCACCTCAACCATTCCAGTGCTGTGCCTCTTATGTCTGTCCAATGATCCAAATGAACAATCAGGATTATGTGGTCCACTGTATCAAATGCTGCAGTCAAATCTAAGAGTACCAGGACAACACAGTGACCAGAGTCAGTAGCTAAAAATATATCATTGAAAAGTCTTAAAAGCGCTCATTCTGTGTTGTGTAATGTTTTAAAAACAGATTGGAAGATCTCAAGAATATTATGTTAATTTAAAAAGTCCAATAATACATGGACCTTATCTAGACATATCTAGGTATCACCAAGATTTGTCTTTAAACCTTGTTTTCAAAGAGATTTGGACACTGTTTACAGTATAAATAAGTGATAGTGATACTGTTTGTGATTTATGAACACATTTTAATAGCAGGAATTATTCTCATGGGTCCTTCTGTCACTCTGGGTTGTCATGTGGAAAAGCATGGTTGGGCATGTAAAAATCAAATGTCAAGTTTGAAAATTCTGAACAATTTAAGTAAAACAACAAAAAGGGAAGAAAAATATTTTCAATACACAAATACAGATTTTTTTGTAGTAAAATGCTACAAAAAATGCTGTTTGTTGTCAGGGATCAGTTAGGAGATGGCAACATTTATTCCCACTGAAAAAGCGAAAAATCACAAACATACAACTGACATCACAAGTACAAGATGAAAACGTGGTCACTCAATATTTTGAAAGAGAGTCGTCTCGTTTAAACATCTGACGTTTAGTTTGGTCAGTCCCAGACTGTGGATGGGAGATTAAACGACATAAGTTTGAAGGGGCTGTCTGATGCCTTCAGAAAGGGGGATTGTAGCTGCTTTTGAGTCTAGTAAGAGGCTTCAAAAGAGTTTGAAATCCATTCCACTTTATGGAAATAGTCTACAAGTGGAGGAAATTGCAAACAACTACCAACAGTGAAGACAGTTCAGTTCTGGCCATCCAAGCAAGTTCACTCAGAGAGCAAACAGAAAGATGCTAAAAGAAAACCCAAAAAAGCTCTAAAATGTTATCATGAGACCTACAGCAGGGTCTTGCAGCTGTTGATATAAAAGTACAAGCCTGTACAATCGGAAAGGTGTTGCACAATCTTAACTTTATTGCACAATATGCTTGACTGTATTTGTGTTTGATTGTCCACTGTCAAAAACCAAAACACTTAGACAGATCAAATCTGAATTGGACGAGCTTACACTAGATTGTGATTCTTTAAACCACAGTTAGATATTTATTAAGCCTATTTTAAAACGATGGAAACAAGAAACATATTTAAATGCTTTTTTTCCCGTTCTTGAATTAGACCAGCAGAAAATCCCCATACATGGACTTAAACTGTAATATTCTTACTGATTGTCTTACTGAGTCTTTAAAATGTGCATAGTGTTTTTACTCTGTCGGCAAAAACAAAATGGGGATTTTTATGAATAGAAACAATTAAGCTTTGAATATTATTGATAAAGCTTGTTCTAGTGAAACTAAAGAAGTCTAGTCAATGAGTTACTTACCTTATTAATTACAATAAAACAAAAGTTATTCTAGCCGTAGCTTTGGAAAAGTTGGATAAAATTACTTTAGATCAGAAACCCCCATAGATTTACCTAGTGATTTGTTGTTATGCATAACAAATTATGCCATTATCAATTTAGCTCATCCCATGAGCTAAATTGACATCAGCGGGTGGTCAGTCTAAGGCTATTCATAGATCTCACTTCTTTAAATAAGGTAAAACTATTTTCATAATCACACCATAACATTATTGGAAAAGAGATTTTGAGGATACAAATAAATAATATTAAATTTTTTGTTGTCCAGACTAATATTGGGTTAGGGTGAACTTTAAAACACAACTATTGCAAATTAAAACTACAGGGGATAGTAAGGGTCTTCACAATTAGGGATTTTACCTTTGGAGAGCTATTGTAAGAAAGAAATTCAAGTTTTTAGTCTTCAAACCTGGAGGGTTGACAAAAAGGTTAATCCACTATCCAGCCTGGTCACAGAGTCTCTCTTCAGGCATGAACAGATAGCGGCGATGGCCCCTGTCAACTCCGAAGACAAACCACCTCCTCTTCCTTCCTCCATGACGCACCACAAAAAGGATTTATCATCCTTGAACATCACAGCTATGCTGAAAGGGATGGCGAGTAATGGATGTTTGCGCTACTGGATGCCAATAAGCGTGACAAAGTGAGACGCACACAGACATGCAACATGAAGCTGGGTACAGACAGACATACGGGTAGATACACTCTGATGGCTTACAACAAGATAAACGAAGACGACAATCAGCTGACGCATTTTAAAAAAAAAAAAAAAAACATTCACAAAAAATATTTATTTGCTTTTGGCGAGTACACGCGCACATTCATGAGCGTGCACACAAACGAGCACACACAGGCACTCTTGCAGGGAGCTATCTGCAGGAAGAACCTGTTTTTATCCCGTTCAGACTGTCAGTCTGGTGTCACAGATTGTGTCCATTTAAGCATATCTGTTTGAGGGTTGATGAGCTTTACTCTGCCCTTTAGTGACTCAGTGTGTATGGGTTTTAGAGGTCATTGAGCCAGAAACGTGTCCTTTGATTTATGATACAAGATACTCTGAGTCAGCAGGTACTTTCAAAGCTGAACATAATCCAAATATAGTAATGAAGAAGTTGCAGTGTGTTCTTTGTGGATACTTGTTCCAAACAAATATGCTTTGTATTAGGAGACAAAAAAAAAAGATGTTTACCAATGACAACAGAATTAATTAAAAACAATCTAATGTTTGGGGAATGTTTTAATTGTTTTGCCTATATGGTCTATGACAAAACTTCCACTTGTGCTTTTTTTCATATCCAGATATGATCTGGGGTTGTCTCCTTCATTGTCCAGTTGATTAGTGTGGCATGTTCAAACAGACGATTAAACAGAAAGAGTTTGCCAGAAAAGAATAAATACAAAATCCCTCTGAACCAGGTGAATCTAAGCTGTAAAGGGTTTTGCTGCAGAAATGGAGGGACCTTGACGACAAGCACATCTGATATAAGAGCATGTATTATTATTAAGGCAAAACATATAAGCTGTAGCAAGGTGGGGGATGATGGATTGTCTTTGGTTTTCCTTTTCTAATCTTTATTGCAAGTAAGGAATAGTTTCAGAACGGAAATAGGTCAGAACTCTATCCCTAACTCATTTCTTTTTTTAAATTTGTGTCAAGACAAACTTTTTGTTTATCCATTTCCTCAATTTTCTCCATCCTGTCACAATTTTTAATGACATAATTAAGAACACATAAGCCAAAATTATTTAAATACAAATGGTTTAAAATGCTGGACCAGTCTGAATATTGTCTTGCTAATGAAAACTGGGCACATATAATGTGACGTGCTTCATTTGACCCAAAGTTTCTGGCAAGGTGTCTAATAGAGAATTTGTAAATTTAACGTCTTAATATCACTGTGTTGCTCAAAATGTTTAACATCTTTGATGATGTTGATTACATCTTGTATTTTTGCCTCCAAGCATGCAATAAATAAACAGAATTAATGGACAGATGTTTTTAGTCTTGTCCTTGCCTCGCAGTGAGTACAATTTAGTGATTTTTCTGTCACCTTCTCTGGGGTACATTAAAATTAATATTTAGGTTGCAATGTAGCTCATATCTCACATTCTCTCATTCTCAACATGTTACTCTGATGAATGGAATAGGTCAGTGAGGGAGCTGGAAGGGTAACCTGAATAGTGAATCTGCTTATGTTCATGCATCCACCCCCCCCCCCATGAAATCACAAGTATGACTAATTTAATGGCTAGAGTACCACTATGATCAAGGACCCTCTACACCCCCCACGCTGCAACCCCCTCCCTCCTCAAACCCAGACATACGGATGCACACCAAACTACACACATAGATCAGGAGGGCTAGTGAAAAAGAGTGATGTATACGACACAGCAATGACTATTGACCACATGTACTGTAGCCTGAAAAATGACTCTGTGTGCAGCCGTGTGTGTGTGTGCCACTCAGGGAGGTGTTGTTAATCAATCAGTCACTGGGGACCCTGAACTTTGAACACCCATGAAGGAAATAAATCTACTGGACAAGAAGATGAAATAGAGGGATGTAGGAGGAAAAGGTGGATATTGACCCTTTTCCTAGCACAGCATTAGCTTCTAACCTCTCTCTTTATGTAAACGCGGCAACAGTTTTGATAATATTTAATTTCTATGGTCCAAAGAGATGTACAAGAAAGTGAAAATGAACATTGCTGAAATAGCAAAAAATTAACTTTTGTATTCCTTTACATGGATTGTAGAATTCACCCAAGACATGCAGATCATTCACCAGAAACAGTATATGAACATGGATTGGATAAAATAAATATCACCCACAGCTAATTTTAGTAAAATGTGTTGCTTAAACTGAATATAACTGAATACAAAATAGTAGGAGAATTCAACAGAGTGGGATAAATAGATGTTGATGTCCTCCTGCAGCCTAAGCCTATAGCAGCATAACTACAGAGATAGCTTAGGGTAAACTAAACCACTCCAACTATAAGCTTTGTCAAAAAGGAAACTTTTAAGCTTTGTCTTAAAAGTAGACAGGGTGTCTGCCTCATGGACCTAAACTGGGAGTTGGTTCTACAAGAGAGGAGCCTGATAACTAAAAGATCTGCCTCCCATTCTACTTTTAGAGGCTCTAGGAACCACCAGTAGACCTGCAGTCTGAGAGCGAAGTGCTCTGTTAGGAACATACGGGGTAATCAGAGCTCTGATATATGATGGAGCTTGATTATTAACGGCTTTATTTAGACCTTTTTGATCTTGAAAATAATTTTGCAGCAGGCTCGATGAGTAGACATTAAACATTGTTGTGCCATCTGCCGGCAGCACTGTGGAACTATCAGAAAGCAAGATGGCAGTAGTCTTACAGTAGTTGCAAGACAGTTCTTGCAACTACTGTAAGAGAAAGCAGAAAGCTCGGCATGAACAGAGACCAACCCAATCTACAGAGTTAGGGTTACTCTACGTCTTTTTTCCGCACCTCTGCTGGGCTTTGCTGACTCGCTCCATTGCTTCTTCTTGTTTACTTACAGCGAAGGCAATATTGTTGTTCTGGTCATGTTCGTCTTGATATGTTAAATATACACAAAAGCACTTTGGGTATTGAAAAAAGGAGAAAAATGAAAGCGTAAAACGCAAACAAATAAAGTATGTTAAGCAAACAAGGTGCAATAATTTAATGTGAAAATATTTGCATTCAACCTGAATGAGTTAGGAGCACAAACATTCGTAAAGTTATAGTATGTGACTAGGCCTCTTAAAAAAAAAAAAAAAAAAAAAAAACGTTCTACAAACATCTAAGATCAAAAATGCTAAAATGTTTGTCTTGGAAGAATAAATGATAAGCAGAATAGGACAGGAGTAACATAATGCAGAACAGAACTGGTTAATTAGTGGAAGAGGGAGAAAGAAGAGAAAATTAAAGAATGAATGGCAGTTTCCAGGGGGAAAAAAACAACCAAAAAAAAATAAACAGAAAAAAATGTTCTAATAGCAGCACAACAGTTTGGCTTATTTCCAGACCTGAAAAGGATCCAGCCTTCCTCTCCTCCTTCAGGCTTCTTCCTCAATTAGGTATGTCTCAGCTGAAAGCCCACCTGTGCAGCTGTGCAGCGTTTGAGGTCAAACTCAGAGATGTTGCTGGGTTATTAGATGCTGCCTTACCGTCTTTCTTCTTTCCTTATTTCTGGCTTACTGATCTGTTAACAAGTTTAATTTGATAATAGCAATTGAGTTGCGTTTTCGCTTTTTAATGTTTTTGTAACAATCCTTTGATTACATTGTTTGAAGTACTTGGAAGATCTGACTGAGCCTTCTGATACAGCCTTCATTAACACCACGTCGAGGCAGAGCTGCTTCCAGTGTTCATGTGTTTCATTGAAACTTGCTCATAAGGTAGTGAGCACACTTTTATGGAATGCCACTTTTTACATAGACTGACAAAATTTACCAATTGCCATTAAATGATGAATTGAATTCAACCATGCTGTATTGTAATTTGGCTTACATTTTACTTAATGCAATTGGGTCAGAAACCAGGTATATCACTGTATTGCAAATAGATTTATGAAATTAAAAAGTTGTATTAGGGCTTGATTCGATTCTACTGATATTAAATATCAATAGGACCAGTTTGTCTTGTAAGGTGCCTTAAGATAACATTTGTTGTAAACTAGTATCATTTAGACTTGATGGGACTGAATTAGATTTAGAAAGGGGGCCTTTACTTTGTCAAAAATGGTCCAGTAGTTAATTATTATGTGCTTATTCTCATAATTTTACAACATCTATAGTCTACAAGCACATTTCAGCAAATTATTTTTTTAACCAAAAGGTTATTTTCCTCCAGTAATGAAGTTATAGTTATAGTAGCATAGATTCTTTAAACACAATCATGTACTACAAGTGTTTTATCTTTTAATTCAGGCATTTATGGCTTACAGTGCATGAAACCCCATCATGCAGGTCAGGTAATAAGATTATTACAGTTGTCCGATTAAAAACTTTCAATAAGAAAGGTTGACTTACTGAAGAATACTTGCATGCACTGCACATTATATACACTCAGTTGTTCAGTCGGGGCTGCTTTTACATGAATTACTGCATTGATGCAGCAGGGCATGGAGGTAATCAACTTATAGTACTACGGTGGTGTTGAAGAACTCAAGGTCGCTTTAACAAGGGCATTCAACTCGTCTACTCATGTGGGTTTGGTGTGTCTTGTTTTCTTCTTAACAATGTTATATAGATTCTCTATGAGGTTTAACTTGGACCAGGTTCCTGGTTAGTCAAGCGCCAAGAACCAAGTTTTTGGTCCATTTGGTTGTGTGTGCATGTGAAATGAAGTGAAATATAGCTTGTCAGCAGAGGGGAAAAGTGTGATAAAATTATTTGGTGGATGGCTGTGTTGACTTTGGACTTGAATAAACGCAGTGGACCAACACCAGCAGATTACATGATTCCTCAAATGATCCCTCTAGCAGCTTAATGCTGTGCCTCTCTACTATTCGGAGGCTCTGGGACGTTGATTTCCAAATGAAATGCAAAATTGACTTTTATCTCAGAAGAGAACATCGGAACATTGCACAACTGTTCAGTTCCTGTTTACCTTAGTCCAAGTCAGACACTTCAGACATTGTGTATGGTTCAGCAGTCACTGCCACAAGGAATGAGGCAGTTATAACCCCTGTCCTGGACACACCTGAGTGTGGTGGCTCTTGAAGTAATGAGTACTATTATCCTTATACTCAGCTTTCCATTTATATGCTCAGCCTCCTTGTGAAGGGTGTCAGTCATTGTCTGCTGGGCAACTGTTAAGTGAGCAACTTAGCATTTACTCTTTAAGCCATAAAAAAACATTGTCTGTATTGAACGTCCTCGTTTTTTATTAGTCTCACAAAATATTCTAATTTTCTAAAGGAATTCTGTTTTTTTTAGCAGTAAGCCAAAATAATCAAAAGTAACAAAACAAAAAAATCCTCTAAATATGTGTTGTTCTTGGTGTGATGGATGCATATAATTGTATCTTTTGAACTGAATTGGGCACTTGCTTTAGTGGGGATGCAAATGTGGATCCTTAATGAGCTATAGGAAATATCTTGCAAACCTTTTAGGAAAATACTATGCTCCTTATTTTATTTTTACCTAAAAATTTGATAATGCATCATTTTAACCACATCCTGCTCTTTTTTTTATCCTTCAGGTTAACAGGCTTCCAGGCTCCTCCCCCTGTCACCAGTACGGGGAACGTTTTCTCCTTGAGGTTGACCAGTGACTTTGCTGTCTCTGCTCATGGCTTCAAACTCAACTATGAAGGTCAGAAAGCGTCCATATTTATGTTAATGTTTATATTTATGGTTTGCAAAACAAGTTTTTTGAGAACCATTTAGCATGGCAAAAAAAAAAAGAAAAGCATTTTCAAATATTCTAAAACTCTACAGAGGAAATTACATTTTTGAGTAAGAGGGGTGTGAGAACAGAAGATGTAGATTTGGCAGAATTTACAAAGCATGTTCAGAATGTGAAATACCACACATAGGTGCTTTACAACAGAGAGTCAGAATTCATGTTACCGTTTAGATGTTTTCTTCTGGAACTTTGTATTTATTCAGTTCAGCTCCTTCAGGGAAGATGAACTTGAGATGAAAAAGTGAACTGAGAAGATTTTCAAGGAGAAGGAGAAGTGGCAGGCCCTGAACTCAGTCCACCTCTTTGTCCACTGCCCTCAGCACAGAAAATTATTTTTTTGTGTTCTTCTTCAACAAGGGGGGCAGTCAAACGTTCTGAATCAAGTAGCAATGGTCTTGCAGAACCGCATGTAGAACAGATGACGTGTGAAGTTGTTTAAGATTAGCATGATGTTCAGTTTTGTTTTATTTTTACTTTTTTTAAGTTTAAGTTTAAGTAACACAATGAGTCGAATATTCCATGAAGATTGTTGGTTGGCTCATTGTAGCAGAGGAAAAGCGATGTATTCAGATCTCAGAGGGATCTTTAGTTTATCCAGTTTGTGCTTTTCCTTTAGGGGTTTGGGTAAACACCATTCACAGATGAATGGTTAAAATTAGAACTTGTTTTGTCTCAGCAGTATATCTTTTATATTTTGGTTTAACAGCTTTAGTTTAGATTTAAGTTGTAGATTAGAGCAACTTTGATGTCCTCAGTGAGGCAATTAGTTCTAGTGAATTAAATAGGGGGAAAAAATAAACCTGTTTACCAGAGACAAACATAACTGTGTGCAAATTGAAAAAAAAAAAAAAAAAACATGACGCAAAACAGTGTTTATGCTTATACATGAAACACTACTGACATGTCAACAGCTATGCCACTCACAAGGTGCAGCTACTTTTGTGACCCTGCAAAAATAACATTTTGTTTATCTTATTGTAAAGTGTTACCAATTTAAAAGCTCTCAGCATTTATCGCTTCTTCTGCACTGACTGCACAAAGCTAATGCACATTAAAGTTGATAGTTTGTATCACACAGTCTCATCACAAATGCATATTATATTTTTATTATATTTTTTGCTATTTGTTGTAATGTGGCAAAATATATTTATGTAGATGTAGTCAATAAAAGCAATAGTAAAGGAATTACTAACCGAATAAGGTCAATGGCATGCCCTCCCAATGAACGCTGCATCTATTCTCCTAGACAGTTCTAGTCTAAATGAGGCATAAACAAAAACTAAACCAATTAAGCTAAGGCATCTTCAGCAATGTCACAAGAAAAAAAAAAACATAATTTGAACAATTACAGGGAGTAATTCAAAATATAAAGAGGGAAAATATCAAATACATATAACCACATTTCACTAACTGAAATCCAGCATGATTTATAACCACCAAAACAAGTAAACACATTTTATTTTTCCTTTACTTCATCTTTTAGAAACTTCCTAAATACAGAACTATTCAATAGGTTGTAAGATTACAGAAAGATTAATTTATTTTAGTAACTCAGTCCATAGAATAGATTAATAGTGTTTTCAATCCTGTATTTGTGTCATTTGTGATGATTCTGACCCTACAGCTGATAAAAACACAACATTTAAGATCACAATATAAAATCTGATAATTAAAATAAATATTTTAAAACAGAAATGTGGCCTAAATGAAATGTGTGCTTATTACCTGCTTAATGCCTGTTGTTTCAATACTTTGAATCTGACAAATGAGCCTGATCAGGACACATTTTGATGTATTAAGTATAACTGTATGTAAAGAGAGGAAAATGTCTGAAGAATGATGATATTTTAAAGCTTAGTGAACCATAGCGAGGAAATGGGCCTTACTTAAGGTTAACGGCAGCCAGTAAATGCTTGCTGTAGTGTATTCATCTCTGAAAATCCTAGAAAATGGGTATTTGCATACATTCCTCAGAAGAACAGCATACGTTAATTAAAAAGTTAATTGGAAAGGGGATAACATCTAAAGACGTGCAAAAGACAAAGGGCTAATCAGCTAAAATGTTCTCAGATCCTTTATAATGGAAACCGAGCCAGAAACACACAGAGCAAACCGAGCCAGAAACTACTATTCAAACAAATCGAAGAATAACCAAAATGGCAACGACTCAACCAATGACTGGTACCTGGATGCTTACAGCAGGTGTATAGTTACCTGTGAGTACTGTAACTGTTAGAAGATGCACATGTGAACCCAAGCTGTCAGTGGGAAGCCCCCCCCCCCCACACACACACACACAGACTTAGAGAGACTTAGACAACTTTATTTGTCATTTTGTATGTACAGAGTGCATACAGAACAAAATTTTGTTGCATACAGCTTATAGGAGTATAGTGACATTTCAGGTGGAATAAGGCAACATTACAATATAAAGTGCAGCAGTGATCAAAATGTAAACATGTAAACAGTGCAGGAGAAAAAATCTGTGAATCACAGTGTGCAGGAGAATGTTCAAACCATTTTTTTGTGCAAAAAGAATGGTGCAAAAAGGCATTTGAGCAAAAATGCATTTACGTTGAGTTGTGAATAATTAAAAGGAAACTAAAAGTTTGGCAGCATTGGTAATGCCAGATAGAAATGCAGTGACGCAAATGTGGTGCAGAGTCCAGTTTATAGTTCAACAGTTCAACAGTCTGATGGCAACAGGGAAAAAGCTTTTGCAGAACCTGGTGGACCTGCAGCGGATGCTGCGGAGCCTCTTCCTAGATTGCAGCAGGGATGACAATCCATGGTGGGGGTGAGAGAGGTCCCTGATGATCTTATGGACTCGGGACACGCAGCGCTGGGATGAAATGTCCTTTGGGGTGGGGGGATCTCAGGGGCTGTTCTCAGCTCGGATGATCCCTTCTGCTGTCCTCACCACTCTTCTCACGTTCTTCCAGTTGGAGGCGCTGCAGCCTCCACACCACACAGAGAGACAGCTGGTCAGAATGCTCTCTATGGTGCTTCTGTAGAAAGTCGTGAGGATGGGCGCGGGCAGGTAGGCTCTCCTCATCCTCCGCAGGAAGTACAAGCGCTTGTGTGCCCTCTTGACCAGTGACGTGGTGTTCACAGACCAGGTGAGGTTGTCCGTGATCTGCACCCCTAGGAACTTGGTGCTGCTGACCACCTCCACAGCTGAGCTGTTGATGAGCAATGGAGCGTGGCGAGGCCAGTTCTTCCTGATCTCCTTCGTTTTCTCCACGTTCAGGATGAGGCTGTTGTCTCTGCACCAGCCCACCAGCTGCTCCACCTCCTCTCTGTAGTCCCGGTAGTTTTCATCTCTGATCAGGCCCACCACCGCTGTGTCGTCTGCAAACTCCTCAATGTGATTGTGGTGAACCTGGGGACGTAGTCGAGTGTCAACAGAGTGAACAGCAGGGGGCTCAGGATTCAGCCCTGAGGTGGGCCTGTGCTGAGGGTGATGACATCAGAGGTGTTCTGTCCGACCCGGACCGACTGAGGTCTGTTGGTGAAGAAGTCTAGCAGCCAGTTTCAAGGAAGTGTGCTGAAGCCCCGAAGTTCCAGTTTTCCCACCAGATGCTGTTGGATGATGGTATTGAACGCTGAACTGAAGTCCAGGAACAGCATCCGCACGTGCGTGTTCTTCTCCTCCAGGTGTGCCATGGTCTGGTAAAGAGTGGAGGAGATGGCATCCTCAGTGAAGCGGTTCCGCCGGTAGGTAAACTGGAACAGGTCGAATGTTGGGGGGAGGCTGGAGACAATGTGTTCCTTTACTAGCCTTTCAAAGCACTTCATCATAATGGGAGTCGTTGAAACAGGTGACTTGAGGTTTCTTCGGCACCGGAATGATGGAGGCAGACTTAAAGCATGCTGGCACTGTGGCTTGGTCCAGCGAGGTGTTAGAAATGTCTGCGAGGACACCAGCCAGCTGACCTGCACACTCCTTGAGCACCCACCCAGGTATGTTGTCTGGACCTGTGGCCTTCCGCGGGTTGACTCTCCTCAGAGTCTTCCACACGTCGGCTGTGTCAAGGCAGAGTACCTCCTCTTACTGATGGGGAACAGCCTTCACTGCTGGAGTGCTGTCCCAAAGAAGTTATTTAGTTCATTTAGGAAGTCAGCATCAATTGCTCCTGGACACTCTGAGGGGTAACATCTGAATGCAGAAGAATTGCATTTAACACTAACGTGAAGCACTTCTCATTAACAGTGTTGAAACAATTATTGGCTGGAAACAACCCTGCCGACTTGCCGACAAGGCTTACAGCCGCGGAGACATTTTCTGGTCTCCCCCTCCGAAATTTGTCTGCGGCAAAATATCACCGTCATCGAATAGGAGCATCGACCTGCTTGCTGGTTCCTCTTGTCTGTTCAACTCACCATGGCGGACATGGATTTTACCAAGCAAGTCACGGTGCTGTAAGTAACACAGGAAGCCAAAAAAAAGCATCAGTGCTGGTGTCCTTGAGTCCACTAGATCTTCCAGAGAGGCACCCAGTTCCACCTGTTCCAGCAGCTGTGTCTGCATGACGGTTACTTCCAGCGGTACTTCCATTTGTCCTGGACCCAGTATGAGGACCTGCTGCCCCATGTTGGGGGACGGATTACCCTCCAGGACATGAACTACATACCTTCTATCCCCGCTGCAGAGCGCCTTTCCATCTGTCTTCGGTTGGTAATTCAAATCCTTAACCCTATGCGAATTGACAGAAAAGTTCAGAGTCTAGAACTTGAGTAAAATTTAACTTCACTGTAGTTGTACGTCCACTGTGCCATTCACAGTGTCACCTTGCTCTATTCGCCAACTTCGCGCCACTTGCATCACTCGAAACACGTAATTTACATCAATGACTGTTAATTCACTTCTGATTGTGCCTTTAGGGATAACAAGTAAAAGGTTTAACACTGTATAAATGAATTAATTGTAAGGATTTCAAATTAAAAATAAAATGAAATGAAAATGGTGTAAATCAAGTAACTTAATGATCCTAAGAACAGATCATGGTCCGTATAATATCAATCCTAAGTCAAATGCCTTGTTTGTACCCACGAACTTGCCGAATAAAGTCTGATTCTGATTTCTGATGCATCTTAAAAATAATGCTACTGGAAAAACATTGTCTGTATAGCAGTGGAATCACAAATGCTGTCAGTCAATGAAGAGTAATGTCAGAATAAGGTAACCTGGGATGGTGTTTTGCGAAAGTCTTGGTTAGTTTTAAATAATAAACATGAGTATGGAGGTGCCCATAAGCAAATGTATATTTAGCAAATTTGTTTGAATGATTTTCTAATTTACAAATTTATTCCGCAATATATTAATTGTTTTTTTTGTATTACAAATAAGAAACAAATGTCTCAGATTTGTGCTATAGATTTGGATTTACGATGTATTCTAAAGAGTAGTAATAAATTGTTCATCTTACTTGGGTATCATGTTTGGTTAAAGGTGAACTGAAAAGTGTTTTGACGCCAACGTCACTTAATATGGAAGCACTACTTTGGGTCCACAGGGTCTGCCTGGTTCCATAAATGTAGCAAAGTAAATAACAAGTGGGTAAAATCTGGCAATTTTTGTTTTTCCTACAGGAAAAACAAATGGTTCTATTTTCCAGTAAAAACAATGTGGTGTTATTATATTCTATTACTAGAAATTAGTTTATGTACACTGTTTATGGAAGCTCTAATTAAAAGTGGGAAGACAGTGGAAATTTGCTAATTCACAGTTGGGGTTAATCACAACATTCTCTTTGGTGCAAAGGTTTTACATAGCAGGGCATAACACAAAATAATGCCATCCTTATGAGCCCTTAATATGTAAATTCAATCTGAGATGAACAACAATGACCTTATAGACTCATCTATTTAACAAAAACACAGAGAAGAGACAGACACTGTGCTTCAAAATCTATGGGCCCTCATATCATCACTAGGTATTCAAGGAAAACAGAAAGAATCATCAGTAAGCGTGTCACTAAAACCAAAGTTTTCCTCTACTGAAAACTAGGAAACTTCACAGCGTACTGCAGCTTAGCCAATCATTTATTCAAGTAACCCCCCTAAAATACCTTGAAATCTGACTGTTTTAGCCCACAGGTCGGGTCCAAATTTAGTCTGAACAAATATGTTGAAAATCTGGCTTGATTAGCTCGTTTTATTGAAACCTAAACTTTTTTTCCACCACATTTATACATATCTAAAATGGAGGATTAAGTTGTTCAATATGTCGGTCAAGGTTAGGAGAGTGGGTGTGAGGGTCTTAAGCAGTCTTTAAAACCAGTTTCTGGGCATGTCTATCCTAGTTGGGTCATTTTTACCCAAACAAGTCACTAGCGGCACCACCACCCAAAAGCAAAATACTTTATTTCAATTTAATTTCCAGGTTTTCAATAGATGCATTGAAACAGTCTTTTGACATTTCTTGCTTAATGCTCCCAGCACATTTATCTCCAAATAGACCATTTTAAGGGTCAGCTTTTTTTAAATAGCACGTAAACACGTTTACACAGGTACCATTGCTAAGATCATCTTTGCAACAAAAACAGCTAAAAAATATTGACTCATCCTAGATTCCCAGTTGAAAACAAAATTCAACTGGAACCACTGTTTATTCTTCAACCTCTTCTTTTGTGCCCTCAAGATCCATGGTTAATATTGCCTTGTTATTTAAGGTAACCCCTAAACGTGTCAAAATATTCTATGCACCCTCCTCAGTTCAAAAACCAAACAGAACTTCCTGAGGTGAAATGAAAACTTAAATTCTAAATCCACTTTTAAGTTGCTATCCTTACATTTCACAAAAATGGTTTGAGATATTTGTAAGTGTATCTGTCGCATACGGTGTTTATAAGAGCTGTATTTTTACTGTGCCGCTACCAAAGAGTCTTTCTGTATCCCATTATGGGTCCCTTTTGCTTTTCTTTTTGTGAGATAGAAAACTGATGGGTAATCATGGCATTGCTCTGGGTCTGTTGCACTGCAGAATCTCCACATTACTGATTGCTGTCCCTGTGTTTGAATCTACACACATGCTTCGTCTGTGTTCATATCTGCATTGGAGTCTGGGTGTTGCGAGATGAAGCAGTTGTCCCAGATTTACTTGCTGGCACAAATTTCCACCAGATACTTGGTGCATGATTACTCTGTGCATCTAGGTCTGTGTGTAGATGTAACACAGAGGGAGTCAGCTGTCAGTGAGAGGATCCAAGGGACTTATCTAAGGAGCCCCTGCTGTTGATACATGCAGCCTTTTGACTTTGACTCAGTGTGTTGTAGTGGTGACAGACACAGTGGAAGAGAAGCAGAGCACAATTGGCATTTGTAAAAAATGAAACATTACTCTGGTGTTATGAGCGTATTCAGCCGATAGTCTTACAGTGTACAACATGTTATACAATGGCTTTAAATCTATATGACGGAGCATGACTGGTTCCTGGTTTCAAGGTTTTAAAAGTCAAGATTTCTGAAACGTAGATTATACACTCATGCATACATCAATGCCATACAAAACAAAGGTAGCGCAGGTTTTTTTTTTTTTTTTTAGGGATAATTGGCCTTTTAGCCACAGGCGCCCTCCCAAGTTTGTTGTTGCAAGCTGTCAGTCATCTGTGTGTGACAACTGAAGTAGGGGCAAATCCCGAAGCCTTTCTTCTAATGAAAAATAAAAGATACATACCAATGTAAATTTTAAGTTATAAAGAACCTAGGTTGGCCAAAGTGTTTTACATTAAAGCAAAAACATAATACATAAACTTACTAAAGTTAAATGTTTTAAGTGTTGGCTTTAATACCAGATGGGTCCCGTCCATCAATGTTTTTTTAGTTAAATCTGTAATTTTAGAAAGGTTAGCAACAATCAATGAGAGTTGGCATGTCTGCTAATAAAATGAATAGTTAACTGCAAAGTAAGCATTACCAATATTGTTTTGGTAAATTACTTGCTATAATCGCTTCCCAATGCCTGCGAGTACTTCACGAAAAGCAAAATTGTAGAGGAGATTTAATTGTCCGCAAAAATCAACCTTTCAGGGTTAAAAAAGCATGTGGAAAGACCCGAAAAATCATTAGAAGTAAAAGAAAGCAAAAATGTATACTCTAATAATCCCTTATAGAGGATGAGGAGTTGAGTTAATACAACTGTTTAAGAATATAAAAAGCAAAAGAAATGAATTATAAAAATTGTAAAACCTCAACTGGAGGTATTAGAAATATATATTATAGTAATAGAAATCAAGGTAAGATCTACTTGTTTATTATAAGATCAAAAAAATGGCAAGTGCAATGCAATACATTGGAAAATTAAAACAAAATTAATAAAATCATGGAAAATGCATCATATAAATGTGTTTACAAAATATGTAAAATACTTGAATTCCTACAGTCAGCTTCATTAAGTTTTATGTCATCAAAGTCAAAATACCTTTACCTATGTATTAGAAATATTACATATATGGTAGCTATGATAAAATGTTAATTGATGGTATTACTATAGCGCACTGTTTACAATTTTATTTTTGGATAAAAAATGTCTTATTGTAAAACCACACTCAAGCATAATCTCACCTTGAGATACATAAAAACATATTTTATTACATTTTTAATCTGACATTTATCCACTGGGGAAAATAAATCCCTCCATTTTTTTCAGTAGTGGTATGAAGGACATTTTATTAACTTATTTTACATATTAATCAAATACTTCCTGTTTTCCTTGTGTGTAATTATCACACGACAAATAGGCCTTCCTTCATTAGACATTGTTTAAATGAAAAAGACAAGGATGCCATTTAGGTAAGGCATACATATTTGCTGAAAAAGGCAGAAGAATGTTGCCATCTGCCCCAGCCTCTTGCACTTTTGACTGTGCATCTGTTCCAGCCACATCAAGCTGAGAGTGCACCCTGCTCAGGGGTCTACTCTTGGCTTGATGTGGTGCCTCAGGCCTTTTAGATCACACCTGGCTATGGAATATCTCTGGACACTTCAATCATGAGTGCAGGAAAGGCTGGGGGATGTCAGTTGGAAAGAGAGGTTCTGGATTTCTCCGTTTTCCTTGTTAAAGCTGCCACATAAGTGGGGAGACAGGTGATCGATGAACTGTGTATCTAAGACAAAAAATTCACCATTGTACACTTGAAAAAAAAAAAAGAAAATAACAAATCCATAGGCCATCGTAAAGGAAGCATATGTTCGGCAGAGCAATGGTACAGAAGGGTGGCATCATCCTCTGCAGTCTGTCCGCTTGGGAAAGGCTTTGATGTGCTCATCGGACACCTTGAATATTTTTTTCCTGTTCCTCTGAAGACACTCAGGCCATGTCTAATTCATGTGCCTGCACATACCATGCAGTCTGCATATGTGCACGTGAATGTGAACAAGAGAGACAGGAAAATACAGTGATGTATAATTTAATGTTGTTTCTGAGGCCGTTTGATATTGTGCTGATGAGACAGAATTGCAGATTATGGCCATGCTTTCACACAGTTATGCATGCTCTTCCTTTTGCGTGATCGATGTAGAATTTTTATTTTCCTTCTGCCTCATTTTGTGTTTTTTACTTGTCTGCTTTATCATCTTTTATATTCAACATTGTGCTCATCGTTTTGTTCAATTTGTATTTTGTTTTATAATTGCATGGTGTTTAAATGTAATAATTTAGGTAAAGTGTTGAGGAGTAAAGATAATATGAAAGGACATGAGGAGTATTCATTCATTGCACCCTTTTGGATTGCTCCAGTTTGGATGATTAATATGTTTCTCTTGTAATTTCTGTGGATGTGAAAAGCCCATTTCAAATCCAGTTGTCAGAGGTTTCACCTGGTAGCCTAGTCTTTGTTGTGACCTTTTTGTGCTGGAAATGTACACTTTTTGAGAATATTTAATGAAACCACCTGTGTTGGTCATATAGTGTATGGCTTTGAGTAAAACAAGAGAAGAGAGACACAACCAAATCTTTGCTCGAACAAACCTTATTGAAAATGCATTCATAAAGGACACAGGCATCCGATTGAAACGGCTATAGGATTGATACTTATTTTAAAAAGAAATAGCAGATACTAAGTGTTTTTCTAATGAAACTGTCATTATACAGCACAAAACACTCAACAGTTTATTTTTAATTAAAATAAATATAAAATACTGAATAAAATGAAACCTAAATCAGATTTTTGGAGAACAACTTTATATTTTGTTAGTGATATTGATTCTACAATTATCTATACTAACACATTTAGTCCAGATACATTATTTGTATACCAGTTGACCATTCATCCAATAAAATCTCTAACCAGACTGCATTATCAGCATTATAGTGGATACTACTGGGCTTATACTGCATTCACCTATTTACTCAGTCAGTACACAGATCAACTTAATTAAACAAATGTGTAACAGGGGCTTACTTATATTTCACATTTATAACATACAGCATTTTGCCTTTGTATGTGTTTTCTGTGTTTGTGTGTAAGCATCATTTGTGTTTGTAGCAGGTTTGCACTTTGTGTGTCTAATTTCTGTGACTGCAGCGTTTGTCTTTGGCTGCATTTTTTCATTGCACGTATTTTGTGTATTAGCCTCTTTTTGTGTTTGGAGTAGTTTTTGTGTCTGCAGAATATTTATGTGTTTGCAGTGCGTTTACACCTCTTGGCTATGGAGGGTTAAGGGGGGGCAATATTAAATAAATAAATATATCATGACATAAATAAATGTAAAAATACCATGAAATAAATAAATGTACCACAAAATAATGAAATGCTAATCAAATAACAAAATAAAGAATGAAACAAATCCACCTTCCAATGTCCCATTAAATCATTAAATGTACCATGCAACAAATAACTGTAACATGAAATATTACCTCTGACTTTGATGAGTGAAGGTGACAGTTTAAAGAAAATCATGCTGGGTCTGCTGCAGGACACCATGAAATAAATAAATTAACACAAAGTGAAATAATTAAATGTATATTGAAATTAATGTATGTAAGAAAAAAGTAATATTTAATTATTGAATGGGACATTTAAATATTTAATTTTACATTTCATATTTTATTGGTGCACTTCATTGTTTAATGATGTATTTAATAAATAAATTGTACATTTATTTATTCAATGGATAATTTAAAAGGTACATTTATTTATTTAATTTTACATTTCATAATTTCATATCACATATATTTATTTCATGATATATTTACATTTATTTATTTCATGATATAGTAATTAATTAGTAATTAATTGTTAATTAATAATAATTATTAATTAATTATTAATTAATATTAATTTATTTAAATTAATCTTGCACAACTTGCACAAATTCTAACCGTGAGTGAGGAGAACAGTTAACTTTGAACTGTAAGCCACACAGCCAGCTGTTGTTTTTTTCCCAATGAGAAGCTCTCAAGATGAACGACACTAAACGCGCCTCAAGCTCATGTGCAATCCTCCAGAGTAAACAAGGCTTTATCAAGCAACTTTTCTCTGTTGCTTTGGCATCAATGGCTACGTCTTGGGTAAATTATTTTTCCTTATGTGAATGGTTAACACTTACATGCATGCCATGCTGTTCTGTTTACATACCCTGTCATGCACGAGCTGGAGGAGCTACTGCTTAGCAACAGCTCCACACCTCATTGTGCCATCGGGAAAGAAGAGTCGTTCCAGGATGTCCCTATTTTGTTGTTTAGTTCTACTAAAAAAACAGCCTAAACTCACTCGAACACACACTTAATTGTGATTATCAAATTAAGTCTTTTAACTCATAATACATGCGTAAAAAATATTTTCTTAAAGGTATAGCGCATAATCTTCTAGTACCGGGGGATCATCTTATATATTGGTTGTCCCACTTGCCAATATTGTGACGTGCTCACCTAACGCTAATGTGTGTGCCCCTTTTCCTCTTGCTGCGCATGCGCACTTCTAGTGTTTATGTATCCAGTGAGCTTGGGTTTCAGCCTTTCATTGTAGCTGCCCTGCTCTCGCTGTATACATTGAAAATGGCTGAGTGTCACAAGAAGCAAAATGTCTTACAAGTTTATGAAAAGAAGAGGAAGGCCTCAGAAGAAAGTAGTAAGACCAAAGTTCTTTTTTTGGAGATTTTTTCACGTGAGCCCCCTGAGGAGCGGAAGAGCAGGTAGGATGCACAGTTATTCAAAAGGTAACAGGAAAAATTGTCCACTACACCTTTAACCAGATAAAAGTTGATTCAGGTATAGTTCCTTATATGCATTGCAAACAACCTTAGATGCAGAACAATGCACAACCTGATAAATTTACACTTTTACATCACTTTTAAATAAATTTACACATTTACATCATTTATGCACTTTGGATCATCTTGTAACTGAAAAATGCTCTATAAGTAAACTAGTCCTGCCTTATGTATCGAAAACAAGGTGGAGAAGCAAACTAAGAAGCCCCCCCACTCACACTCCAAGTTTTACAGTGAAAATGGAAAGTAACAATATGTTTTTTGTGTTCACACAGAGTAGAATTTCATTTGGAAACTCTCGGCACACATCAGAAATACACTTAAATAACACTTTTTTTTTCATTTCAATCTACTCATTTATGTAGCTCCAATTCATAACACATCGTCTCAAGGCACTTTACAAAAAAAGTCAATTTAAACATATACAGACTGTAAAGTATACACATTCCTAATTATCATAGTTATCAAACAACACAGTCAAGTAACCAAGTCAAATTGGTTAAAAAGTTTACCATCTAAGGAAATAGCATATATCATCAAGTCACTGCCTTGCAGCATTCACTCTTCCAGTTGGATGAGCGTGTAGCGACAGGGGACAATCGCATGCATTGTTTTTGACTTTGCAGCAATTCCCACACACATACACACGTGTATGGGACAGCTGCAAAGTCAACGACAATTCCAGCAACTGTCTGCTGCTGCTACACGCTGATCAAAGGATGATCAAAGTGAATGCTGGATGTCAGTAACCTGATGCAATCGGCTGGGTTTAGATGGAAAACTAGTTTGAATTAACAAACTGAACTTGATTGCCCTCTTTGAGAACAGCAGAAATTACCTGTGATGTGCAACAGGAAGTAGGATGTGTGAAAAAGTATAAATCCCAGTCTTTGTGTCATACGTGTGTGTTGTGTTTGACGAGGTCTGCTACGTACGTACATGCCTCTGCAGGAGGTCTAGAGTATTTTATAGCTCCAGGGACAAAGTTGTCTCTCGATCTGGTCTTGTATGCTTTTTTGTTCCCGTAACACTCTCCAGAAGGAAGTAGTATAAATAGTCCATTGCCTGGGTGGGTGGCGTCTGCTGCTATACGTCTGGCCTTCTTCTAGATCCAACCCAGCATATGCCAAGTCCAGATGTGGGAGTGGACATCCCGCAATCCCCTCTGCTGTTTTCACCCTTCAGGCCAAGTTCATTCTGTCTTGAGCAGTGTAGCTATACGGTACCACACTGTCACACTAAGACAGGTTGTGTTGTGGCTTTGTCGAAGTTCCTAAGCTGCTGAGATCTGACTCCAGTCTCCTTTAGCTTCCCGAGTAGGAATAGCCATTGTTGGGCTTTCTTCTCCAGGAGCAATGTGAACAACAGCCAGATCAGGTTATACAGTATATTATTTGGATATGCAGGAACCCTTTGTGCATAAAGAGAGCATGTTCTGTCTTCCTGAAGTTGCTGTAAGCCACATTTACTTCCATGGTATTGTTGGTTTTCAGGACAAGGCTGTTGTCTAAGCACCACTGTGTCAGGTGTTGGATCTCCTCTCTATAGTGCATTTAAACATTGTCCGATACGAGACCCAGCTAGGGTGGCATCATCTGCAAACATCACAATTGTGCATGTGTGAAGTGCATGGAACAGTCGTGGGAGAAGAGAGGGGGAGGGTTACTGTGTTGAAAGGTGAGCTGCGGTCAGCAAATAGCATCCTAACATTAGAGTTAGGATGTTTGAGATGGGTCAGAGTGCAGTGGTGTTGAGACAACATCCTCTGTTGAACAGTTCCCTCTCTATGCAAACCGATGGCTGTCCAGACCAGCAGGGATGTGCGTGAGTACAGTCCTCTCAAAGTACTTCATAATTACTGAATTCAGCGAAATGGGGCGGTCATCTGTGAAGTAGTAACAGCTGAATGAAGCCAGTGGTGATGGCATTAGGAAAACATGTAATACAACTTCATGTTCTAACCATTTTGTGTAAGACATTTGACACTGCATTCTTTTCCTCAAAATGTAACAAAACGTAAATTAATTTCCCCTCTCTTGAAATTACCATATCATTTGTTCCTATTGAAGATTAGGAGACATTTTTTACCATTTATTAAGAAGGTTTATTTAGTAACTGTATAAAAGCATATACGGTCTACTAAAGCTTGAAAAAAGAGATTCAAGGTAATCAAATATAGCATTTTTCTTTTAAAAAGGATAGAATAAAGGCAGAATCAAAACGTTTTCACTTTAATTGAAAACGGGGAAAAAAATCAACAAGCCCATTAGAGTGTAGGTGGGGAAGCTAACACTGGTGCTGCTGAAGAAGTATAAAGGGTGGGAAGAAAATGTTTTATTTTATTATTTTTTTTGTTATTTGTTCTTTCCAAAACCTCTTTTGGTTTGGGGTTGCTGGGGTGGGGAGATGTAATTTGCAAACACATAGAAGTTGCTGGCAGCTGGTTAAACTGTTTGGGAGCCCTCGCTGGCCAGATGTCAGTGGCACGGATGGACCCATCTGCACTCTGGGCATTTGTCCATCAGTTCCTCATAATATCATGAAGGCTGTTGCTCACTCACTGGGATCTGCAGCCAATGCAGTGACCTTCTGCCTGTGCTCTCATTTCCTGACCCACTACAACCTTGATGTATGAAGGATGTCCAGGATAGTGAATGGTAATCCCCTATAGAAAACTTTAAGGCACAATCGTGTATCAAGCCTGGTTCTGGTCAGTTTAATAGCCCACTGAGATTGTTGTCAGGTGGTTCGAAGGATTTTTCCCTTTCAATGTTTGTCAGTACGTTGTTACTAAGTATAGCCAAATCATTTTCAAGATTTGAATATGGTAACTAGGGTACTGCCCCACACCATTCACTAATGATGTTTGTTTGTGATAAATAACTCATATCTTACAGCAAAGGATAATAGCATAAGTCTTTGTTACTTTTCACATTAGTTGCCATCATTATGCATTTTTCACTCGGAATGCCAGCTGCTTTTAAAATGGAGAAAAGAAAAACAAAAGAAAAAAAAAAGAACATCTTACCATTGCCACATAAACCCACGTTGTGCACTAAAACAAAAAGCAGAGCTTGTCATTCATACAGAAGCCCTGCTTGGATTCAGTGACATGTCAAGGTTTGCACATGAAGTGAGCCTGCTAGATGTTAGAGCAGGGAATCAATCAAGTGAAAGCTACATTAGCAACACAATCTTAAAGAGACTATAATACACAACGATGAAGCCAAACTGCAATATTGTGTACAAATCTAACTGCACCCCAAAACTCCAGAATCGCACAAAATACAGAAATGTTACAGGGGTACATTTTATTTGCCATGTTTATATGCAATACTTTTACCACTGATGCAGTTGGGTTAAAGATTCCTCTATTCCTGTAATGTAAAATAAAAAGGTTTCTTTAATCATTTATTATTTCAAATGTGTTCATTATTAGCAGAATTTTGGTTCTGCTCTCACTCCTCTCTGTCCCTCAGGTTCTGGGAGAATCACCTTATCTGTTGGTTGTCCCACAAGCCAGTCACTCTGACCCGCTCACTTAACGCCACTCTGTGTGCATGTTCCTTGTTAGCTTCTGCTAGCTAGCTGCGCATGCACACTTGTAGTGTTTATGCATCTGATTATCTTAGCACAGGGGTCACCAACCTTTTTGAAACCATACAGTACTGGTAGCCCTTTGTGTCATACAAGGGGCTACCAGTACTGACCTTTGAACGAGAAGAGTCAGAGTTCCCCCTAACTCTATGTCAAATAAACATATTTGTATGCTTTGTTATAGATATTGTTGTTTTTAAATCTATATAAATGCAAGTGGTTCGGTTCGGTGTTAGTCGTTCATTGTAGCTTCGCTGTTCTCACAGTATACTTTGAACATGGCTGAGATTCACAAGAAGCAAACCACGTTCATGTTTATGACAAGAAAAGCAAGGCCTCAGTAGGCAGAAATAAGACTAGAGTGGATTTGGGAGATTTTCTTCACACGATCCCCTGGAGGAGCGGTAGAGCAAGGTAAGACGTTCTTGCGGATGCACAGTTATTCAAAAGGCGACTTGGGGAAACGTCTGGGAAAAAAATGCTGATCCTAAAGTACTAATTCATAAGCAGTTTGCAGCAGAAATTAAATGGGTTTTCTCTAAAACTAATATTTATGGAATCTGAAAATATAACCAGCTGTTTTTTACCAACATGAACATGAAAAGTAAAATAGCTGTAACAGACAACACCTGCCTTACATGATACACGTTATGCTAACAACACCAATGGTTACCTCAGTGGTCTAGTTCAGTGGCTTTCAATCCTGATCCTCGGGACCCACTGTCCTGCATGTTTTAGGTCTCTACCTGCCTTAACACACCTGACTTAAATCAATTGGTGATGAAGAGGACTCTGGTGCTCTTGATGGCTGCCGAGGAGGTGATGCAGTCAATTTGATTCAGGCATGCTTCAGCATAAACACATTTAAAAATTATAGGACCAGGCCATATTCTTAATAGCAGTGCTGAGTATAAAGATGAATCTTCTCTAGGACAGGCTTGGTATTTTTGATCTGTTTGTACAAATTCTAACAGAGGCAGAAACAATCATCTTGTCATTTTGCACAACAAAATAATAAATAACTAACTCTTTTGATATGTGTATTTTCTAACAGTCTAGACTTTTTTAAATTAAGAGGTATTTAAAACATCATATGAAACTTAACAAGCAAACAGCCCTGTAAGCCATAGGAAAATTTGATTCAATGTTTTGATCACTGATTTTAAAAGAAATCTGTCAATAAATAAATAAAATAAACTGTACTGTATTCAGATAAATAGAGACGTTTCTTTTGATTTCACTTTGTATAATCCTAAAGATGAAAATATTTAAAGCTTTCCAAGAGACTAATTTTTATATAGAGAAGGCTGATTGAAAAAAAAAAAAAAAAAAAAATATATATATATATATATATATATATATATATATATATATATATATATATATATATATATATATATATATATATATATATATATATAATGTTTAAAGCTATCAAGTTAGCTGAATAATAATTTGAAGGCAGCTAAAAATGTATTACACTGTCTGTTTACTGTTTTTTTTTTTAAAGCTAAACGTGACCTGTCACTTATTTGTATTTATTATCGCATTCATGTTGAGTGGAGGTTAAACATTTGTCAAATCAAACAACAAACCTCCATATTGATAATAATAATAACAGATTATTAACTCTACGTCGATAACTAGATGCCAGTCACATTGGGTAAACACTCCACCAACATTCAATTCTCACATTAATGAGTCTAATCTGAATGCTTGCTGCATTGCATGTGTTAGGAGGCACTCAGGGGAAACAGTAAATCTCAGTTAGGATCCATATTTAGAGGCACCCACAGAATGAGCGCCCCGGCATTTGTTTCTCAGGGCCTTTGATCGCTTATCAGCCCTTGACTGATTGATTTTGACTCTCGTCTCTTTAATTTGAACATGATCTGAGTGTAAAAGTTACGAGTGTGCATCTGTGTGTGTGCAGGCGAGCTAGCGGGAGCCTGCGCTGCTGTTGCCCGAGTGTTTGTGCGTGCATTTGCGTGCACATTAGGATGTGATTGAGGCTCTGGCTGTGGCTGCTCTGATCTTTATCAAAGGGACCTGAGGGGACTGACAATGTCCACCCCTTTATCTATCAACCCCCCATCTGTCTCTGTCTTTTCTTTCTCACTTTAGGTCATTCAGTTTTTCTTCCCTTGCCACAATTCAATTGAGTTTGTTTCATTGAATCTAACTCAGATAATGGTATCACTGGAAAGACAATGTGACCCCCGATAGAGAAGGCTGATTGAAAAAGACTTTGTGTAGGATTGTAAGTACATACAGTACAAACATATAATTATCAGAATGTGTGCAAAAAGGCTAAAGTTCACATAGATGCATCTTTTTTTTAAACTGGAAGGTGGCATGTTGTAAGTTTTGTTCCATTACACTTTGTTGAAGCTGCCCCTTATATTTGATATATATATATATATATATATATATATATATATATATATATATATATATATATATATATATACATTTATACATACATATATATAAAACATGATACCGATTGTATGCACAAAATGTAATTCCGAAGATTGTGTCCCTGTACAGCTTTCAACCTTGCTCATACATTCGAAATGAGAGGGGATATGTAAAGCACTGCACCAGGAGAAAACTGGCACGGCACGTGAATGACTGGTTATAACATGTGTGCATGTGTCCTATGCATTCCCATGTGTAAATGCAAACAAGTGTGAAATCCTGAAGATTGGAGCGTTGGGAAGAGGGGAAAGAGAAACACCGGAAACAGGGAGAAGAATATCGAGAAGAAAAAAATAAGAAAACAACAAAACTAAAAGTAGTGCCATAGTGAAGAAAATGGTGAAAAAAATAAGGGCAGGATTTATAAAAACAAGACCTCCCTATAACAATAAAATGTGAAATCAATGCTATTTCAAATCTTTGCATGCGTATCTTTATATTTGTGTGTTATCTACAGTGTGAATGCAACTCGGCATTACGCTGCCTGCAAGGTCAGCTTCACCACAGTGACATCAATCAAATAGTCATACTGCACTCACACACATACATTTAAATGGGAACTACATGCACACTGTATTTTGAAGGCAAATTTGGGAGTTTATTTGAATTTCACTTCTGACTTCATTTACTGTCTTGACATGAGCAAGATGCTTGACATACTTTTAAAGGTGCAATGATATCACTGTATAAACCATTTAATTTAGTTGATATGGCTACATATGTAAATTCTACAAATAATCTCATTTAACAAAAATAACGTCATGTTGTTGTTTTGTTAGGCCAAATGTCCCTCCTCATTAAAAGGTTTGGGTACGGTAAAGATATGCAGCTCTACCTAGTTGACTTCACTCTGATTGGCTACAACCGTGTGTGGAAAAGCGGTCAACCACGCCCCCACACCCCTTCCCTAATTAGCTTATTTGTTGAGGTATTCTACTACTTAATCTTAATAAGTTATCTTCTTCTTGATGAGTTCCAGTTAAATCTTCCATTTATGCTAATGCAAGCAATACCTGAGCATGTGGCTGCCACCAATGCGCTTTAGACTTTGGAGTATTTTTTTCATTGCTAAATTGTTATTGGTTAATATAGAATAAATGAGAACACACAAGGTTATTCTTTTAGAGTGATATGTGAAGTATTTATTATTTAGCAATTTTTATTGTACTGTTGTCAAACATTTTAAATATATAAAAGATCAAATGAAATATGTTTACCAACAAAAACAACCTAAAATTGCATATAATATGCATATTGCTTTGTTATACCACTAGTGAGAAAGAGGAGAATATCCAGAGGCAACAAATACTTTGTTACCTTACTTTAGTAGAAATTTTGGTAATCAATTCTGGAGTAATTATTTTTAATCAAGTCTTTACTTCTATTCCTTATGTTTTCATTCAATTATCTGTACAAACTACAGCTTACATTTTAAAAATAGCCCCGTTACTTCAATTTCATTTCAGCTTGTTGTCATTCTGGCTTATGATTGTTTAAAAAAATAAATAAAAAAATAAATATATTAATTACTTTTTGATTAATCCCTTGAATTAATCCTACAGCACTCTCTGCTGTATAAAGTATAAACAACCAGTTGAGGCTAACTGTTACTAAGCCTGCTCTGCTTACACCAATACACGGGAGTGGTGGCCTAGTGGTTAGACAGCCGGCCGTTTGCATTTTGGAGAGGCCCCAAAGGTCGATGGTTTAAAACTCAGTCTGTCACTCTGGGGTCCCTGAGCAAAACCCCCGACCAAAGACTGTTCCCCATGCACCGCTCAGTGTTGGCAGCACATTTGTCCGTAGGGAACGGGTTAAATGCAGAGACAAATTTCCCCTCTGTGGGACTATAAAAGGAAATATTCCTGCAGCTACTCGGATGGAATACACATTTATATTCCAATAAAGGTTATTAACAGCAAGTCCCTGCAGTTTTTACAATAATTATTGGCATCATCGTCATATCTTCTACTCCATGAAACATGTTAATGCTCAGTGTTGCAATTATTTGGTTCGTTATTTAATACATTTGCATTGTACCAACGTTTGTTCATTTTTAATGTGCATATATGTGGGTGAAAACAGTATCCTGGCGCATCCCAAATGTTTCAATATGAACATTTTAATATAACATTATAGTCATAATGGCATTTAAAACAATAATTTTTTGGGGAGGTGGGATAGTGCACTATAGACCCATGTTGTGTTGGCTTTGGTCCTTAATGGTAATTTATTTCTTACAATACTTTTACTTTTACCTTAAGTAGTGTTGATACTTTTATACTTTTGAGTAAAAAACTTCAGTTAATACTTCAACTTCCACAGAAATGTTTTAAACACTAGTGTCTAAACTTCCACCTGAGTAACAAATGTGAATACTTTTAACACCTTTGAAAATATCCTTTTTTTTTCTTTTTTGAAAATATCCTTTTTTTGTTTTTGCAAAATCTTACTACAATCCTATTGCAGTTACCAAAAAGCTTTTGAGAAAAAGTTAGGACTGAAACTCCTCAAGGTTACCCGCAGTTGTCAGAGGCAAATGACATCAGCTTATTATCTGGATCATAGTGTATAATTAATGGTATGGGACACAATAGCTGCCAACTCTCTGTCCACACAATGTATCACTTTGATGCCTGGATAATGTAATTATTGTAAAAGGCAGCCAAATGTATTAATTTCTGGACTGAAGGATGGAGTGGCTGCCTAACATCAGAAAAGTACAGAAAATGATCAATTAATGATACCTAGAAAAAAATACAGGAATTTATATATGGGTTTTTATTGAGCTGCCAAATGTTCTTTTGCCTGGATTGAAAAGGTGTCTAACCTCAAATAATCTCCAAAAATAATTATCAGTGTGTGATATCTGTATAATGAAATCAGTCTTGCTGTAAAAAAAAAAAAAATCTGTGCCCACAGTAGATAAGAGTTTAAAGTGCAAATGATATATTGACCTCTTGTCTGAATGACATTAAATGAGATTGTGATGCAATTATTTGGAATAGCTGCCAAACCATTCTGTGCCAGCACAGCATAGAAATTACATCAAATTATATATTGATTTGATATTCACCACTGTCAGAACTCTACTGGCCACCTGAGTAAAATATAGGCTGTCCTGGTACATACTTAATATCTCTGTGCGCAGATGTGTGCCTCTGTGCAGCAGTAATGTGAGTGTGACAGTATGGCCACCTGTCCAATGTCAGTCCATTATTCAGCTTTATATGAGCCAACCAATCAAATGGCCTCACTTCAGGGTCTCCACCTCGGTCCATACAATCAGCATTTCCTGCCAAGCAAGAAGGAATGTCACCTGATTACCATAACTGGAAAACAAGTAGGGTCACGCTGACATGGCAGTTCTCTGTGCCATCCATGAGTGAGGCAGCATTCAGATGGGATACCTTCCACCTCTACACTGACTGTTAGTTAAAGAGAAACTTCTCCAAATGTGATACTGTTACATAAAAAAATATATAGAGGGAATTGTCTGTAACCATAATGAAATGCAACTCATCAGTATTTCATTATTTAAAGCCATTTCTAGGGCTTTTCTCTCAAAATTTAATCATCTTTATAAATAATTAAAGTGTCTAACAGCACTGTATTCCTCAGGTGCTGTGTTCCGTGTTCTGTCAGCAGATTTTTTTTAATTTCACTTTTCAGAGCTTTCTGTACTTTTGGTACAACTCTTTAGGAAGTAGAACAGCAATGCCGAAGTGCAAAATTAAACTTCATGAAACTACAGTTATGTTTTTCTATTAGGTAATGTAAAATTTGGCCTGATTATTCCCAAACTAATTATTCGATACCGAACTAATTCAAATTTCCTGTAATGGTTTTTCTTACAAGCAGACATCCTCTCCATACAAACAAATTCTGACAACAAATGTTTTTTGTTTACAATTTCAATATTTTATTCTCAGATTTGGATAATTCCCTAGAAACAATATCTATCTTTTGATCTATACAGATATTGATATACTTACATTATGTATCCATAGATTATTCAGAATAAAGGTACCTAAAGATGTGTTGGTAAATTTAATTTAAACACTGATAGAAAATAAACTCAGATTACCTCCCCGTTTCATTAACAAATTTCCCCCAAAGCTCCCTCAGGACAGATAAGGGGTATGGGCATTGCCACGTCTGCATCAGAGGTCGAGTGGTATGGGGACTCTGGAACCGGATGCTGTCTCTGGCGGACTGAATATTGGGGTTTGTTGCTGCGGTGGCGTTGCGGCGATGGGGTGGTGGTGGTGAGTGTTGAGGCTGCCAGATACCTCCCCAGTGTCCCTGGTCCTGTGGGTGGGCTGGAGGTTGTGGTCACTGGAGCATGATGGGCTGGGTGTGTGACCTGGAGATTTGAGTTATCTCTGGTTGAACAGTGTGGGTTTGGAGGCTGGGTGCACGCTGGGGTCTGGCTGGCATTCCACCCTCTTGATCTCACTAAGGCTAGCTCACAGGGGAGATGTTAATGGGACAGCCCTACCTTGGTCCTTCCAAATTCCAACTGCTGCAGTGAGCTGGTGTCTGTGGTGCTGGAAATAATGGTCCCCGGGCTTAGCCTGTCAGGCTGGACATGATGGTGTGGCTGGGTTATTGGGACTTGGTAACCTTCCATGGGAACATTGGAATCCAAAGTCAAATTCCTTGTTTGTACCCACAAATTTAATGAATAAAGTTGATTCTTATTCTGATTTACATTTCACCCTGTGCCATTTTGGCCTGGGGGCTACTGCTTCTTTGCTTTACTGATGGCCTACCCCTGTGCTAGACATAAAGCTGCACTAGAGTGATACCTTGTATCTGTCTGCCTGGGACTTCTGTAGCCTTCTGGAGCTGTGTGCACCTGTTCTTTGCTGCTCCTGGGTGCTGTGGGTTGCAGACCTTCCTCTGTTCTCACCATTCTTAGAACTGTGCACCTCCAGGTGACAAACTCACTCATATACACCCACTCAAGACAAAACACACTTATTTCTACATGTACGCTCACCCACCCTCACACACATACAGAGATCCACGACACATGAAACACAAACAATCCGGCGGAAAGTCACGCAAAGACAGGTTACTATTACATCAATATGGCCTTACCACTTTGATCCTGGATATAGTCTTGATTTAACAAAGTCAATTACACAAATCGGATACTGTCGGATACTGTCAGATAATGTCTGATTGACAGCGTTTGGAAACGCTGTCAATCTCAATTTTTCTTGCCTAAATACTATCGTTTACTAATGAACTAATAAATCCCAAAAGTCATCTATCATGAGGTATACACATCTGCATGATAGAAATACAGACAATACACTTTACCAGAGATAGATAAAAGTGCTGTGTAAAACCATTACCTGGGGAAGGGTGAAACTAAATCATTGGGGATTTGGATCGCATGCAATTACTCTTTAGAACAAAAGTGAGAAAAACTAATTAAAATACCTTCTATACTATACGGCAGATTGGAGTCCAAGTTCTATGCTGTTCACATCTGTCATAGCAGATAGTTGCACTTATTGAAAAGAAAACAATGATGAAATGAACAATACTGTTACAAGCTAAATCCCTGGTGAATGTACACTCTTTAATGCACTCAAGCAGCATCAAACACTTCTAAGCTCACCGAGACTATGTGCTGTGAGGGAAATAAAGATGTACAGCACCGAGGGAATACTTGTTGCGTGTTGGTTGATGTGTTCTGTAATGGTACAAAGACTTTTAATGGACAAGAAAGCAATGACAAGAAGGGAAATGAAAAAGGGTAGATATAATGTGAAATAGTAACAGATTAAGACAGGTAGAATATGTTACATTTAGATTTTAAAATGATTATATGAACATTGAGTTCAATAGCTGTCTCTTTGTAAAAGTTACTTATGGCAAAAGGGCTATTTGAATCAATAGAGATGAAAGTATAGGGTCATATGATTGTGTAACCATGTTGATGTTTGTTGAAAAAAAGTACAAAGCTGAAATATATATGTAAAATTTATTTGGAGAATACACTTCAGTGGGAGTCACCAGATAATGTAATTTTTGACAAATTTATGTTTGCTTTATTTAGCTTTACCAAGTAACATTATCTTGGTACCGTGATTGTTTTTGAAGTGGAGTTTTAAAAATTATAATTACAGACCAGTTTCAATATAAAACTGCTAAGATAAGCTTCTCTTCAAAATCCCCTGCTGTCAAGAAATGATGTGTGCAAATGTGAGTTTCAAAAACAAAGCAAGCATGGGGGTAACCAAAGGACGTGTGACAAAAAAATCGAATGGATTATCTAGAGTTCCAAATTATTTGTCTGACAACGCCCTTTTTAGGCGTAAAAAACATTTGTGACACCTGGTCGACATTGCTATATTTTCAAGCATTACCAGACTGAAAAAAAAGAAACTTGTCTAAAGTTATCTGTTCTGACCCAACGTACTTACCCTTGACTTGTCTAATGTATTCAAATAGCAAATAAAATGTTCATTAGGCAAAGCAGCCTTTCCAGTGGGTATTTGTTTTAAATTTAACAGCTAAATATTTTTTCATTACTACATCACACACTACACCCCCAATACTGACTAATCTTTGTATAAATTAGTGATAACACTGCAAGTAAAAAAGAAAGGAGATGGTAGACTTCAGGAGGAGAGTTTAAATCTTGCCTGCCCTCTTCAGTGAATAAGCCATATAAATTGTGAATATTGCTAAATACTTGGTCTTGTAAATGCCAAATGACCTTACACGGACTGTGATCACAGCCAACGTCCTCATCAATATCTATTTAATGAGGATTATGAGGCATGCCACTGGCTTCTTTTATTACTGATGTGTGGTAGAGAGTGTCCTCCCATTTTTTATGTGCATCTGGTATTGGGACTGCTCTGGTGGCAACAAGAAAGTGCTGCAAAATGTGTTTAGCGCTCCTCAAAAATGACTAACAACCACCTTCTTATTATAAATGAAATCACCAGGGCAATATAATAATGGGCTAAAAAAAAGAACAGTAGATCCCATACTGTTTTAGTGTCAGGAGTTTTGTTACTTCGTTTTTGGTTTTACCAGATCCTGCAATTCTGTTTGTGTTTTATCACTTCAGTATTGTTTATTATGCATAGATTCTTGTTTTTGTCACTAGTTTTCTTCTCATTATGATTTAAGTGGTTTATTATTGTTTGTTAGATCCTTAAATTCTTGCCTGTCCTCAGTTTAGTCAGATTACTTTATCCTTATATGTTCATTCCACATGGTTTCCTTTTAGGTTCTGTTTTTCTCCATCCAAGCTATTTAATTGCCCTCTCTCTCCTTCAGTCTAATTTCCCTCTTTTTTTTTCACCTGTGTTAATTGGTTTACCTGTCTTTCCCTTTTGTCTCCACCCTACTTAGCCAGCTCACCTTCATCTCTGCCAGGTCCTCTGTTATGCTACCCCCCTGTTCTGTTCCCTTTCTTGTCATGTTCCTGATCCTAGTTTTGCCTACTTGCCTGTATGTTTTTGTTATTTATTTATGATTAAACTACTCATCACTTCAACATGCAACTCCCAAGCTCTTGTCTGCACTTTGGTCCACCACCTACAACTGCAAACCTGACATTTTGTTATTAAAACCATATGTCAGCATGTGACTGGCTAGCTCACCTCGCAGAGAAAATGGTTCTGAGGAAGGTTTTCTAAATAACAGTAACTCAAAAGTTACTTTGAAAAACTATTCTTAGTTTATTTTATTTACATGAATACATTTCATTAATTAGTAGCAGGTGATCCTGGATACGAGCAGCCGAAATTAATTTCCTCTGGAGGGCGGCCGGGCTCAGCCTTAGAGATAGGGTGAGGACCTATTTTATCCAGGGTGGAGCTCAAAGTAGAGCTACTGCTTCTCCGTATCAAAGGAGCCTGTTGAGGTTGTTTGGATATCTGATAAGGATGCCCCCTGAGGACCTCCTTCTGGGTTTCCAGTTACGTCTCACTGAGAGAAGACCCCGGGAGACCCAGCACTTGCTGGTACTATATATCCCTTCTGGCCTTGGAGCAACTTGGGATCCCCCAGAATGAGCTGGAGGATGTCCCAGGGGAGAGGGATATCTGGGCTTATTTCCTGGACCTGTTGCCCCCTTAACCAAATCTCAGGTAAGCGGTAGACGTTGGATGAATGGATAATGCCATGGTGATCATTGACACAAATGTGACAGGCCACAGCAAAGCCAGGAACAAGTCTCCCCATGGTCGTTTTGTGTAATTTACATATCCTGATAGAGTGGAATCTAAGCTTTCCAACTATTTCAAATTGTGGAAATAAAAAAAAAAAAAAAAAAAAAAAGTAGAAGACATGACCATTTTGTATTTTGGTGAGAAAACAGGCATCAACGTTTCTTTAGAATCACCTGGGAAGCCAGCTGGGTGCTAACAAAAGCTGTTAATTTGAGTAACTTTGTATACCTTCATGCAACACCTCCCTCCTGCAGTGCCTGTCAATAGAGGATCGTTGTAACCTGTGATGTGAACTCACTGCACTATGTTTCTATGTAAAGACACATTACAGCACTGTATTACAATATTTTTTACTGAATATACATGACAGGGACCCAGGTTGGTGCTGTGTTCAGCTTCAATATTGGCCCAGTAAGATCTTCTGGTGATTATTGTGGGCCAGCTGGCACACAGCCCTTTCGGGCAGGCGGTGCTCCCTGACTCGACGCAGCGGTGTGCCAAGCAATTAAATATTAAAATCAAATTGAGTGCTGTGGCCCATTTTTCTTTCCATTCCTCACTTTTAAGTTAAGCCTATGGTTGAAACAGGAGAAATATATATTTATAAAAACACATAACAAAGTAAGCTGTCACTTATATCATGTGTGGATATTAGAAATAGAGAGATAGAGTGATACACAAATTTAATTTCAATAAAATGCATCATAATAGTTTATTTTAAAGTTACGTATCTTCTCCATTTTGCTGTGTCTGTCTTCTTTAAATGTTGTGCTGTCGATTGCTTCTGATGTCTGACATTGTTGCTACTCTGCCGCGTGTCCAAAGCTTTCTTCATCGGCCTTATCTTCGGTAAACGTCAGCTGGAAACTAGCAATGTTCTCCAAAGTTATGCAGTCGCTTTTCCTCCTCATCTCCTTCTGACTGAGAATCTGAAAAAAGTCCGGAGTCGGCATTGGTCCTGGTAAACATGTACTCCCACAGTGAAGCTCTGTAACCGCCGCGGGTTAGTGCTTGCGTGATACGTTTAAGGCCGCTACATACTCCAAGAGAATGCTACATACATTTCGCTCCCACAGCGAATGATGTTATTTTGTTCTCCCAGCCCCGTCTTCGAGTCTCCCTACATGTTCTCGACACAACGTCGGGGCAGAACGTCTTTCTCAAGGAGTGTCGAATTACTTTACTGTGATTAGACCGGACTAGATGCATGTATCGGAAATAAAGGAGTAACGGAAATGTCTCAAATATCTGTGGGACTGCAGTCCCGCAGTTCAACTCTGGTCGTTTAAGCGGATGAACCTTCCAATTTTGCGCACTTGCGCCATTTACTCTATAAATTATCAAAAATCACAATCTTTAACAGTCCGATTGACCTAAGCTTAACTCTTAGTTCAGGACTTTTGTTTTTATTTAAACAGAAGCAAGTTTGAGTGCTGTGTAGGGTTAATAGGTCTTCCGCTACTACCATCTAATGTAGAACAGATTACTGGATCAATGTGTGCTTCTGTGCTTTTTTGTCTCTCTTGTTGTGTCTCTGCTCTATCTTCTGTAACCCCCAGTCGGTCGAGGCAGATGACCGTTTTTTCTTCCCACTGTCGCTTCATGCTTGCTCAGTATGAGAGATTGCTGCAAAGCCATGGACAATGCAGACGACTCTCCCTGTGGCTCTACGCTTCTCCAGGAGTGAATGCTGCTTGTCGGGACTTTGAAGCAATCAACTGGTTTCCCTTATATAGGAAATTTTTGACCAATCTGTATAATCTGACCCAATCTGTATAACATGATTGAACGTGACTTTGTAAAGTGCCTTGAGATGACATGTTTCATGAATTGGCGCTATATAAATAAAACTGAATTGAATTTAATTGAATTAATAATATACTAACTGCTCATTTTACAGAAGACTTGGAAAAAAAATGGAATTCAATATGATCTCTTCTATTTGTTTCATTTCTTTCTGCGTGGAAGTGGCTGTGTCAATTTGGGTGTGTTCAGCCCCTGTTTCTGTCAGTAGGCTTTCCAGGGGGTCTTCTTGATGTTAAATTTAATAAGTCATGCTACAATAACCTCAGCTATTAGATAGTGCACACATGATAGCACACAGCTGCAAAATCCTGAGGTAGCTCGCTTGCTTAATTCACCCTTGCAACAAAGTAGTACACACTGATGGTATCTCTGCACAGTGAATATTTATTTGTCTCAAGCACACCCTCAAAGGCAAACACAATCTCTGCACCTTTATTAAATATGGACAGTAAAGTCTAGGATGTGACAAATGTTCTCATTCACTACTGACCTACACTGGCATTGAATGCTTCTAGAGGCAATAATCTAACTGTACCTACAGTGTTCCAGTTAATGTTTCATATGTCACTTAACATCACCAACCTTAAATAACATGCCATTGATGTGCAGTCATGGTTAGTTTGTTTAAGGATAAAAAATATATGGCAGAAGATATTAAGAGAGATGTACTGCAAAGTCCATTATTATTTGTTAGTACTATATGGGCTGTTTATACAACTAGCCAACAGTAAGGAACATTACTTGTTAGTCGATGGTCTATCTAGTTCTTTTAATGTAAGTTGAACTAAAATATTGTCATCAAAGATTGTCAATGCTTCTTTTTGAATTGTTTAAGCTAAGTTTTATAACAACTTAATTTGTTGTGAAAAAAAAGGTACTCGCCCATAAACACAGCTTGACTACTCTGAATATTTTTGAAACTGATATTCAATACTGATATTTAGTGTGTTTACCTAGTTTTCTGAGTTATAATTTTTCCTAGCTTATAACTGAAGTTTATTAATAACAAAAGTCAGAAAATAAAAGCTAGTGTGGGCAGTTAGGAAGTGGGGCTCCTATGTCATACTATTCCCCTGATATTCTGAGATATCAAGATATTTTAACACTTTCCTACTCTCAAAAATAAATGCATGTGGAAATGAGGTTCAAACATGGCAAAAAAAAAATTCAAGATTTTTGGATACAAGGCATTAATCTTTGTGCCTTCTTGGTCAGCAAAACCCGTTCTATAAGTATCCCTATGTTAACCAACCATTTCGTTCTGTCCAAGTTTTAAATAAGAAGTTCAAGACATCAACCATATTATGTTGTCATAGTGACGGACTGCTATTAGCTACTACCATTGCTTGTATTAACTTTATAAAGCTTTTAACAAATATTAACAAACATTAACTTTATAAAGCTAATGGGCTAACAGCCCATTGACCAGGCAAGTCTAATTCTGTGTTTTCTAACCAAGCCAGTTCAGTCAGCCGTGCTGTCCGACCCTTCGGCAGTTAGCTTTGGAGGCCATCCTCCACAGCCAGGGGTCCATATGTCACAGATGTCCATCCTTAACTACACCAAAAACTGTGGAACTATCAAACTTCATTGTAGTAGATTAAGTAAAGTTTTTTTTCTTTTCTAAAACATGTGAAGAACTGTAATTGTTGATAAAACATATTTTACACATTAAAACACATAAGCTGATGAAGCACTATGTAGCGCAGCAGCACTATATCATCTTGCCAGGACAAGCTTAAAAAATTCTGCCTGGCATTTGGATTCCTCAACGCCTAGAGACAAACAGAAGACCATACAGTAAATAAATAACAATAGCTCAAGATCTTTCTGACTGAAGGAATAGACAGATCATTCGTGGTGGAAAAAAAAACTGGTTGAAATGGGTTTGTTTTATTTTTTCAGATATATATTTTCCTTCCTTCCATGAAAGAATATGGATTTAGTCTTAAAGACAAAGTGTAAAATTATGTCTTTGTGCCAATTTCTTACCTCTCTGTTTTGCTAACTCTTTGGTTTCCAAACTCTATTTCGGTCTCTCACCCTATTTTGAAGCCATTGTACCATTCCAGATAGCAGAAGTGTGTGTGTGTGTGTGTGTGTGTGTGTGTGTGTGTGTGTGTGTGTGTGTGTGTGTGTGTCTGCGTACGTCAAAGTGCAGCTTTAGCAGAGTGACAGTGATGTCAGACACATAACGATTTCCTATTGGCTGTCAGCCCCCAAGGCCTAACGACCTGTTATTGATCTGGCCAATTAGCATTCGCACCTTTAATTAATACTGAAGTCTGATGTGTGCATGCTAGTGCGGGCACGCACACATACATACAGCAGACTTTTAATTAATGTTAAAAAGAGGGGCTGTGCAGAGAGATAAGACAAGATGCAAGAGAAAGAGATAAATGTGGAAAAAGTTGGAATTTGGCCAAAAAAACAACACAAAACAAAATGTGAAACCTGCTTGAGGTGAATATCATTTGAAAATAAAAATACAAAATCAAAAATACTTCTATCTCAACGTAGCTAATGTTCAGTGTTATCCAGCAAGTATCAGCAGGCTTGATTTAAAAAATAACCAGCTTGTCCAAAACACAGTTTACTAAACTGTCAGTGAATCATCTTGCTGGAAAAAGCAAGCAACAGGCTTTTTTTGCTCACGGTGCATCAAACGTTTTAATTGCAGAAACTCCCAAATGTGTCCATCTAATTCAAAATGTGTTAGTTCTTGCAAAAAGTTTGCAATACTGAAACTGTTACTTGTCTATCTTAAAAAATATCAAACTGAGCCCATATGTCTATTTTGGCCCTAGAAGAGAAAAAGAAAAGTCAGCCCTCTTAGATCATATCAGACAAAAGCAAATACTATTGAGTACTGCAGTCTATCCTGCAAAAGTAGCTTTAGCCAAATAAGCCAAAAAACAAAAACACAATGATGTTTTTCAGCACTGATGGCAACAGGCTGTAAACACAAGACAATTAGAGAGAGGGGGGATGGTGTGTGGGGTTTTTTGTTTTTCTTTGTATGCATGTGTATGGGTCTAATGAAGTTCTGTTGGCAGGATGTCTTTTGGAGGAGGGGGGTATCTAATGGTTTATTGAACCGTGCCTCAGAGAAACATTGATCACCGTATCAAGGAGGTGTACCCACACCGACATAGATACACGTGCAAAACACACACCCTTTTTTCTTGTATATACACATGCAGTGACATGCACACACTGGCATTGGAAGGTTCTCACAGGCAAACTGCTGAAGTGGAGGTAAGGAGCTTATAATTGACATCCGCATGTTTCTTTGTGAGCAGTCAGAATGTGGCTCATTCAACTAAATACAGGAAAATTGCATAGCTGTGGGAAACTGAGTACATCTTTTTAACTAGCATTGGTAGATGGATATTCAAGCCACAGAAAAAAAATAAAAAATAAAAAAAAAACATGATATAATTGCAACGACTGGGTTATTGTCTTTCTGTGAAATGATTAACTTGTTTCAGGCAGCAAAGTTTTATTGCATCTTCACTTGGCTGAGTCTGATTATGCATATCTGTCACATGGAAGTTTGCAGCTATCTCCACTGAATTTCAAAGAGGAGGCAGATTTTTTTTTTTTTGCGTCCTGCATTAACATGAAAGTGAATCCCTTATTGGCCGGAGTGATTGCACATTTGCATGCATGGTGACCCCTAAAGTGAAGTATATGTCTCATTTAGCTGCTGGCAGATAATTCAACATTCACTTGGCCACATCCACAAGAGAAGCATAGGTTTTGTAAAAGAAATAAATAAATCTTAAGCATTTCCAAGGCCATTTTTGGCAGGAACCAGCTCAAATGGCTTTTCCTTCTAATGTAATTAGATTTTAAAAATAAAGGATTTAAAATCGCATACTAGTCCATCTGCACCACAGAAAGGGGTTGTTTTGTGCAGTAATAACTGACAAAAATATATTCATCATACTTGCCACATGCTGCTTGACTACTTCATGATTCAACCCAAATTCGAGTTATATTTCACAATTTTCCTGCTAGCAAAATGTCAATAGGCAACAGTCACGCTTAAGGAGAAATGCATATATGCATTTGCTATGGCTAGTGGTAAAGGTAGTGAGACAATACTAGCTGTGATACCTTTGATACTTGCAGCTACAGGATTATTTGATGCTTTTGTTGATTCCATCCCCACCAAACAGACACCAATCAAAATTGCCCTAATTACACTTGCACTGTACCTGATGTCCAGGTACAGTGCAAGTGTAATTAGGGCTTAGTTCTAAGTGTATATACCTATTAAGAACAATATTGTGGCCATCTACTTAATATTGGGGAGGCTCAACAAAAATATCTGTGTCATGTTTGGAGGTTAGGTTGGTGGTTGGACCCAAATGCAGAGAGACCAAGGCAGGGAGAGGTTCTAAGTGAGTTTAATAAAGAAAATCCAAAAACACTGGAGAACTCGGGAGCAAAAACCAAAACATAAACCTGGGGTGGAACACGATGAGGCAAGGGGGCAGGCAGCAGCAGGGAGCACAGGAGTGGTAACAGGAAGCAGTGCCGTTGAAACAATAGAAACCAGCAGGGAGTGGAGAAATGAGAGGAGCTTAAATACCGCGAGGAGAGGAACAGGAACAAAGGCAGGGGAAGATCTTTGAATTAAACACAGGTGTGGAGAAGGTGCTGGGAGAGAAACTGAGGAGAGAGAGCTAGTGGCAACAGGGGGCGAAAGAGAGCAACAAAGGAAACCATGACAATCTGTATATCTAGTAGTATAATGTAATGTATTGATAAAAGCAAAAATATTACACATCCGAAACATCATTTTTTGTCATCATTCCTATGCTAAGATAATCAATGCAACACAGCTAGCTGCTAAAGGAAGTAGCATATGAGCATAGTAGCAGCATATGACACATAGTATCTTCTTGTAAGCCATCACTCTAATAAACAGCTGACTGAATCACAACCCAGTAATTCTACTTCTATTCAGCTATCTGTTTACTGACTACCACTTACCAGTTATTTACTCATTATTCTCTATGTCAGTGCTGTTCATACTGTTCATATTGTAAATACTGTATACTAAATCCATCCAACTCATGTATACAACATTGCATATAATACTCATGATACATATAGTACTTATTCCAGAATTCTCCACACTCATCATACATCATAAGGGTGCTAAACTCCCAATAATCCCCCTCCTATACAAAGCTAGTCCTTTTACATGGACACTGTGAACTCTGTTGCAATGAGTAACTGTACAATGTGCACTATCATACGGTCCGTTCATTGTTGCAATACATCCTGCTGCTACATACACGTGCAGCATTCATAATGTCTTACACATAACCTTTCTGTACACATAAAATATCTTTTTTGGTTTGCTGCTACATTCCTGACAAATGTCACAGTATTATTAGTTTCTGGTTTTTAATATATTTTTTATTATTTTAGTTTTAATTCCTTTATATTGCACAAACTTATGTTTATAATGTTTCTCTTTTGTCTTCTGTTTTTGCTCGGAGCCTTGCAATGCAATTATGCACAACTGTACTTTGTGATTGTGCCGCTGAATGACAAAGTCTGTCTAAGCCTAAATCAAAGTGTATGTGTGCACCTGTATATCACTTCCACCTCCTATATGTACATACTAATAACAGTTATAATATTTTACTCCTGCATCCTTTGCACTCTGCTCATTGCACTATTGCAATATTGTCCCAATATGTCTGTTTTGTTTATAGTGTGTATATGTGTATACTCTATGTGTTTGATTTCATTATATCATTGTGTGATTGTATCATTGTGTGAATGAGTACACTGTGAGCATTGTACAATCCAGAGTCAAAGTCCTTGTATGTGTACACATACATGACCAACAGAGCTGATTCTGACATATTCAGCTTTGGTTAATCCTGTTTTGCATCCGATTCTGGTTTTGGATTGCCCTTAATTTGAGATGTTTGCTTTGATTTAGTTTATTTGTTTCATACTTTAGTCGCTGTCCTATTTATAAAGCATGCTTCTTTGACACTTCATTCTTTGGCTTTCTTCTATTTTTCCATCAGACCGGCTCTTTGTTTTCCTGTTATCGCAAACAAGTTTCTTTTTTCTTTTCTTCTTTAATCAAAGACGTTAAGTCAGCTCCCTTGCCCGCAGCCTTTTCTTCCCAGACTTGGTTTTCCTGTCCTATGCAGTTAACTTTGCAAAAAGAGTCTATGTATTCTTAATTATCTGCCTCTTGACCTCCTCAGTTTGCATGTGGAACCTCCAGTGGCATTGGTTATGGCAATTGCATTAAACATGGCTTTTTTTTATGATGTGTTTAGTGTTTAGATTCATTATGCAGCTTTCAACAGTGATGTTGCTGAGTGCATTGCATTGCAAGTTTAACAATGAAAGACAACATGATAAAAGTTGCTTTTAAATTGTGCCTAAGTTTATGTAATAGTATGACTGAAACTTAGAAGTAATAGCACTTTTCTTTGTATGTATTAAAACGGCAGCAGTGTGGTATAGTGTCTTGTTAGTTTTGAAATTCAATTAAATCAAGATGTAAAGTAAGTCAGAGACCCTTGGTTCAGTAAATATTAGTCAAGCGTATTTGGACCCACTTTAACATCGGTATTTGTATGGTTCTATCCAAGTGTGGTACCGTGCAACACTTGGTATCCTATTAAAAACTAAATTTGTCAGTTCTGAAAAAGCAAATTGTGTATTACCCACCACTGCACTCATGCAACTAACAAAACACATTCACGGGTCTCCTGTGTAATGTCCAATGCATGAGTCACAAATCAAATGGAAAAATAAAAGAATAAAAAAATAAAAAAAACAGACAACACAGGCTCTGAAACTTTTCTTTTTTATAGCTTGGGTAAATTATGACCAAATACAGCTCTGCCTTAGTCCCTCAGGGCCCAATTAGGTAACCAGTGTGTTTTGATGATGATTAAAACACACAAATTATGCTGCTATTATCAAGTTTACAGCTTTACTAAATTCAGCGTTCTGTGATAATTTTGGAACTTGTGTATTAAGTGCTCATGTAATCACATCTGAAGTGGATGATTGGAGTAGAAACAAGATGATTGCGACAGGAGCAGAAATGGCTGCGTTTAAAGGCAGTTGCCCTAAATAGTAAAGCCTGTTGTGAATTGTTGAGGTAGGGAATGGTCGTTATTTTTAAATAAATGTTACATACATGTATAATTTTTAGCTTCTTAAGTCTTAACATTTTTTTAAAAAACTGGCCAACTTAAAACGTACATCTCTTACTGTTAAGAAAAATACTGACAAGGTGTTTTAAATGATGGATTAGAAAGCACGGTACATTATTCTAGGATTTACTGAATCTTAGTTCTGTGTTAGATACAGTTAATCATAATGTACTGATTGATAAACTAGGAAGGTGGGTGCTAAATGATCAATGATCATAAATTCAAATTAACATAGATCATGATGGGTTCCTCGTGGATACATTCTTGAGCTGCTTTTGTTTAACATCTACAGTATATGCTCCACTGAGTGCAGATTATGGAGATGTACTGTATACGCTGATGACTCTCAAATTTAAATTTCTCTGTCGCTATATACATTGACAACAATTCATTAGTCGCTAAGGTGAAAATACTTCCAGCTTAATCTAGAACGAACAGAACTGAGGTGTTTATTGGTCCAAACGACATTTCAGATCTGGGCTTGGATAGACCTCAGGCTGAAAACCACAAATGACAAAAGAAACCTTGGTATTGTTATGGAATCACACCAAATGTTTACCATCCAAACAAAGTATTTCAATAAATCAGTCTACTACTTCTAAAAACAATGCCAGATAATTGAGATAATTACATGTAGAAAAGGATACAAAATCAGAAAACTGGTGTTCCCTGGATCAACACACAGTATTTACTTTCTTTGCTCCTCTTGTCTTGAACTTAATAAATAATAATTTGAAACAGAAAAGTATAATCAACTGCAGCTTCACCATAAAGTTCAAATATAATCTTATCAATTTATGTTTATCATGTCTAAACAATTTGACTTAAATTCCCACAGCTTTTTGGATGCATTTCCATTTTTTATTTAATTTTTTTTGCTTCCTGTCTCTTTGAGTATCAAGCACTTCGGACTGCTTTGTGTAATAGTGTAGTATGAATAAACTTACTTTACCTCACCTTGCCTTGGTGTGGTGTTGGAAGATCAAGAGGACGTCATGATGTGTTGCAAAATCTCTTCCAGCTGAATCTGTCTTCAAGCCAACTCCTTTGTACCCTTAAATCCCTTTGTAGCTGTTTGCGTCTTCCAAGCCTCCCCGCAGGCAGTCAGTTTGGGGGGCTCACTGGGACTTTGTCTGGAATAAAGTCAGTTGTCACGTCGCCTGCTGTTCCACTCGCCGGACTGCAGTTGGTGACGACTGCAGGAGGCTGGATCTATGCCAGCTTGTTTTATCACTTGAATTATCTTGCTTGCCCTCTTCCTCTTGTCATGTTTGATGTCCATGGAGAGTCAGTATTCATTACTAACATCCTCATCAACAATGAAAGTGGAGACTATGCTCTGCCCTTCTCACAGGCTGTGGCCACTTTCAGACTCCATTTGCACTTTTTGGCTCTTCTTATTGCACTCTTTAATTTACTAAAAAAGCCCTGAATCAAAAATCTGATGTTGATCTACCTAATCATGAATCTGTGAAGTGTAGTCAGACAGTTGAGAAAATGTCTCTTTCTTTGCTCTTCATACGGCCAGTCTAATCCTTTTTAGGATCTCCAGCTGCATCTTAAGTTCCATAAGAAGATTTCACTATTTGGAGGGATTTATGATGATTTTATTTTCATTCTGGTGTTTTTCTTTTTTAAATAAAAGGTCCACAGCCTTGTAGAAACAAAACTAACATTATCCATCTGCAAGCATGCTGTTCAGATGCCATGGCTAGAAAATGAGACAATAGCTCCAATTATTTGATGACAGATCTGTACTTTTTAAATACAGTGCAACAAATTTGAAGCAGTTTTGTAGATGTACCCCAACTGATATAATCATAAAAATATGTTGATCCCTAATCCAAACTATTCAGTGTTTGAAAAAAAACAACAACATATTTCCCTAAACCACAAATGGATCAGATCTTAATTTAGTAAGATAGAGTTAAAGTTTCTAAATATGTTGCATGTGCTGCAGTGATGCAAAATCCTTCTCCAAAACAAAATCCTTCTCCAATTCTGCTTCATAGCTGTTATTTTGGTGTTGGTCCTTCTGAACAATTATTACTAATCAGTTCATGGGCCTCCAGTGGTGAAAGGAAAAATGTTTCTTGTAAATTTTAGATGAAAGTGGTCTTTATTTTATAAGTAGCTACACAATACTATCACATTGTGAACTTCAGTGTTATTTGTCTCCTTTGTATTTATTTCAAAAGTGTATTCTCTTTGAAATTACTTTTTTCATTGTTCCTTTGTACATATCTAATGGGATTAGGTATTGCAATTTGCATAATTTGGATTACATTAGAAAAAATGTAATTATAACTGTTTTGCCACACAACTACAATGGTATTTTAGATTCAATAAAGAAAACTGCAAATGTGTTGTAAAAAGCATAATTGTAGTTTTATAGTAAGGTTAATCTTAAAGTATAAAAAATCTGTTTCAATTTAAATTAACATACTGATTTTATTTAGTAAGCCTATGTATTGTATTTAGTACTTTTATGACTTTATGAGGCATTTAAGCTTCATGTGTCAACTAACATTAATTGTTATGCTCATATTAATTGCTTCTGTTGGAGATTATTCACTTGGCTGAACAGAAAATAAAATTGGTTTTAGCGTCAAAACTAATGGAAATTCTGATATATAAAAAAACAACTTCTTTGACAATAACAAGGTTAAAAGACGATCACCAGCTTTCTAAATGACTCCCTTAGGCTGAAAGCATGGCTATTTTATATCAAGGTAAGGTCTTAATGCAGACACTAAATCGGTACTTTTTTTTCTAGATTGGTTAATGTATTTAAACACTTTGGCCCTTGTGTATTTATAGTTCAGTAACTCTTAAATTTAAGGATGTATTCTAACCTGGAAAGCACTTTGATCCTGACTAAAGGCAGACCCATTTTTTATTTGGTGCTTTCACATTGTACATTTCGAAAGTAAACAGTGACTTCTAGCAGAGCCATGCATGTGGCAATCGTTGCTCCAATTGGACCAAAGTGACAAGGCGTAGCACAGACTCCGAAATTTAATAAAACAAAGTTTGCCGTTCTGCATTCCTCATGTGCACATTTGTGCCTTTATTACAGCTGCAGTATCATTTTGACTCTTTTCTACTAGTTCTTTTGTGTTCAACAAACCAGAGACGTTTATTTTTCTCAACTCATGAACTCCCACTCTTGTTTAAGGCATCTACCATCCATCCATCCATCCATCCATCCATCCATTTTCTGACCCGCTTAATCCCTCATGGGGTCGCAGGGGTTGCTGATGTCTATCTCCAGCGTTCACCGGGCGAGAGGTGGGGTACACCCTGGACAGGTCGCCAGTCTGTCGCAGGGCAACACATAGACAGACAGGACAAACAACCATTCACACACACACACACTCACATCTAAGGACAATTTAGAGAATCCAATTAACCTAACAGTCATGTTTTTGTTTACTGCATCTTATGCCTTAAAATAACTTTGACAAAGATTTTTCACTGTAATCCAGCATTGTTCAGGAGACCACTTAAGCCCTATCTCCTTTGTTTCCCCTATAAACATGTCGAACACGACCACATCCTTGTGCTAGTAGTTGAGTTATGTGTGCATCAGCCTAAATATCGAGGAGGCACAGTGTCTAATTGCTCCAGGTCTGTCGATGGATCATTGGCTGTAGCATCCATGAAGTAGTAGCATTAATAACACTAAAGGCTAATGATTTCCAAATGTCCAGCAACGGTGGACCGTTAAATCCAAAAACAGACATACATTATGTTTTTTTGTATTAGGACTGGAAGTCATGAGCCTCAGAGTCTTTTTGGAAGTGGACCTAGATTACCTCAAAAAGTGGGTCTCGGTATGGTTGTTTAGTTTGGACCAGGGTTTGCTTGAGTGTATTCACACCTGAGCAAAAGGTCCACCCCAGGTAGGGAACTTTTTTTTTTTTTTTACACCCTTTCTCGATCAGTGTCTTCTTAATCCACGCTGGTGTAAAACTAACCACCGGTACTCCTGCAGTTTACAGTTCATGATACCCTTTACCATTGTTTCATCCTAAGCAGTTTCTAAACATACTAAGCAATCTCCTTAATCCTTACTCATTCTGATAGGAACAGTGATCAAATTTCTAACTAGAATTATCTTGTTGATTGTCACTAAAAGTGAAGTGTCAACTTGAAACTTGCCAATTTATATTTGACCAAATGCTAGAGGGAAAATATGTATGCATATAAATGCAATACTATGTCATTGACTTGATTTAAAAAGAAAAAGTCCTTCACAACTGTATAGATAAAGTATTAAATAAAGCTAAATGAACAGTAAAATGACAACAGGTCAAACCTTTTATAGATCTGAGTGTCCCCAAGCCTCTTTATTTGTTGCTGAACTTGTTCTATAATACTTTTCATAAATCTTCCACTTTACAGATGTCATGAAATAAATTTCTCAAGAAATATTCCTTTAGTTTCTGTCGCTGAAAATGTATATATATTGCTCCTTGCTCAGATTTGTGCCGTGTATTCAAGCATTTCGATGCCTGCTCTGTTCATGTATAAAACTCAGCTCAGCTTTTATATGAAAAGTACTGCTGACCGAGTTGTAAAACCTCCAGGTTCAATGAATCATCCCTCCTGTTCTTTTCCACTCCTTCCTTTTTTTCTTCTTGCTCTCTGTCTTCACTGTCCTTCACTCCCCCTCTTCATTTCTGTTTTGCCACATCATCCGTCTCACTAAAGCCCTAAAAATCAAGGAAGTATTTTCACCTCTTCCCTCTAGCATTTTATTCTCGCCACAGGTTTCCTACACAGTCTGGAAGGGTGACTGGTATAATTCAAATGGGTTTTTAGGTCTAGAAATAAAGGGAGAAAAATATGAATAAGATAAAATCTGTTGTCTGTTACATGTGCATCCATGTGATTGTCGATATATTCAAATGTCCATTCAGCCACATTTCATCTCTGTTCATCCGTCTATCAATGTCTTAATTTTTCCACCTGTCCATCCATCTAAATTTCCATGAATCCGCATGTTCAGCCATACATCTATTTGTGCATCTTTCTGTTTTCTGCCAGTACATCTTATCGTTCGTTCATCTCTCCATCCACCCATCCAAATTAGAGTCTGGGGTTAAACAATTATAAAAAAATGTGTGGGAATTATGTTTTTTATGTGCTGCTCCACTCTTTTTGGTACCCTTCTTATTTTTTCCCCCCTCATTCACATCTCTTCTTTAACATGAACTCCACATTAATTGCTAATCTTGGGAGACATAAAAGGCAAACGGAGAGGGTGTGAGATATAGTAACTGGCGGAGTTTCCCTTGCATGCAGGTTTGTGTGCACCACTGTGCATTTTGTGTGTGTGAGTGCATCTGCGTAAATGACAAATGTAGATAGTTCTACAGATGGCCCATAAAAGCAGCAGCTTGTAATGAAACAACTGAGACTGAAATCATGGTTATGGTGAACTGGGGAGAGAGTGGAAAATAGAAAGAGAGGTGGAGATAAATAGATAGGAAGATAAAGAGGAACTGGCTTAAAAGAAGTGTGAGTATGAGAAAAATAAATAAAAGAGGGCAGATTGCAATAAACTATGGAAAAGAGTATCCCCCATTGGACACTAAATAAAGTATTGTAATTAAACTTTGGGATTCTCACAGTAAGAGAAAGAAAAAGGGTAAGAGGGATGTATGTACCAGGAATGACTACATCTTTACATCAGGAGGACATGGAGGGAGGATGTGAGCAACAGACATTGTGAGGAGACTCAAACATTTTTCTTGCATCAAAATCGGACATGTACATGTGCTGTGTTTGAATTCTGTTTGCAAAAAGCAGAGAATTAACCTGCTAAACCACCAATGCAGTAGGAAGAGATGACATCTGACTTTCCCTCAGGCTATGGTGGACCCCAATATTAGCCAAGTGTGACTTTCAAAGTTAATTCCACATCGAGTGTGTAAATTGTACCATGGCTGTCTGGGTGGGAGTGATAGGGTACCTGAGTAAATTAAAGTCCAGTTATCTTCCAGATTTTTTTCCCTATGTTTTATTTTACCTAAAGGTTGCCATCAGGATATATTATGATATACATATTCAGTCCAGCAGTTAATGGGAGATAAAGCGCGCAATAATTGTAATAGTCGGATGTCAGGTACAACCTACTTAGTTGCAAAAATCAGACCATGGACAGATGAACAGATCTATACAAAAAAAAAAAAAAAAAAAAAAAAAAATCCACATAAGGACGAAGATGTTTCCACAGAATGGCATTGACAGCTGCTCCATTCCTCTCTACCAGTAAAGGCATGGTTGAATAATTTGAACTGATATTTACTTAAGGAAATGGAAAACTTTTTGGACAGAACTATTTCAATTAGAAGCTACAATTGCCTGGATAGAAAAACTGATTTGACAAAAAAAAACATATTTACAGACATAAATAGATAACATAGGTTTGATAGTGAATTTTATATTTTCTTTTAGTGATTTAATATAAATTAAAAAAATATTTTAAGATCTCTTCATATTACCAGGTTTATAAGTTAGGGGAGGATAACTTAACACTAACGCCTAACACATTCTCCTCGTAGCACATTTGCATGGATTATTTGTTATAGATGATAATCTTCTGATTAATCTGGAAAATAGAGGCCACAAAATCCCAGTTATACTGGGTCTATTCTGGAGTAAGTGTCATGGTATTTTTCTGGGATGAACCCGGACACAGCACCGAGACGGAACCCAACAGCCGAGAACTTGAAACCAGGACTGAGCACAGGAGCCAAAGACTGAGACCACGGCGGAACACCGGAACCAGCCAAACCAAACTGCGGGCTGAGTTGGAATGAAGTCTCTGGCTGTGACTTAGCTGGAACAGTGTTTCAGGCTGAGACTGGGCTGAAATGAGGTCTCTGGCCGAAGGTGAGCTGGAACAGAGCTGAAGCAGAGTCTCTGGCAGTGACTGAACAAAAATAAAGCTGAAGAAAAGTCTTGTGGTTACCTGAACAAAAAACAAAACTGGAGCAAAATCTTCTGGCTGACTGAATAAAACTGACCTGACACAGGATAGTGTCTGAAACGGAGCAGAAGGTGAACACTACGGACCGGCAGCAAGAACAGAATGAGGTGAGTATATATAGAGGTGACAACAGGTGGAAACGAATCAGTGATAATTACAGCCTGACAGGTGGAACCAATCAGGCTGCGCAGGGAAGAGAGAGAGGAAGTGAGATTTAGCTTGCAGCCTACAAGCTGCATCCTGACAGTAAGTAGATATTTTTGAGCATTTTAAAAACTGGAATGTATATATTCTCTGCCCTTTTGCCATTCATACTGGCTTTGTCACGAAGTAAACACTATTCAAACTACTGTCCTAAAATATGCACCCAGCTCGTTCAAGTGGAAAACGTTTTAATCATATCCAATTCAGCATTTAAATATGTATTTAAATGTGTGAAACAGCCCTATATCTACCTGTCAAATCAGAAGCTATAAAGTGGAATGCCAACCTCAGCTCATAAGGACAATAGGAACAGGGTGTTAATGTTACTTAGCAACACTGCAACATAAATAAAATGCTTCAACAGCTAACATGGACACCTAATGGGCTAAATTATTATTGAGAAATTGCAAGGTTAACAAAGCTAATCAGTTTAAAGATCTTTTCATATACTTCTTATAAACTGACTACGGAGCTTCAACAGAGAGATTTTTTTTTTTCTGTAAATCTGACTGACAGTGTTGAGTGATTGACCAAACACGGATTATTGTTTGAAATGTCTAATTGGCGCTATCTACTTTGAGGGGGTTTGAATTCTTCTCACAATATTATTCCACACTTATTTTTAATGCACTTTATATACTGTAAATGCATGAATACAGGTTGCCCTCCAACTTTTTGTGTCTTTTAGGGGCGTCCAAGCCATAGTTAATTAGTGAGTCCAAACTTCATCTGTCTCTCAAGTTTGCAATGTGTCCACGATAACAGCAGACATCCCTGTAATTTGGGACATTGCAAGAGCTAGCAGATAGCATGGACTCTTTTAATCAATTAGATTCTGCTGCTGTCACTTTTGGAGCATGTGGTCATAAAATGCTAAACTTCAGGCTTTGTGCTGTATACACTGTGCAGCGACGATTGCGTCCACCTGGATACCAAGCTTCTATCACTGCTGATTTGGCCCAGAGTCTATAAATATCCACAACTGATACAGTGTCGTTGAACTTGGGAATGAATGCTGATTGTATCCTTCCCAGGTGTTGGAGTAAATTGGTGATTTTTCTCCTGCGGGAAAAAAGCTTGAAGGAAAGCGAATGGGGGGGTCAAATGAGGCAGAAAATACAGGAAAAGTTTATTATGAAGATGATGGAACGCAGGCTGTAAGCGAAGTGGCTAAAATGGGTTTATGTTGCCAATAGCACATTTCTCTACAAATAGGAATTTGTCTTTGCTTGTGAGTAAGTGTGTGTGTTGGTGAAAGTAAATGTGTGCCTGATAGGATACTGAAGAACAAACATTCTGACACTGAGTGGGGCCGTGCTGACTTGCTAAATCGATAGGCCAACAGGTCGCGACACTAGGCCAACCTGACATCCAATCACAATACAACACAGGGGATGGCCGCAGTGATGGATGACCCTGGTTGTGTTTGTGTGAATGTGTGTACCCATGTGCTTGTAACCAAGTGTGTCTCATCAGTGTATGTTTCTCTGTCACTGTGTGTGTGGAGATAAGGAGGGTGGTGATTGGAGGGATTTCTCTGAGGGTCTTTAGCAAAACGGTTTGCTTCTGGCTATTTTTGCTCTGTGTGGACTAAGAAAAAAGTACAACTTCCCAGCAAATGCTTCCAGAATGTCTGTAGGGCATACAGGGACATGCATGTCTTTTTTTTTGTTTCCATCTTCAGAGATATACATTGGCAAAGTTTTACGGTCTTATTTTAATAAGCTTGTTGAGATGATGTTAGGAAAAGGGTGATCTTAAATTCTATACTTTAGCAATTAGCTGTATTACTAAGGTCATTGGTCAGAACAGTGTTGAGCATGCAAATTTACAATCTTCATTTCTCACTGTGGGACATTATGTCAGACTAGCTATTTCATGTTTTAACTTCAGGATTACTAAATATAAAGAAGAAAATTTCCTGATGCCCGAAGGTGCAACATTCATTTGTTGAAACCATTATATGCAAGTCTAAATGGGATGGGAATGTCCAGCCATAATGCCGTTCATAAAGAAGAAAAAATTTGTGTGGGCTTTGATGCAGATGTAGATGAAGATGTGCTTATAACAGCAAAAGAAAAAAATCCCTTGTAATGATGCTAGTTGAACAGGTAAAGTGTCATCATCCACAGTTAAACAGGTCTTGTCCAGACGTGGTCTGAAAAGCCACTCAGACATGAAGGAACCTTTGTCTGCAAGCAACTAGAAAAATCTACTGAATTAGGATAAAGTTTTTTCGAATTTGCATGTTTTTTTATGATAGGCATTTAAAACTTGTTTAATTTAAATTTGTTAACTTTATTGTTAAATTAACTTTTCATGTTATCTATGCTATAAGTTTAACTGATTGAAATATTTTATAAACATTCATGTAAATATAAGAAACACAACACTGGAAAGCAAACATTCTCAGAGAAAATTTCTACCACACTTTTCAGATTAAAAGGCACACTTAAGATCCTGAAATCAAAAATTCATGGTGTGCCTTATAATCCGGTGCGCCTTATATATGATTACGGTTGTGCTTACTGACCGATTTTATGTGGTAAAATGAGCTCAAAAATCAGTTAAAATGTCTAAGTACGACTTTGGTCATATTTTGAGCTGTCTACAAGACTGCCTGACTGTAATATCAGAACTCAATTTTTACAACCGACTATGTGGTCAAACACTACAAACTTCTCGTCATCATTAAGTCTTTACATTGAACTATTTTATATGTGACACAGAGTTTAATACACTGAGCGGCTCTATGCAGGCGATAAACAAACTGTTAACTGGTGTGTTTTGATAAACTGATTGGAAAATACATGTCCAAAGAATTCCCTTTTCCATTAAACTTTAGAATGTTACAAATTAGTGAGAGATCCATTAAAGCCTACGATGAAGGCAAAAAAAATGTGTTACAGTGAAATAAAATTACACTTACCATGAGCAAAATTCTTTCATTTTTTGCGTTTCTAGTAAGAAATTGATAAACTTGCACTTTGACCTTTCCCTCCAAGTTTCATTTAGAAGCCCAGTGAGCAAAATCCGTTCAATTCTGTCCATTCTGTTCACTTTTATTTCAGCTTCCTCCCTTTTTACCTTATTAACTCCATCTATCCTTGTAGTTTCATAGTTCTATCTATCATGCTGGGTATACCCTCTTTGTCCCAGCTCCTCCAAAAGCCCCCCCCCCCACTCCCATCTTTCTCTCAGTGTTTTCGCCTCCCCCTCACCCAATCTGTGCAGTCGCGGCTCCAACCCTCCCCAGCCTTCTATCTGTCTGAATAGTTTCATAGTTGTATCAATCAAGTTCAAACTATAAGACCGGAGTTGCTCCCTGTGCTCTCATCTAAGTCCTGGTTTATGACTTGTAATACTTCTTCACCCACTCGCAATTCGTCTTTGCGTCTGTGTATGTGGTTGTTTATATGAGCACAGTGGTTGTGATTTTGGATACGAACTGAAAATGGATCTAGAGGGGGGGAAAAAAATCATTAATACTTTTGCTTCTCTTGTCTGAGGTAGTTTTGGCAATTTTATTTCAATCAAATGTTTGTTTTACAGCTACAACATGCTCACAGATAACATTTTGAGTTTTGAAGGTTTCCAGATTTCATAACTTCACAACATAAATTTCAAATTGGGTGTATTGAATGGGAGTCTGGCCTTCATGATTTTCTCAGCAAGAAAATATGTTCTTCTTGCACACCTGCCATGAAAGTCAAACTTGTGTGCTCTCCTTCTGATAAGACAAGCATGGACTTTCCGATCATTTTCACATCATATCCTGGTAAAATGTTGTCTTTAGTTTAAATAGATCTTCAAGAGAAACCCTGGCTACAAAGATAGTTCAACAAATAAAATGTATGTCCAGTACAACAAAAATATAGCCTAGGCTCAGTGCATAGGCTATATCTTTAAATGAAAAGGAGAAACAAATGCTACAGCAGAGCAAAAAGACAAAGCATGACTAACTAAGTGAACGTCTTTCTTGCTGTATGTTGGTGAAGATTCTCAGTCATCCAGGTCATGATCAATCAAAAAAAGGTTAAAAAGTAAAGCTTGGAACTCCACAATATTCCAGACATTTTGAATTGATAAAGCTTCCTGGAAGGGAAGCAAAATGTCTTCAGCTTCAGGATAGAAGTCCGGTTGTTTTATTTTTTAACCTTATTTGGCTTGAACTCTTCCTTGCTGAATGCATTAATACAACTCTTAATGTAAATTTCAAAACTGCTGATCTACAGCCTCTTTAAAAGTAGTTTTCAATAGGTTTCAATAATTTGCCAACTCAGTTTCTTCCTTTTTTTTTTTTTTGCATTTTGAAACATAACTCACAAAAAGGAAAGGCTATCTTGCAGAGCCATACCGAATGTTTGATTTTGTAACGAGCAATTATCAACCAGCAAATGGAAAATTAATTACAGAAGAGAAATTTGTACCAGGTGCACAAGAATGCAGGTGAATCGTGAGGAGAGGCCTGTGGTTTAAGTAAATATTCGTTCTGTTTCTAAGGGGGGGAAAAGGAGCTACATTTCTAACCTGCCATTCTTATTTTGGTAACACTGAGTCTTAACACATTTAAAAAAAATAATCAACTGTATTGTCTTTCTTTTACAGAACTACACAGTACATCTTGTGGAAATCCAGGTGTTCCACCAAAAGCTGTGCTAAGTAGTGGCGGCCGTTTCGCTGTAGGAGACCGGGTGCAATACAGCTGTGTTCCTGGTTACGTCCTAGATGGCCACGCCACGCTCACGTGCATAACCAATGCAGCAAACATCGCAGTCTGGGATTTCCCTGCTCCTATATGTCGAGGTACGCATAAAATAACTTGTTTTTTTTCATGTGCATGAAACATGAAGAGTTTTTTTTCATTCTAAAACCTGCTCTCTACTGACGTAAAATAAAAAAGCACAATGGTGCCAGAAATTCAAAAAAAAAGAAAAGAAAAAAAGAAGTAAGTGCATACAATGTATTGATTTGCAGTTGTGAAAATAGGTGGCTACCAAAAATGGTCAACGTGTATACAGTCGCATGAAAAAATTAGGTAACTCAGTAACAAATAAATTCTTAGGCAAGAAATTGTCAAAAATGAATGTAAAGTCTTAATTGGTTGTACTCATTAAACAAATGATATAAACAACAGTGCATATTCTAAGGAATAAGGTAGCAAGTCCTACACCCATTGGTTAAAAGGACTCCAGTAAGCACTTCCCAGTTTCTTCTAAAAAAGAAAGGAGAGTTTGGTGATTCTCATGTAACTAAATCACCAAAAATAGTTCAGCTTTAAACCTTTTTACAAAAAAAAGGTTTAAAATTTTCCTCACGGTCCCTGTGAAACATTGAAGGATTCATTGTGGATTCATTGTGTCACACCCACGCTTCACAGCTGGAAGGAAGTTCTTCTCCTGGAAAGCTCTATTTGGTTTATGCCAAAAAAGTTCTTTGTTCTTTTGCACAAAAATAAAGTTTACACTGTCCCCAAAGAACATTATTAAGAACTTTCTGAACATTATTCCAGAAATTCTGGTTTATGTTCTTTCTGACATACTTCTGTCTGGCCTTGATGCTTTTCCTAAGCGTGCAAAGGTTTTCTTCTCACACACTTGCCACTAAAATTTGTCTTGTTCTGATAGGAGAGGCCTGCACTTTCATATCAACAATATCAAGAACCCTGCTGTATGTGTTATAATAACACAATTTCAGGGTTTTTAAAGACTTCTCTTTCACTCGTAGACTATTTTCTGTACAGTGAAGCGAGACCTCTTTCATACCCCTTACCAGACTGATAAATCACTACAATGTTCTGCTGGAGCTCTCAGACGACTATTTAGATCGTGTTCACTTTCAGTTTACAATGTAGGAGCATGCCAAATTCAGTCCTCTTGGTTTAAACAGAGTGGAACTCCTTAAAAATGCAGAGTAAGGATATTCTAATTATGTTCGCCTTATGTGAAATACATTTTTTAAAAATGTAATCCCTAATTTATTCCTTCAGAATAAATCAGAAATCACATTTGTCATTACAAATGAGCAAAAAAACAGTTAAAAGGTGATTTTGTCAACTTTAGTTGTTTATGAAAATCACTTTGTAATTGTTTGATTTTGTTTTAAAATTGTTAAAATTAACATTACCTATCTGTACATGCAAATATTTTTGAAAAGCACACCGAATTTTAAAGGGTTCCCTAATTTTTTCACGACTACCTCCAAAATTTTTAGAGCAAAAGTGAGCGGTTTTAGAATAAAACTCTTTGTATACATATGTGAATTTATGTGTATATGAATATATGTGTGTGTATATATCTATATATATGTGTATGTAAATGTGAAGGTGACAGGAAGACAGACAGACACCATGTGTACGCATGTGAATGTTTCAAGGATGACAGACATCCCAAGAAGTCGCAGAGAGGTAGTGTGAATGTGTGTTGTTTCTTTCATCCCTCACCTCCCCGATCAAAAGATGTGTGTGGGAGAGAGGCCTGAGATATGAGAGATGTGAAATACATCATATGGTAATCTTTATTTTTAGATTTATATACATTACTTTGTTTCATCCCAAAGTAGAGTTCCTGTGCTCTGTGGGATGCAAATGTATGCTGTGTAGGTGGATGCAAATTTGGTGATAATATTAATGCCAGAAGGCACATAAGATATAGACGTGTGTTGATACAGCGAGCTTTAAACATGAGGTTTGTTTTATTCATATAAAAGCAGAAGAACCTTTTAAATAAACACTTAAGTTTTTATGTTGGAGCTTCAGTTCAGTTGATTATATCTTAGTTACTTTGTTGTTTTTACTTCCCCATTTCATCAGAGAGAAAAAATGCATGCCCTTATTCAAAGGGAAGGTTGATGTGGAATTGGAGTTATGTTATCCTACTAAAGGTTTCAGTCAAGTTCAGGTAAGATTCAGCTTAATCAGTTTTAACAAATCTAATTCATGTAAATAAGTATCTGTAAGAAAACAACCAGAAGGAACTCAGAGCACAGCAAGCTACTGTTAGAGACAAAATAGAGGAGTAATTAAGAGGTTTGTTTTTGCTGTAAGGAAATGGGGGCAACAACAGTTTTTTAGCATTCCTAACCAAAGATGTTAAACTATGACATAAATTCAGTTTACTAGGAGATGTAGCTACATTTTCTGGATGGACATTATCTAAGCATTTTCTTCTCAAAATGAACCAAGATGAAGGTTCAGCAACTTCATTGTGAGACTCAACAAGTATGAGCAGCCACATCATAAACTGTTATTGTCTTATTACCCCGGGTCTTGTGAGTGATTCTTTCAGAGAAAAACGCAGCAGTGGTTCACTGGCTAAGACCTAATCTCCAGTGGTGTTGCTGGCAGAGCTTAGCCCTCTCACTCAGGGGGAGGAGTAAAGGGATGCTCACTGCTTAGCTGTTGTTATCATGTGAAGCTGTGAGCTAATGCATTGATGCTAGGTTGCTCATTTCATATTTTGTGCATTGAGCGTTTTCTTTTGCTCACTTTTTTTTTCCAATTAGTTTATTCGAATGCACATATAGTCTGAAACATCTCTAATGGGCAATGAAGAGAAATAAATGTATCCAAACATATAACCCAACACTACTTGCTAAATGAAAATAATGAAATGGTAATGGTAATCATAATTTGAAAAGTAATATTCATAATAATATTATAAAAATATTACATTATTGCAAATTAAGAAAAAAAATAATGTCAATTAAATGGTCCAGGTTGAACCCCAAATCTCACCCAATGACCACTAGAGATAGGCACTAGTCCCCACAATCCTTTTAGCCTTAACAGACCAGGGGTCTCATTTATAAAAATTAGCATGGAATCCATACAGAAAGAGTACGTACGCCAAGGAAAAAAATGGCTTACGGCAAAAAATATTCAGATTTACTAAACCAGCATGCAATTTCCCTTTCTAGATCACAGCTGTACCTGAACGTTTGCGTACCTGGTTCTGTCTCATGTTCTGCCCTCTACACGCCCAGATTCAACCATAAATGGTCAATGCAAAGCACCTCATGAATGTTAATGTGGATTATAATGAGTCAGCTGATCGTTTTTTTTTTTTTTCTATCATGGTAAAATATCAACCACAGGGGCAAAAACTAAGAAACTGTGAAAAAAAACACACACAGAGGAGTTTATTAAATATGTAAATCAGAGGTAAAAGCACATATGTTGCCCACATTAAAATAGCTTGGCAAAAAGTTAAATTGATACCAGTTTTAAACACCATGTTGAAACTCCTCTGAGGCTGTGCTTTCAGACCGATAATCTGAGGATGGAGGGTGACCATGAGGAATGAGTGGTCTCCCCCAGACGATAAAGACCCCCCCCCAAAAAAAAACAAAAAAAAAAAACAATAAATAATAATAATTAAAAAAAAAAGCTGTTTAGAAAGCTGATGGGTTGTGGAAGCTCAGCTAAGTGTGCACCTTCTCGGTGCTCTGTTTGGACCCAGAAACTGGGGCGTTGTAGCCACTGTCCCCTGTAGGTTATAGCAGAATGCAATGCTTGGAGTCTAAAGCGACATATTGATCTGTCATCATCATTGGTCAGAAAACCGCGTTCCCTTCTAAGTCCTCCATTTGCAGGTCTTCCAGCAGAGTCAATGCATGGCATTTGACCTAATCACAGTTTTGTCCGTTAATCTCACCCTGGTGATCATCAGGGGGAGGAATGGAATGGTAGAAAACTCAGATGAAATGTTGTGCAGACTTTTATTTCAGAATTTAGACGGCTTATAGGTATTCTTTTATTTATTTGAACGGTGCTTATGTGTAGTTGTAACACCAGAGCAAGCATGAATAGAGCAGTGGTTTTGAATGCTTATGATGAAGTCATAAGTTGATATGGAATCAAATTGAGCGTCTGAGAGGAATCATCAAGTAGTTTGGCTGTAATTCACTACTTCACCATCTGCGTCAGCAATTTCCCCCGTCTTGAAAATGAACATATATGCATGGGACAGAGTTGACGTGAGGATTGCATATTTTCCTGTTGAGTTTTTTTTTTTTTTTTTTTTTGATAGATCCCAACTTTTGCGTGGAAAGTGACGTACGCAAGTTTCAGGCCCCATTTTGTGCATACGCAAGCTTTCTAAATGAGACCCCAGAGTTTTTTTTCTTTAAGTTTATGACAAACTTTAAATAGGACTTCTCATAGCCACGTTTGTGGAATTCATGAATAATAGTTATCTAGATTCCCATGGCAACTGGGCAATGTCTCAGTAGGTTTGTTAGTACTGGATGTTATGTAGAGTAAAAAGAGTAAAAGTAAACATTCCACTAGTCAAAGCTTTTAAGAAAATTCTAAGTTATAACATATTATAAGTATAAAGTATTTTGCAGCCCCCATGTATGTACAAGCAGAGCAGAGTTTTGTGTTTCATCTATAATGGGATGTTCACTGGTCAAGATTTTTGGTTTAAAGGACGGCGAGAACACAAGATGATAATTGAAGTAGGAGTAGATGGAGATGAAGCTTGTTAGCAGCAGATCAGGGCTTAAGAGCTGGCAGAACTGGATCTGAAGACAGTCCTGGCCTCCGAGTTTGCTAAAAGTGTTTAAAACTTTTTGTGATTGTACTAATCTTGTATTTTCTAAGTGTTTCACTGAATCTGAAGAGCTGGCGTTGAGCAAATGTAGAGCTTATTCATGGAGGGTGATGATTGGAAACAGTTGTGCCTTGGCCCAACTCATGAGATACTGCTTCTGGAGACAAGGAGGAGACCGCCTAGCCAGTCAGCATCCTTATGACAAAAAGAGTTGAAATATACATTGGAGCTTGATATTTAAGGGCTTTATAAGGACGAGATGTGTTTAAAATTGCTTTACATATTCTCTAAAGAGTCAATAAAAAAACTACATTTACGTACTCTCAGATGTATACCAAGATTACCAGGGAGCCGGTGCAGAGTCAGTCTTTACATAGACAGTAGAGTAAACAAACATCTGTTCCTGTTCTAGTTGCAGCATCAAACGTGTTAATTCATTAGCAAGTAAGCTGTTCAGCACACGGAAATACACATTTGATATGTTTCAGCAATTCTGACGTGGTCTCTGTGCCGGCATTCCCATGGCGCCACAGCAGGTTTGTTTTATCTGTTGTTTCTGAAATGGAAAGAAAAAGGATCACAATGACTGGACTAGAGAATGGTATGCTACAAAACGCAAGAGTATGATGTAAGGTTTCCAATGTCTTAGATACAATGACATGAACCATTCAGAAACCTAAATGAGAAAGCGATCAACATTAAAGACAAGCATGCCTTATGTTTGGTGTGAGTTTTAAATATTCGTTCTGCAAGAATTAAGTGATGGATATTCCACAGTGTGACGTTAAATAGAGTGTTACACTTCGTGCACTTCCTTCTACTTTTCTTGATTCAGCCACACTCTTGGAATTATTGGAGCTATGTTTTAGATTACATTTCTTTATCTTTACCAATAAACAGTTTTTCAACGTCCCCTTTCTCCTCATGCAGTTTACAAGTTATGTCACTGCAAGCTCATTTAAATCAGCAGCAAAAACACATACACATTACTCTGAGGAGCAGTGGAATTAACAACATTGCTGTTTTCTTTATGTTGCTGCAGAAGTACCCACACAAATAAATACGGAGGTAAAATGAAGATTATAAGACATTTGTCCTTTCTCCAAACTCTTATGTTGCCTTTAGATAATTTCAAATTCTCTTTGACTCATTTCCATATTGGTGACTTTGGAAATGTTCCTTAGAAAATGTAATAATTTCATAAGGACTGGCTAAACACTCCAGACACAAGTATTTTATTACTAATCCCATACCTTACCTAACCTCACCAGATATGTTGACACTCTTTTGCAATCAGGAAATAATAATTCACATTTTTAATTACCATAAAATGTGATATGAATAGCAACTACTATAGCAAATATTAACATTCTATATTTCAAATCAACCTTCATAACATATAGCTTGAGAACCTCTTCTAAAAACATTGATTTGACTTGCATACTTTTTAAATTGACCACCACCCTAAAAGAGCTCTTTGATACTATATCTGTAATATAAACTAAGTTTGAGCCAAGTTTAACATTTCTATAAACTGCTGTTATAGATGCCCACTAAGACCAAAACTATAACATTACTGGTTTACTGATCTTGCAGGTAAAGAAAAGCCTATATCAAACAGAAGCTTTAGTGCATCCAGGGAAACTCGTTTTTTTTCCCTGTCACTTGTGGCAATTAATAAAAGCCTCTAATTTGCATCACATTTTGCTGTGCTGTCTGTTTTCTTACAATGCTTCAACATTTAAGTTTACTCCTGAACTTTTCTTGATTTTTTTTTTCTGCAAGCATTCAAACCGCTTTTGTAAAGACTTTTTATTTTTCAGACCTCAGGCACCAAACAAATGCCACTATCAATTTATGCTACAATTATTTGGATAAGTCATGGGGCAAAAAGTCAAAGTTTAAGTAGTTTTTCTTGGCTTAAAAAAAACAAGCAAAAAAACAGTAACCAGTCTAGATGAAATAATAATGAAAAATGTTTGTATACATTTGTATACGTTTGTATACAATGTTTGTATGCATATATAACTGCTTTTAATTAACTTCAGAGGATCCTATATAACTGACACATTTAACCTGCCACTGGCAGAAACCATGCATTAATTACAGATCTGAACTTTCCTGCTCCTTCTAAGTGCATTCTGGTTGGAGAGCTGAGAAGGAACCTGGTGTTAGTCATTGAGAGGAAGGACTTCAACACAAAGGAGAAGGCACTCTAAACATCATCACTTTTAGATAGGGTCTGCAGATTGATTCACAGTATTGAATTTGCCCTGTTTTCTCTTTAGTAATCCAATTCCTTTTTTAAAATACAATTAGATAAACCAGAGAAGGACTGCTGTACTCTAGCTAAAAGTTACAGCAGTCAGCAGGAGTTGTAGCCCTGAGGAAAAAAAAGAGAAAAAAAAGCTAATGATTGATTGTGTCACGCTTAGCAGCAGCAACAACCATCAAGCATTAGCAATGAATTGCTAAGAGTCTTTTACGTCACTGTGGATGAATTTTGACACACTTTTCTTTGTAGAATTGTTTTAATTTTGCCACATTTGTGACCTTAAATAGTGTATAAACACACTACTTATGGTTATGCCACATCATTTCCATGTGATTTGAATACACACTTTGTTTTTGCCACTTTAAAACCTTTTTTTTTTAAGCCAATCATCATTCATTCTGGATAATTACCCTAATACACAACCAAAGTACACCTGAGTTTAAAGTATATAGCATGTAATATGCTTATAAAAAATAGCAAAAACCATTTGATCATGATACAATTAGTTTATTTACACCAAGCCACCATCTTCATAGTGTTTTGATTGTCCTTTTTGAGCTGAAAGATAACTTGCTTTTGGGCGTGATTAACAAATATAAACAGACATGGCAACATCTAGCGACAGTATCGCAGAACTATCATAATGCCAGTTTGCTTAATTTATAAATCAGCCTAACCCTCTGCAATGCTTTGCAGTGAAGCGGCTGCTCGGCATGATCAATAACCAAACGTTATTAATTGAATAAACCAATCTACAGTAACTTTAGGAGCCTCATATCAGAACATTTACTTACGTTAATCAACTCTGTGGTCACATCTGGGCCTGGCAGGTTTAACGTCTGCTTCAATGAACACCAAAGGTCATACTGGATTCCCAGCGACATTCCTGTCTTTTTCCTCTTGGAATCACACTCATCATGCTTTTTTTCACGGGATCTTGGACCATTCTTCATTGTTTCGCTGGGAGATGCTAATAACCATTAGCCGCGTCCTTGTTTTAACCCCAACTGCACATGTGCAGTACGAACTTCCGTTAAAATCATAAATAAACACGAAAGGCTTTATTTACTAACAAACTGAGCAAAAACAAAGCATAAAACACCAAAATAACTAATACGACAGAAGGATGTGATAATATTTCATAAAAACTTTGTCTACAACCAGAGTGAGCTACTGACATATACATTTTAAAAAAGTCAAATAACATGGCTATGCACCTCAAATTAAACTGATGGATGGGCATTCTTCTAGAGGATTTTCTAATTGTAGAATTTAATAAGCCCAACACCATTTTACAATCACTACCATGTGTGACTGTAGATTTGATGTTCTTTTTCTGATATATTAGTTTTTTTTATGAGACAAATTGTTTTTACATCACTGTATGGTAAATGGACTGTATGGATTTTATATAGTGCTTTCCTACTTATAGACCACTCAAAGTGCTTGACATCACATTTACCCATTCACACTCACTAATCCGCACACATAGATATACACAGATGGGAAGATTGGTAGGCAAGTTGAGGTTAAGTGCCTTGCCCAGGGGCACATTGACATTTGACAGGGAAAAGCTGGAATCAAACCTGCAACCTTAAAACTACTAGCAAACTACTCTATCCCCTGATGGTGTTTTTTTTTTAACAAGATGAAAAAGTGAAGCCTAATCATTTCTTCTAGAAGGTATTGACAAATGGCACCATCACTTGGGCAGTTTAGAAGATATAAAACTTATCAAGTTGTAGTTCAAACCTTTTTTCTTACTAGTAAACATAATGTTTTCTTTATGTAATGCAAAGATGCTTAAACCACACAGAGACAACTTTAAATACTGATCCATGATGTATTTTTCAAATATGAAATAACATCTTTAAGTCTTCTACATAAAACTTACATAAACCTGAAAGCAGTTTCAGTCTTTCTATGGCTAAGTTATAATTATAAAATCAATGTACAGCATCAACTAAATTACCAACTATTCAGTCACCAGCCTTGACTTGCTAATTCATTTAACTGACATCCCCTTCTTAGTCCATAGGGTTCGATATGACGTTGTTCTACCCTTTGCCAATATAACAGTTGCGACTCTTCTGGGAAATCTGTCCACATGGTTTGTGTGTGTGTGTTTACGGGATTTTTTGACAATCCTTCCAGAAGCACATTTGTATGGTCATATGCGGGTGTTGGTTGAGAAGGCCTGGCTCTCAGTCTCAGCTGTAATTCATCCCAAAGGTGTTCGATCTGGTTGAGGTCAGGACTCTGGGCCAGCCAGTCAAGGTCATCCTCAACAAACTCTTTTATCCATGTCTGCATGGACGTTGCTTTGTGCACTGCTGCACAGTCAAGTTGGAATAGGAAGGGGCCATCCCTGAGCTGTTCCTGCAAAGTTGGAAGCATTGGGTTCTCCAAAATCTCTTGCTTGCTGCAGCATTCAGAGTTCCTTAGACTGGAGCTAAGAGGCAAAGCCCAGCTCCTGAAACACAACCCTACACCAATGTAGATGTTGGTGTAGGACGTTGAGTGCTTTACCCAAAACTGGAAATGCTATTGAGCATTTTCATGTAAACGTAGCTTTTATTGTACTGAAATCAAACTAGTATGTATTGACCTGACATTTTGATGACCTGTGATGCAACTTTGAGTAAACTCCAGTGTCATCTTTTAAAACCATTATGTAATGTTAACTCCAGCAAACCCAACCTGCCACTGATTTCTATTAAACTTATCTACCACACATGCACCCCCACCAAATATATTTAATTGCGGTTCAATCCTTGTAGGACTGATTTTATAGCATCAGGTTCCTTAGTTACATGCTATTCTAGATAGCTAGGAACATTAACATCAAATGTTACTAGATTGTATCATTGTTACAAGAAATAAAACTCTAGGGTTGTATCATTCATCCCTAGTTGCACATCATATGAAGGCCTGAGTTGGCACAGATGTATCACACAGAACATCTTTTAATTGTAAATACAATAGTTAAATACATAAAGACATTAAAAACTCATATAAACAGAAGACGAGTACTAATTGCCTTGATGAGATGCATACTGCATAATTGTAGTTATAACAGTCATCAGTTATGTTTTTGACCTTATCATAAAAGATAAAGCTTGTATGACAGACAATGGAAAATAGTTTTTTGAAAAAAAAAAAATGAAGTTTTGCTTTGAATTCAATGACAAAACCGTAAGATTGATTTGTTTTTCCTTTTTAGATGTGATCTGTTCGTGCACAACAAAACCCCACCAAAAAATGTCAGTACCATGTCGTGTTGCACTAAAATATTGCCCGGCAATAGTGAAGCAGTAAACTGTAATTTTGGGGCTAGAGGAGGAAGGAAGAAGGGAGGGAGAGGGCTGAAAGCGAAAAGAAGCAAATGGCAACTTGTCAGTGCTGGATTAGTAATGTCCCTGTCTTTCTGTCAGGGAGGCTAAGAGGAGCTAAGCTACTAATTTGTTCACACCAACTCAGAAACACACATCCGCGACTATTTACACCCCTTGTCAATTACACATCACACACACACACACACACCCACACACACACACATACACAGATACAGACTTGAGTTGTATACTGTTTGCGGTTGTGCGTGCTGACACCTAGAGGCATTCATACCAACCGTAATAGCTTTCGATCAATTATTCAGTCATGCAATCAAATGCCTGGAGATGCAGTGCTTTTAGCTATGGCACCAGTAATGTGCTTTCTCTCTTTCTGTTTTCCTCTGTGAATATGTGATTCATTAATCTTGTCTCTTTACATTACATGCTGTGCTTAAATTATCATGCAATATTTATGAATATAATATTCAGGATTTAATCCATATTCAAAAGGCAAAAAAAAAAAAAAAAATATCTGCGTTCTATTAACTGTAATCTGTGACCTCCATGACCAATGGCTGTTGTAGGTGAATGCCCTATTCATTTGACAATGATGAACTGATCATATATTTTAACAGATGGTTTGTAGAAAACTACTTTATTTTTGACATGGATTTCTGGTTGTTGCAGTACAAATCACTGACCAATGATATTAACTTAAAAACACCTTTCTATTTGTTTACCTCCAAAGTTTTCTTAAAACTCAGATCACTACTGTACTACTGCTTAGGCCCCAGAGATCTTGATGTGGGCAGCCATTTTCCTTACTTGTATGATAGCATTGAGAAGGACTGTGGTGATAATTCCACAAGATATTATGATATTGCTGTGGATTTAGTCATGAGGTGGCTTAATGATACAAATTACATCAAGGATAAAATGGTTTAGATCAACCTATTTCTATTTTGTTTATTGTTCTTCTCAGAAACAAAAAAGCCCGAGACACAAAGACTGTAGACTTGACTTTTAAACTGATTTCAGGTCATTTCAGGATAAACCAATGCAAACTCACCTCTATGCATCATGGATCAGTAACCAGTAACTGTCCTGTGATCTTTAAAAAAAAGTGCCCCAGAATATGAAACTTCATATACATATGCAAGAATTACATTATGTGCATGTGTGTTTGATTAGAATGCTTGTCAGGCCAATTTTGCATTTGTCAGGATGAACCATTCTGCTGTAAAAGGCCATCAGGGAACATCATTTCCACACAGACTGATCTGTGACCATGCCCATGTGCAACAAACTGCAGTACACTGTATATTCTGACAACCTGTGTCCGAACTAACATTAATTTCTTTTCCAGTGCAAAAGCAGCAGCTCATCTGTCAACATGTCTTATTCCTCAGACCAATTTTAATTTAATTGAGACTGACCATTGCAAACCAGGGACACCTCACAAGTGCTGCACTTTTGGTGATGCTCTGACCAAGTCATCACATATTTTTACGCTTGCCAATTTTTCCTTGCTCTAACACATCGACTCTCAGGGCAAAATTTCCAATTGCTGCCTAAGATATTCCACTCCCTAACAGGTGTCATAATAAGGTGGATAACCAATGTTGGATAATGAGTTTTCATTTTACTTATGAGTGTCTAATCACAATACTTTCATTGTTTATGTCTAAAAAGCCTTATTGAAAATGTAAGAAATAAAAATGCACAATGAAAATATGTTGATTCTAAGCAAATTTGCCTTTTAGAGCTGCTCAAATCAATTTCCCATGGCATTTTCTATTATATTCCCAAAGTATTTTTTTCCCCCAAACTCTCTTAGAATCTAAACTACCCATTTCAAACAACTATTTTGAACAAGGTCGGGCCTGTTTATACCTATATCCATAATTTTCAGTCATTAAAGATTGTAAAATGACCTTCAAATTATTTGTGCATTGTTTGCTTTTCTGGTGGCCTTGCCCTGAGAATCTTTCCAGGGTGGACAAAGTCTTTAACCTTAAGACAGCTGGAACAGAAGGAAGCAAGCATGGATAATAAATACACCATTGTTTAAAGGTAAGAAAATAAAAATAAATTAGCTTATACGAGGAAGATAATGGTGTAAGTAAAAAGAGACAAATTTAGCTGCTGTGCCTAAATGTCTGCAAAAGGTTTTATTCAGTTTATGTTTCACAAACATCTTGGCTTGTTTTTGTTCTGATTTAATTTTTGTGAATGCACGGTGGGTGCGAGAAGCCTTAGATGCGAATGTAAAGTTGGATCCTTCAGGGATGTGTGATTTGAATGTCAGAACGCACTAGAGCTGACCGGGACTCTACTGGATTGTTCAGACCTGATAGTCCATGTTATCCCAACAGGATTTGACAATGATCCGCAGAACTTACTGCAATGAATTCTCGGCTTTCTTTCTTTTCAAGTGCCCCATAAATTTTTAATAGGGATCAGGTCAGGGTACTACTGAGAAAAGTCTGTGACAGGCAGCGCTGCGATGTCTGTTTTTTGTCTTCAAATAGTTTTTCAAAGCCTGAATTTCTGTTTGGATATCAGTCTATCTTCATCTTCTTTTTTTATTTTTATTTATTTTTTACTTTTTTGTAACAGTTTCAAATGTCTAATTTGGATTTACTAATAATAATACCACTTCTGTTTGCCTTCAGGTTTGACATGCTGCTGTGTCTTAGCCTAGTACAAGAACCTTGCTGCTTTTTCAACTATTATTAGACTGTCATCTTGTGACAGTTACGTTTGCTGAATCTGGCAGTCTTTATCTAGCCAATGGAATTTTTATTTATTCTTATTTATTCTTCATTAACAGTGGAATTGTTCTTGTGTTTTTTTGATATAACAATCTTATCATGCAAACATTTTGTCTGCATAATAAAGCGTAGGATGCTGCTGATCCTGGATCTGAAAAAGCTCCTAGCAGAGGCATGCATTCATCAAAAGAAACATTATAGTTTGATGTAGAGAAAGCTACTTCTAGCTTAGAACTGAAAATTTGTCTTGGCTCCACTATTACAATGGATTAATTTATGGATTGTTTCACTAAAAATCTAATGAAGTGATGAAAAATGGGTGCCATAAAATGTGGTTTTATGTTAAAACAGTAGAATATTTATTTTCTTCCTTTTTAAATATAAATTAAGTCTATTTTATTTATTTCCCTCTCATTTTTTCCCCTTATTTACTTGTACTTGTACTTATTTGTAACAGTTATGACAACAATTTACTGCCTAATGCTGATGTGAGGTTAAACTCCCTGGTTTCAGAGTATCCACGAGAAGCACCGAACTATCAGTCCCTTATTAAGGCATCACATTAAGTTGATAGATCAAACCAAAAGCATTACACAGCAGGAACCTTCATTCAACATGTAGGCCCAGAGCATATTACAAGTGTAAAACCTCTGAATGTATCACTGCCAGTATGTTTAACCCAAATGCCAAGCCTGTAAAGCTCCAATAGTTTGAAAAGGAACATCAGGCACTATAATACGCTTCATCATAGTTCAGGCGTCGGAAAAGAGAACGGGCGCATGCACGTTGAAACAAGATCCAATATTCCTTCAAACCTGCTGCACTGCTTAAAAGTTTATCTTATATCATAATCATGTCACAGACAAAACACAACCAATATATAAAATAATGTATTTCTATTTTAGAAGAACAATAATCAGGATAATCAGGATACTTTGGATTATTATTCTTTATTTTTTTCTTTTTTCTTTTTTTTGTGGAAACTGCATAACGAAAGCATCCTTTTTTTTTTGTTTTTTTTTGTTTTTGTTTTGTTTTTCAGAATACAAGTGTGCCTCAAACATACATCGTCTGTCTGCATTGACTACTTTCTGGGGACACCCTGAGCATATTTAGGAAATACTAAATGCATATGACACACTTAGTGCCCACAGAAAGCTTTGTGGCAGGCTTTTCACATGTCCAAAGAAATCTGTGACAGCATAATTTAGGTTGAGATGACACTATGTATGCTGTAGCTATATAGGAGATACTGGAGCTTTATTGACTTACAGGCTCAAAAGTATATGCCATAGTTTTACTTGGGTACTAGGACAACTCTGCATACTTCTTACATGTATTGAAAACAGTTGTTTATAAGCCCAAGGAGATACAAGGTTCTATGCTATTACAGATAAGGTCCATGCATCTGTTTTGTAACAAAGGCATGCAATTAAACGCTGAATGATAACATTAGTGACCGAGAGAGGTGCAGTTTTCTTAAGCCTTAACAGATGACAACAGAAGATGACATGTTTGTATCCTGAAGAGGAACAGGAAACTCAAAAAGAGAGGTAAATGAGTGTGTTTAAAGGAGCAATAAGCACCATTTCACCACTAAGTGCTCTGTTGAGCATCAAAACAAGATGCGTGGCAAGCCACGCCTATCTACCTCCAAAGTCTAAGCACCAGACCAGTTATCCATTTGAATTTTACATTTTTTGTCCAAAAAAAGAATGCCCTGAATGCACGCAAGGATCACAGTAGGCAGCTTACAAGCCAGCTGGGCTGCACTAAACAATGCTGTGTTTAATGCACCGTTATTTTTTTGTGGTAATAATGAGCCGTCTTCAAGTGAACGCGGCTGTGGGATTTTATGGGGAGGGAGCGGCTAAGTCCTGAGTGGCAGCTGTTCAAATGTACTCACATGCACGCATCTATGTACTTTTCAAAACTAGAGAGTAGAGTACAACAGAGTGGGTAGGTGACGTTATGCCATATCTAAAAAGATAGCTTTAGTTCTTCACAAAACATTTTTTTAGTTCTTTCTATCCAAAACAATTGCTCCTCTAATGTTTACTACCCATCTAACAGTATTTCTGACAGTATTCCATTAATTGCCTGTATGAAATTAATATTTTTTGACTTCCAGCAATCAAAATGTAATTTTATGAAATATTAAAAGGCTGTACATGGTATACAGTCTCGCATTACATACAGAGGTTCAGTTTGCTCTATCATTAGCAAAAGCAGGCAGGAAATTGCAGCTTTTTCCTTAGTGACAAACTCCCACAGTTTGTTTTTAAACTTTTATTGCCAAAAATTGACATTTTACTTCAACACAACTTTTTGACACTCATGTGCTTTGACTGACTTTGCACAAAAACAGTTCCTGAATATTTCTGGTGATGTGTATGACTGTCAGTTGATTTCTGTAAATGCTTTTTATGAGCTTATTTTGCCAATATCCAACAGCATATTTGCCAGGTGTGTTCCCTCTCAAGATTGTTGGTTTTTATTTGTTTCCCTCACCTCCTGACTTCTTCTGTCCTCACCCATCTAAATTTTCATTTGTTTTTTTTTCTGATATACTGAACTGGGAGGGTGCCCCCAACTGTTCCAGACTGCATCATGTTTTTTCCATGCTTCGCACTGTCACGTTGAAACATGTGGGAGTGTGGGAAACATGCCAGCTTGAAGGACTGTACACTTCTATTTGTGCATATGTGTGTATGTTTACTGTGTAGTATGAGCAAATCCAACTGAGCTTTGATAAATAACAGTGTTTACGCAAGTAATCTCCCCATGCCTGAGACATAAACAGACACAGTCCAACTTGGAAACATGCATACTCCCCTTCTACTGCAGGAGCTTCAAGCTGAGCTGTCATATCCAGACACAATGCACAAGCACAAGCTGCACACTGAGACACACTGGATGGCATAGCTACCCTGTGTTTTTCTTGATTAGCACAATTTAGAATAATTTAGAGCCCATCTTCTAATATACGTTTTGCCATCATTCCAGGTCATAGAGCAGCCTGCTCAGAGGGTGCGTTGCGCTGAAAATGTAAATCTAACGATTACCCAACCTGATTATTCAGGTGTTGTTGTGAACTTGAAAACTTTGATAACCATATACTCCTCTGAGATTAAGAGGCTTTGTAACATCGACGTCAACCCTGACGACCTCCCCAAGAAACCGAAGCGACACTCCATTTAGTGAGAAACACTGTCTTTTTTTTTTTTTTTTTTTTTTTTACAGTAATACAATATTTATTAGCAAAGAACAAATCTCTGTTTTCATAAAACAGAGAATCGGGATCATGTATAAGAACGATTTACAAACTGGACCAAAGATAATGATACTTTTAGCAATAAGTGCAAAATATAATGGATATAATGTAAAAAACACATCTCATTCAGAAGTCTGAAAAAATGGTGAACTGATGTTGCTGTTGTACAGGCATCTCAGTTAATCATGATAATATGGAAATGTTTATTCATTCCAATATTTCAAATTTAGAAAGTGACTCTAATATTATGCAAGTTCATTACAGACAGTTGTAGATGTGAAGACTTTTTAATTATGTTAATTATTACTCACAGCTAATAAAAGGCCAGAATTGTCTTGCAGAGTCATTGAGACATGCCACGGGGAGGTTAAGCCACAAAAGTTCATTGCTACAGAAGCTTTCTGTTCAGATATCCAAGCATGTTATAATGGGAAGTTGAGTCTAAAAAAATGTAAGAAGAGGTTCACTATTAACAGGGATAACCCTGACCCTGAGAGGACTGTGGGGTGAAGCCCATTCAGGGGTTTGGGAGGATTTTCAAGGCGGGGACTGCAGCTGGAGCCGGTAAATTAAGATCCACCACCCACAGACGTATCTGGGGCATGGGCCACGAGTGCTGCTTCCCTTGTGTTAAGCTACTCCTGAACAAGAAGCCATGTCAGAAGCATCTTACCGTTGCAAATGAGAAAACTGGACTGGACTGTTGCTCAATAAGTCCTTTTCTAAACATAAGTAAATTTAGCATTTTATTTGCAAATTAAGATCCCAGGGTATGGAGGAAGAGTAGACAGGCACTAAATCCAAGCTCCGTCAAGTCAAGTGTGAAGTTTCTGCTGCTAGTGTTTGAGGGGGCCATACTACCAACTTGCATTTACCCACTTAGTTTTATCAAGTCCAAAGTTAGCATAGCTGTCTGTTAGGAAAGCCTAATAGCAATTCACTCTTCCATCTGCTGATGAGATTTTTTTTATGCTGATACAATTTTCAAAAAGGACCAATACCTGCTTTAATGACTATGGTATTTATGTGCTTATTTGCCCATTGCTGATCTAAACACCACAGTGAAACTATGGAGCATTGTGTTGGGCACAGTCATGGGAGGAAACAAGGAGTGAATTGCACACAGAGAATAAAAAAGGCTGGTAAAACCTCTGAATCCCAGGAAATACAACATAAACCCATTTTCATGCACAGCTTCCAGGAAGGAGGAATTCCAAAGAAATTTTCTATCTATCAGAAAAAAATTCCAAGCCGAAATAAGCGACTTCATGCTCAAAAACAAGGCCAACAAAACCGCAACCCATGACTTATGAAACTTGCAAGTGACTTTAGAGCAAAACAAACCCAAAGTTGCTTTTAATAAGCAGACTTGGCAACACTGGCCTCCACTCTAGGATGTGACATCTTAAAGCTAGAGTTGGCGATTTTTCTCCGAGTCCCTTTTTGAATAACTGCACATGTGAAAGACCGTCTTACCCTGGTCTTCCCCTCTTCAGGGGGGTCACATGAAAAAAAATCTCATAAACATTAATGCGGCTCACTTCATCCGATTCTCAGCCATGTTCAAAGTCTACAGTGAGAGCATCGGTACGTTGTGTCTGTTAAAAACGTCCTTGTATCTCCATCTCTGTTTTTCTGTCCCTTTTGTTCGCACACGTACACACACCTCATCCGACTTCTCCGTGGTCTCATTATTATATCGCTAATGGTTCCCTGTGGAGGTAAAGCTCGGCTGGTCCAAGCAGCTGGATACACACTCACACATGTGCTGGCGAACAAACAGAAGTTAATAGGGAACACACACACACACAAATGCTGCACAGCCTGTGAAAGCCCAGGTAGAGTTAATCCAGGACCATATGTACCTACTCAAGCAAAAAGATTGTCACATTGATGTGGTCATTTCTTGTTTTCTCTCATAAGGATGCACGCATGCACGCATGCACGCACGCACAATCCTGACTAGCTAAAACCCATCTGTGGAAGTCAGTATGCTGGTTTAATTCTGTAACGCTATCTTCTGAGCTAATATCTGGTCTGTTACTGAAACAGCAGTTCATAGGCTGCCAAACAAATAAAATGTTGCTGTCATATTTCAAAGTTTTATTATCCTTAAATACACTGCAAAGTGTCTTAATGTGAAACAATTTGGCATTGTAGTTTGGAACTACCTTGAATTCAACCGCAAAATGATCAAATTTGTCACTTTCCTTAATCAATAACTAAGTTAAATGTTTGTTTTTTTTCTTGACAAAAATTCTCTAACGTTCTCTAATATGGCACAGCACCCAGGGCATCATAATTTCCGGGGAAGGCAAAATGACATTGACCTGCTTGAGTGTTTTTATTTCATATTTGGAAGTTCCACCACTGAAGAGAGGGACAGTTGTTTTGTTGCTTCATGGATAAAAGAATCACAAATTCTTCCTTCTAAGGCAAAAGCTTGGTGACTGCTGTGTTTGTGTGTCTGGGTGTGCTCCAGGCTGTTATGTACAAGTAAGTCTTTGTGGGAATCCATTGTTCCCTTGTTTTGACTTAACAATGAAAACTGAAAGAACATTGCTTAGCCATGAAAATAGATTTTTATTCTAATTGTTTCCGCAGCCTGGTTCCAGGTTACCATGCTTGAGCCTGTTGTAGGCAGGGGTTGAGTGTAGGAGGATGTGCAAGCGTATCAGAAAGGAGGAGAGGAAAAAAGCACAGCCTTTTAACTTTGCTCTTTCACCTTCACGGATCATACTTTAACCAATATAACAGGGCAGATGTCTTATACTAAGAAAATAGCTAAATTAAAACACAGTTATGTAAGCAGAAAGACCAAAATAAAATTAAACAGATGCACTGAAAATAAGACAGCTAGGTCCAGGTTGCAGTTATTAAGCAATGATATTGTCAATATGCTGCTTGGCACATTACCACAGTTTTTTTTAATACTTTTTTAAAGTTTGAGTATAAATATTGAGTGAATGGGAGCTGCTTTATATTGGGACTATGTGTCTAATTCTTTGAACATGAAGGACTTTACTTTTAATCTGTGTTCCTGTGTGACTTTAGAACTAATTCTTGTTAAAAGTGAACCTTCAGAACAGCCGACTGATCAAACTGACAGGGATTCTTTTTAATAACACAGTTTGACATTTATGACACAGCCATTGTATTTGTGAAAATGTACAAATTGAGCATTTTCAAGTCTCTTTTGGCACTACGACCATCTTACATTGAGACAAATGTAAAGGGCTAAACATGGACTGAATTTGCCTACACTGGTGAATTTGTGATTTCGGAAAAAAAAGATGTGACGTTAGTTGGTTTATATTTAAGTATGAGTTTTTAAAAACACTCTTCAGCGCAAACGTAGGACTTTTGTCAGCCACCTAAAAACTACAATGTGATTCAGCATTGGTATTTCAACGTGTGGTTGTAAGACAAGCTAAATGACATCAGAGCTTTTCAAATTCCAGAAACTTCAGAAAGTATAATATGTAGAATAAAGACTGCTGTCACATCAACAAATGTTTTAGTTTTTATGTGCCGCGTACTTTCCTGTCGGTTTTATTTATACGCACAGTAGTGTGGTATTTGAAATGGTGTTGAAGACGGAGCTCACCGTAATGAAACTCTGTCTCTGCACCTCTCGGCTCCTCTCTTTCTCTCTCAGATCAATGTACCAGTCTTGTAGTGACACTTGAAGTAGTCTTATCTCTCTCCTGCAGACCTGCTTTATTCTTGCTATACTTCCCTCCCCCTTTGGTTCCCTCTTCCTTCTTCCCGCTTCCTGTCCTCTCCTCTCTTTTTGCTTTGCAGAAATTGTGTGTCCTCTCTCCCTTCCTGCTGACGCTGATGATGGGAGCTTACCTTAACTTAACAGAACTTCACACTGCCATCTGAAGTTAGTTTACTCAGCTCATCTATAAATTACAATAGGCAGTGAACATTTACAGCTATAAGGCTGCCTGCATTGCTTTTAATTTCACCATGCTCTCCTGCACACATCCGTGTATGACTTTATTTTCATACCATTACCCCAAAAACAAGTGTTTATCATAAGCAAATTGCATAAAAACTAGTAACCCAGAGATACTAGCAACGTCGCATCATATCTACTTTATACTAATAATAAAACTGAAATATGTAGCCTATCTATCTATCTATCTATCTATCTATCTATCTATCTATCTATCTATCTATCTATCTATCTATCTATCTATCTATCTATCTATCTATCTATCTATCTATCTATCTATCTATCTATCTATCTATCTATCTATCTATCTATCTATCTATATATATATATATATATATATATATATATATATAAATATATATAAAAACTGTTCTGCTTTTTTTATTATTTATTTCCCTAGTTCAGCATACCTGAATCAGATGAGTAGTTAATTACCATACCCCTGTGGAACTTGATGACATAGTACTTTAATTCAGCCATTTTATTAATGTGTGTTGATATAAACTAAATCTTAGAGAATTTGTGTCAGAGCAGGGACAGATCTAACAACATGGAGAACGGCCTTTATGGAGTGGCTTTAAATACCACTGATGTGTAGCTTTGCCAAAGGTTTTATCAAAAAAAGGTTTTATCAAAAAAAATAAAAAAAGTTTAAAAAAGGACATATGCTTTTCAGTTCTTCCTTTTTACATTGAAATCATTCAGCTGTGGTTTATATAAAGTGGAACTGCAATGCTTTGGTCTGAGCCCCTCATTAATTTACCCTCATGTTCCTCCTTTTTACCCCTGGTTTGAGGCCCGTCTGAGATCAACTCGTTTTGGTGCTGTCTCTTCAAATCTAAAGGATGCGCTTCACCCCCCCATGTCGCAGAGGGTTCCACTTCACCCCTTTTTGCCATTTTCGTAGTATACTGGGGGACAGTGTAAGGAACAACCAAATATGTTTTATTTTCTCGTAGCTTCAGTATCTTTCAGCAAAATTGCTCAGAGAAATAAAAATGGCAAACACAAACAGTGCCAACACACTTCTCTGTGGGGCCTCCACACAACAGACCAAAGATTAAAGAACATGATGCTCACAGTAAATTCAGGCTTCTTCAGGTGGATTATAGCTCACTGCAGGGGGTGGATGATGGCACCATCCGCCCCGATGCCAGGTTGGCAAGTGATCTGCAGTTGTCAAAGACCAACATCTCAAGGGTTTTTCATCAGACGCGAGGTCTGTGCTACCAGCCTGTAGCTGCTGAGGTCCTTTGAATGTGTGGCGTTCCGCCCCAGTATCACACAGGAGATCTTCCACAGCTGTGGTACCTTCCTAGCTTAAGGCTAATGTTGAACATCTATCCCATGATGCCACATGGTTGATCTGCATAGCACCTCAGCAGCCTCGAGCAGATACCATCTCTGTTTTTTTTTCTTGGTTTATCAAACACACTATCGCTTACATTGACTCAGACACTCAGCCAGGGGTACAGGAAGTGAAGTCAGGATATTTCATCCAATAAAGAAAACAAAATGTTACATGCAGCTTTTCTTTGGACTTTTTTAACAGCACAAATACAACTTTTTTATTTATTTTCCTATATGCAGAAAGAAGCGGTTTCATTAGTCTCCAGCAGCTGCCAAGTTTCTAGGTCAGTTAACCTTTAGCTGGATTGCTGCAGTCTTTAGAGTAGTCTGCTTTGTCAGTTTAACTTGTTACCAGCTTGCCATGCCATTTCTTGGAGCCCCATTATATTAGCCTGGGGTCTCCTTCAACTTGCCAAGACAATCTAAATAATAACTACATACCTTTATACCTGAAGCATTAAAATGAGCGTCTTCATACTCCACGGCACCAATACAACAAATGATAAGGCACAACCTTAACAATAAGAGCCATAAATACATGAATTGCTTAGACCAAACCACTCCAAAATCCAAATTCTGTGTTGTTATATAGAGGTGGAGTTGCCAGTGTTCTTTGAATTATTGTTTTACTGCATTACCTAAGTGCAAAAACTTGAACTTATATTTGTTCTTTTTTTTTTTTTTTACCAGAGAGACATTTTTGCTTTGATGTTGTAATTGATCAAATATTTGACTAGTCAAAGAAAAAAAATCCACATCAACATTGAGTGAACTGGCGTGAAACTTAAAATCTTTGCAACGGAAATGAGCTAGTTTCATTCCGAACTTCTGACACATTGCAGGTGATGTAGTGATACATAATGAGGTTCAGGAAAGTTTTATGTCAAGCGTACTTTCAATAACTGCAGTGTTATTGGTTTAAAGTGAGTTCATCATGACTGCTTTTTTTCCCTCGTTAGTCTGCTGACACTGCAAAATGCGCACAATGCTTTGCACATCACAAACCCTCACACTCTCTTATGCATGCATCCACAGTCATGGTGCAAGACACACACGCACAAACACACATATACAAAACTTTCTGTCACGCTCCAACACCTGTATTGTAGACAATCATGCAGACATGCAATACACACAAAAGCACAGCTCAGTGGTTGTGCAGTACTCAGCAGAGTCTCGTTTAACTTCTAAACTATTCAAGATGCTCATATTGTCTGAGTTTCGGGGTGTGTGTGCAAGTGTGCGCTTATCTGTGAGGGGCTTTCAGTCAACAGTCCAGCAGGACAGCTTTCTCTTTTCAGCTCTGAATGTCTTTTCCTACATTATTAGTGGCCTTCTGTTTGACCCTTCTGGTTTTTTTTCTCATTTATATTTATGGGTTGATCTGAAATAATATTAGTAAAATAAATTATTTGAAACCAATTTAGGTTAAATATTTTAAAACCACTGCCAAGGGCTATGCTTGAGGAGTGATTATTCAAAGAAGCAAGATAAAACTGTATTTTGGTTAGCTGTATCTGTCTCTTGCTTTATTTTGCCCATAAAAATATGGTTGTCATATTATTACTACACATCAAAATGCTCTACTAAATACATACATTTCAAATACAGAAAATGCAAGCAACATTTATCTACTTTATGCATCTGGTTGCCCACAAACAAAATGTGCACATGCTCAAACAGAAAAGATTTGTTTACAGAAAGGTCCAGCAACTGACTAGATTAAGGCGGTCATAAAACTTTAAGAGCAGAACCTGATTGTATTGTATAGCTTTTCTAAACACTGACTTTTGTCTCCTGATTATTTTGTTGGTGTCGATTCTCAGTCATTAAGAACATAGCAGGAATTTTTATCAGATTGATAGTTTAGAAGTCTTAAAGTTGAAAGGGGAAACATATTCAAGAAACAAGCAAAGAAGTACACCTGTCTTCTAATTTAGCACTTAGGGTTGCCACCATCAGTTTTGCAACTATATAATGGTTTTCAGTATCAACAGTTCTGTTCAGATATGTTGAAAATACTCAAATGATGCCATTACAAGCTGAAGCTATAGATCTAAAGGTAACATTTGGCTGTGACCCTTTTCAATAAACTAGAGTAATTTTCTGTTGATCTGTAAAAACAGACTTCCAGGGAAGAAATTTACCCAAAAAAAGTCCCTGGTAAGGATCTTGTAAGTTTTGATTCCTGCTTGTGTCTTCAATAATGTGTCTGAGATGCTGTACTTCATAGACAATAGAATTACCTAGACATTGTTTATAATAGCAGTCACTGAATACAGCTTTGATTATCACTTAAAACAGTAAAACTGTTTGGCATTCGGTAATCATAACACTAATTGTGTTGTCTATATTTCTAAATCATAAAGTTATGTAGATGTTTAGCACACTGATGCATATTTTAAAAAGCTATGGAATGCTTCATCTATTTAATTGATTCATGAACAAAAAACAAAGAATTTGCTAAAAACGGCAAACAAAAACATGTGCACAATGTCTGATTTAACTCTGTACAAACTGCATTAGAGCAGAGAGATTCCATTACCTCCTTTGTGCTACTTTGACTACTTTGAACTTTAGAATTAGAATAACTTGTGAACTCTGCCTTTGTTGTACTCCATCAGCCTCTTCCAATGTTATGTGTTTATATGCAGCAAAATACTTAATTTTTTCATATCAATATGCTTAAGTTGATGGGGTTACATACTTTCTTAAACATATGTACACAATCACTGCTACATTTAGTCTAAAAAAGAACTCTGTACTCCTTCGCTTTTTGTGTTATCTCTTAAAATAGTCAGGTAGATGGCAGATTTGTGAAACAAAATGAAGCCTTCTCCATTCTTATTTTGGACAGCTGTGCATAGTGACAGAGCTTTTGCCCAGTTGCTGTGTTTTTCAGTCAGCATAATTCAATTTATTGTATGAGGCTCTTATGTTGGACGTGACAATTAGCGTGTTGGATAAATTCTTAATTTGCCTTGCTGCTGCAGCTGTGCTGTTAACAATAGTTGTTAAGAAAACACAAGTTACTATTGCTCAGCTCCTGGTTGATGCCGGTTCCTGATTCAAGCGACATGGTTTCAGCTGAATGTTCCACAGTGTATATCAGAATTTTAAGGGAGCGTCAAGAAAAATATGGTATAAATTAACAGGGCCCTAGAAGCTGTAGGTTCAATGTTTTTCAATATTTGCATGATTACATTGAAGTGAAAGTGGTAGCTTCAGTCTAGGGGAAAAAAAAAAAAAAACTTACACAACTTGAATTAGCTGTGGCTGCATAGTCAAATGTGTGGCAACTGTGACAGGCAAAACATTGTCTTACCCAGGCAATACGACATTTATCATGACACAGAGTAACTCCCATTTGAATAGACAATTTCTGGAATTACATTGTCACTGAGAGAATGATACAAAACACGCTGTTTGAAAATCAGTTAGTTTAATAGAAAATGACATATTTTGCCCAAACAATGGGAAATCTCAAAAATGTACTTGTGTCAAAATAAGGTATTTGGAGGAAAATATTCTTTCATCATAACTCCCTAACTCCCTGATGCAGGTATACGGTGTGACAGAAAATCCGTTGTGCATGTTCTTGGAATTGGAAAGGATCAGTATAATCTTCAGTGACACTGGTCAGATGTGCTTACTGGTATCCGCTTTGTGGCAGAGACAATTTTAAACCATATTATTTTGTACCGACGTCTAGAGGCAAAACGTATAACTTCTTTAAATGTTTTACAGAACATCTTCTAATTTTCTGCTAATTTAAGTGTGCTCACAAGGGCATTTGAAGGCTGGGTAACTCAGTTTCAGTTGAATGACTTGATAACGCCATACAAAAAAATTAAAACTTTCTGATTTTAGCTGAAATAAACTGCTGACAGTTTAAATCAACATTGACCTCTCATTGTTTACCTGTCCATTTCGCTGAAACTTAGTTGTTTAATTTAACATTCATTTAATTATGAATGGAAGTATAACTTTGACCCTATTGCCCTTGACAGCAGTTTAAGTTTGAGAGCATGTCAATATAATTTTTACAACATTTTATAAATAAATTACTTATCAGTCACAATAGACTATTCAGCGATCGTCTGAATGAGATGGACAAAGGTTTACTCTTTTTTTGTTTTGTATTAAAGTTAACGTTTAGGAATTTAAATTACCATTCACTAATTCATGTCTTGGTTGTGTAAATCCAAAATAGGTCACTTTGATTGACGGGTGCGGAGAGCTGTGGGGCAGCAGTAAAGAGGAGTGGGCATGTTATACATGTGTTAAGACAGTATTTGGCTGTTTGTATTATGTATTAGACCTATGGGAAAATAGAGACACAAAAATATACTTTATCCTAACGCAGTAAGAGCTGGTAGATTTTATACTCTTCAGTCTATTACACTTGCAACATATGCAACAAGGGCACATCAGAGATCAAACACAAGATCAAGACCATATATGGGTCAGGACTTGATATGTTAAAAATTCTGTTTCATTTCTTTACATCTGGACCTGTTTGAGAAAAAAAAGATGTTTTTGGATACCCCAATATTCTGGTCAAGACAAGAAAGGAAGTTTGAAAGCAGCATTAATTAGATGGTGATGGGGGGTGTTAATGAAAATATTCACCTCTTTCTCAGCTGAAGTGTTTGGGCTAGACATGAATTCTGGATGAGGACTGCTGTCAAGACTTTATTGACAATGATGTCTCAATGATGTGGTCAAAGCAGCAAATCTCACTGTTTGGAGAAGTTATGAGGTCTGCACCCATCCCATTTGTCGTCAGATCTTCTTAATCAAAGGAATATATTTATTCATCTGTCTGGACAACAGATGAAAACAGTTCAGAACTGTCTATTAAATAATTCAGAAGAATAATTAAGATTTGTTCTCATTACCTTTTAATTTAACAGCTTTAGTTACTGTTGTTGATGATCCTTTGAGCCCTTGTGAACCCCCCCCCCCCCCCCATGATGGTGCCACCAGGCAAATTGTGTGCCAGAGTAAAAGTAACACCACAAACAGCTCTTTATCTAGTCGCCTTACCGTTTCTACCATATTCTGCAACTGTTACCCCCCACCGCCCTTCATTTTTTAGTGTATGGTGTATCTTCAGGGTTTGACAGGTTAATAGGCAGCTAGCATGTCTGGCTTATGAACGCACACTCACACACCAACACAACCTGAGGTGACGGGTAGAAAGGGATTTGAAGTAGGACAGCAGGGTAGACAGTTTAATCTGTGAAAGAGGGAGGGTTAGGAACAAGGAGGAGAAAGCAAAAGGGAGATGGTGATACTTGAGTGGAGGGGGGGGGGGGGGGTAGGAGTAAAGGTTATGGCCAGGACATGTCTACGAGAAACAGAGAGGAAGTGAAAAAAAAGTAAAACGCCTTATTGCTACTCCACTCTTGAGAAAACCAGTGAGTGGGAGAATGTGGGGATCCACTCACAACCATTGTGACTGAAGACATTGTTTTAACAGTAGCATCACAAATAAGCAGTGTAGTGCGGCTGCAATGACTACTGGTTATTTTGTTGTCATGACATTTCTGTTTGGCCAGAAAATTGCCTGTGTATTAATAACCAAGCTGGTCTGTCTACCAGTGGTGTAACAGTTCCACAGGAACCATGGCCCAGTAAGCATCCTTGTTTTCAAGTCATTGTTTAGTGAAGTTTGGGGAGCAGAACCTCACACACACACACACACACACACAAATATATATATATATATATATATATATATATATATATATATATATATATATATATATATATATATATATATATATATATATATATATATATATATTTATATCTTTACATCTGGACCTGTTTGAGGTATGTGTGTGTGTATATATATATATATACACACACACATACACAGTGCCACTTTATTAGGTGTGTATGGCAAGTATTGGTTGGTGCCCCTTTTGTTATCAGAACTGCCTTAATTCTTCATGGCGTAGATTTAACAAGGTCTCAGAAAAAGGTCTTTGAAAATCTCAATAGATCTGCAGTTTCTAAAGTAATCAGACTCCAAACTATCTGGCAGCCACATGTATAACATGTATAATTGCAGCACATACTGTTTCCAAGTGAACATCTCGTTTCCAAAGGGCTAACAAGGGAAAAACAGGAAAACGGAAGAGGCCTGAAATGAGACATCACCATGGTATCTTGTTGCTAATGGTTCATTTGAGTATTTTTTTGAAGGGGAAAATGCAAGATAAATTCAAGCATTTTCACACATTGCTCTTCCTGTGGTAAAGGCCAACTCTATAGTAGTACATCGATGTGCTGCTATACGGTTCTAGAATGGATCTGACCGCATCAAGCTGTGATGCAGGTGCGTTTGTTTCGTTAAAAAACTGGATATAGTCTCACACCTGATGCCGAACACGGTTTAACGCTGAACACTCTTGGTGACACTATCACTTCTATCTTGTTCTGGCTGTCTTCTTAGCGTGCTGCATCTGTACATGAGCCGTGGTGTTGCGTGCATGAAAGCATGTGTGCCCATTCAGCTCTTTTTTTTTTTTTTTGTCTCTGCAGAGGTGGGTACATCGACATTTTTACCAAGGTTCCTTTGGGACACTTGTGATTGACAGCTCTATCCGTGGTTGTCATGGTGATTATGATGGATGTGTTTTGGGTTACCACGGTGACTGCTGGTTAGGCGCTCCATCTGAATGCATAATGTAGTTTTAGCATAAAGAGATTCTGTTGCTGACAGGGAGATAGAGGACAGCTTAACTGGCAGAGTGTGTCCCATATAGCTAGTATAGCATATATGCTTTAAATACAGTGTGTTTCTCAAACATCAGACATTAAAGAGTTGCATGTCAATAGCTGGCCTACATGAAGCGCACTCTCAGACTATGAGATAAAAGACAAGCTGACAGTTGGGGAGAAAGGCAAGTGAAGTGTTAAAAAAAAGTGTACACCTGCACACAGATGAAAGAGAGGGTACCATGAGAAATGTTGAATTTTAACCATCCTACACCTGCATTGCAGCATTTAGATCACCTTCATCTGAAGTTTTGTCCAGAAGTTCAACTTTTTCATAGGCAGGGAAGAAAAGGATCTTGTTCAGAGACATCACATGACTTTCTTAGGTTTTCTTACTTGGGACTTGACACACTTGCCAACAAAAACTTTTTTTTTATTTGAATTAATGTTATATTCAGATAAAAGAGTTTTCATTTCTTTTTCATAAATAGGATCAAAGCAGACTCACAAGAGGACTGCCTTTCCGGGGTGGACTGTGGTCAGATTTCACACTGGTGTTTTGCAAGACACGTACTAACATTATGGGAGCCTAGTCACAAAATGACTTTACGCATTTCTACGTCAATACCTCTCTCTGTTTGCATACAAAGGTTTTGCAATTAAATGATCACATCCTGTGGGCTTATTATATTTCATGTCTGTGTTTTACGCTTCGTTTTTGCTTTATTTGTTAGTAATCAAAGTATTTTTGTTTATATTTACAATAACAAGACCAAGTAACCGGAGGTACAATATTGCACATATGCACACTGAGCATACAAGGAAAAGCAATGGAGCCCACAGGCATAATGTTATATTGAATGGATACAATCGTAAGTATATTTTCATTCTAACTTGTGAAAGGTGATGCCAGTAGATCTGGTTTGTACTGTGCAACGGTTGGTACAATTTCACGCAGCACATGAATGAGGCAACTTCCAAATCGTTACTCTATGCCATTCCAATATGGCGTCGATGTGTGATTCTACGATCAACGAGGCATTAATGTATATATCGCTGTGATGGTGTCAGCAACAACCAAAAGAAAGAGGTTGAGTAACCATAACTCTGCAGAACCGATTGGTCTTCAACTACATACAGCTGTCACTTTAGTGCAAGGAATGTTAGGACCATCTAGTTTTTTAAAAGGTACACTCTGATTCAGTTGGTCAAGCCTTAACAGAAGAGAAGTGTTCAACTCATCTTCTCAGGATCCTGCATTTTCTGGCTCAACAGACGAATGGCAGATTGATCATGAAGTCTGAATCTGACTTATAATTTGTAATTTGACAGCTGCTTTTTTGGTGTGTGTAATGATGTAAAACATATTTATTAATTTTCTGAGAGACATCTCTTATTTCCAAAAAAATACCAATAAGTTAATGCTTTGAAATAACAATGGTTGTTTTGAAATTACAATTTTTAGGCAACTATTCAGTTAAAAAACTGCCTCACATTCAAAATGTGATGCATTAACAATTAATACTGAAAGTTAAAGCTAACTGTGAATTATTCTAAGGCTTTCTGGATTTCTAAATTAGCAAAGTAAGATCATTAACACCAGAAATACTTTAACATGTACTGATGTCCATTCAGACGTGACTTCTTTTTTTAGCATAACAACTTTACAGTCAAATGCTTCTTATATTTTGGAGACAATGGGTCGCCACATGCAAGAATAAGAAGATGATTTAACTAAACATATGGTTAAAAAAGGATGTATTGAATCTGCCGGGAGAATAGCAGCTCTTGTAAATAAAGGTGCACACAATTCATACAATACATTAGTATTGTCCACGTAGTATTAGTCTTTGGATTTGGATAAACAGTACTTTGTGAACTATGTAAGGTGACCTTGAGGGTCAAGAAACGTGCCTACAAATAAAATGTATTATTATTATTATATATCATCAGCAGTGATTTAGCTTTTCTCATACTTGCCATCCTACATACATTGGCAGTACATCAGTATTGTTTTGTTTTTCATAATGATGGCCATTAATCACTAGTACTTAAGCAACGTACTCTAAGTAGTTGTCACATTACAAAAATCTATAAACTCAGGCAACATAGTTCCACATGTGTGTGGTGTTATCGCTCCTGGTTATTTCGAAGGGACACTTTTTTATATTTGTATCGTTTTTAGGTGTGTGAGAGTATTAATGACACTTTGCACATAAAGATAAGACACATTTTTGCTGAATAATTTTTACCCTCTTTGGTAATAAAAACACAATATTCTTTGTAGCTGCTTGTGCAGTGTTTCGATTGAGTTTATTTGCAATCTCCCTCAGACATCACCGGAAGGATGAGCTCCACCTAAGGTAATGCCCCCAATTTCCCAACTCATGCTGTAGAGGTTGAATAGAACACATAATACAACTAAATTGCAAACAATAAGCCCTAAAATATGTCCATGTATGCTTGCTTCAAAAGCCACTCTGTCTTTTAACGCCATGGAAAGGATGGTTGTTGTCAAACTCTATTACTTTTATATACTACAACACCAACTGTGACATGTTTAGTTTTTTTTTTTTTTAAATATGAGACCTTCCTGCAGTGGTTCTCCTCGGCTGCTGAATTAAATGCCAAACTACAATACCATGACACAAGTTTTAGTCATTCATATTCATTTTCATGCTCCAGCAACATGTCATGACTAACACACACATATATTTGCACAAACAAAAATATGCATTCCCCCGGGATATGCCACTACACCGCCTGATGTGCTCGTTTAGTGTGACCTTAGGACAACTGCTTAGTTAAACAAGACATGTCTGCATTTTATATGCTGTTATTAAATTGATGAGGCACATACAAACACATGCAGCTCCGTGCTAATCCGATGGGCATGAAAGGCAATCTTTGCGTGCTTTAAAAAATAATGGAATATGATTTATTTTGTCAGTAGTAATAAATTGAAAAATCCAAAACCAACACAATTACTTTGACATTCCTCCCAGCCTCCCTCAACACTAGACCTAGGACTACAGGTTTTTAGGGATTTTTTTTTTTATATAGGGATTATTATAGTTTTGCTATTTGTTCAAATTTTTACTGGAGCTCTGGATGAAGTGAAAGCGATGACTCTTCCCCTGCTAAAATCAAATTAAACTGATAAGTCATTTACAATTTTTTTATATATAACTTGAGCTATTATCTGAAGTAGCAGCTGCAAAGCAATAATATAGCTCTAACATGCAGAATGCCGTGACGCCAGGATCATGAATGGGATTTTTCATGTTATGCAAAATATCTTGGTAAACTTTACATAATTATTGTATGATTTTGGACTGTTTAAGTGTGCTGATCAATGCAGAAATGTACTGCAGCTGAAAAGTATGTTCCAACATATGCACTCAACACTTTTGCCAGAATTATGGCTTCAATCCAACATGGAGGCAATCAGCCTGTTGCAATCAAGAGGTATTAAGGGAGATCAGATTGCTTTTACAGTGTCCCTCAGTTCTCATGAATTCTAGGGTCTCTTGTCTCTCATTTTCACCTTGACAATACTCAATATATTCCCTTTGGGGTTTAGGTCAGATCGTTTTTCTCACCAGTCATTAAACCATGTATTGATACTTTTGTCGATGTGCACTGGTACCCTGCTGGTAACTGATATTAGCATCGCCATCAAGTTTTTTCAGCATGGAAAGAGGGAAGTGTTTTATATAATTTCCTTGAGGAGGACCATAGTGCGGAGTGTGGCAGCGGAGAAAAGTTTAAAGGTATACTATGCAACCGGGGTTGATTTTCCAGCGAGGCTCCCCCCAGAGGGCCAAAGTAAAAGTGCACTGTCATAAAGATGCTCAGTTGTTCTGGTTTCTCCGTCAAGCCAGGCGTGGTTGTTTTGAGTTTAGCAGACAGGCAAACGCAACGAAAAGTTGAAAAAACGGCAGTACAAACAATGACTAACACAGTGAAAGTATGAACATCAGGGTTTCCCGCAGCGCTATCTTGGCGAGGCGGTCGCCTCACGCTACCGCCTCGCCAACATTAAAAAAAAAATTAAATAAATAAATAAAATAATAATAATAATAACAATAATAAAAACTCGATATGCTTGCATGTTTATTTGAGGTTAACACGCGGTTCTTTGTTGTTGCTTTTGCGCGTGCATATAGTGAATGGCAGGGCAAAAACACATGGAGTTCTCGCCGTAAAGCAAGACCGACTCTCACGGTCTTGCACGAGACTTCTGAGCCTGTGTGTGCGGGCCGAGGGCTCTTGCAATTGCAAGTACGGTATTTCCCCCACAGACCACCAGGGCGGCCGAGAAAACCTTTGTTCGACCTGAAATGACTCATTTAATCATCCAAAACGGTATGGAACACATTAATTAACTGAAAAATGTTGCATAGTATGCCTTTAAGAAATAAAGGAAAACATACATTACAAGAGGAGATCAGACAGGAAATTGTGGAACTGAACATCAGGCATGGAGAGAGGGATGGAGAGATGAGGAGGAAATCAAATGAGGTGGTATGGCGCACAAGACAATGGAAGAATCCCGCAATGAGAAATGCAAACTGGACAAGTTACAGGGGAAGGAAGGGAGAAAAGCATGACAACACAGACGGGAGTAATCTAGCCTGGCCGGTCAGATTGATTTATGCCATGTTTGTTCAATACACATATTATTAGTCTGGGCTAAAACTCTCCGGCCTTAACTTACTGGACCAATCACAGTACGGGAGGTGTGAGTTTATGAGGTGTCAGTCTTAGCGGCAGAATTACCCATAATGCATTAGCGCTTTTCTGGAACCATAACATTAAAGATGGAGGCTGCAACAGAGCAATGTTTTATCAATGCCCTTTGTTATGTCCTGAATGAGTTGGATGTATATTTAAAACCACAACAACTTCCTGTTCTAAGGGCTGCAAAAAAGAGCATGTCACTTGGAGTTAGCGTCATATCCGTAGTTATCTGATTGGTTCTAACCTGTTTCTGGTTCGTCTCGCCCTGGGCCTGCCTTTGAAATCGGGCTCTACCCGCAGCTTTCCAGACTGATGTGTTGTATTCATGGTATAAGTCAGCGTGGCTGGCCAGGCTAGGAGTACTCAGGTGAGAAATTATCAGTTGAAATCAGTGAAGGCAGAGGAGAAAATACTGAGCACCGGGAAACACGAGTAAGAAAAACTGAAATCGTACAAAATATACAAACAAAGAAAGAACTAGAACCTAAGTCACAAATGTATGAACTAAATTAAGAGCATCAAATATAAACAGGAAAAAACAGCTAGGATAATAAGCAAAAGGGAATTACTAAAGAAACCATGATCTGGGAAGAAACCCGCACCCCAAGAAATAGAAAAGACAAACACTAATAATAAATTGAATCCACACACCCAGGGATCCGACACATTGATTTCCAGAAGAAATGACAATTTATTTCATCTAAAAAGAGGACTTGGACCACTAAGCAGC